>NC_081825.1:228024479-228334297 GCF_030867095.1 Alligator mississippiensis
GCATGCAGAGCAGCCAAACTTCACCTGCCCTTTACCTCCTGCTCTCATTATGATCTTCTCTTCTCTTCTCTTCTCTTTCTGCATTGTTCCCATTACTGTTTTCTGCCGATGTGTGATGCTAGAATATGGTATTTGCTTCTGCTTTTCGAGTTCCCATTTTGTTCAAAGTCTGTTATCTGTTATTTAATTGGATTGTTAGCCAACTTTAGTGTCTCTTGTTACTGCTATGGGCACAGATTCCCTTTTTGATAACTATTCTTTCATCCTGTCTCCACCCCTAACTAGGGAATAGGCGGGCCCTGGTGGATCAGAAATCATCAGTTATTAAGCACAGTCCAACAGTGAAGAGGGAGTCTCCATCACCTCAGGGACGAACCAGTAATTCCAGGTAAAAGTTGCACTAAAAACTTATTTGCATACACATCGCTGGTAGGGAAGTTCCCTGATCCCCTGTGGAAATATTTGTTTATATTGTCTGTTGAAGATGGTGACTTTGTTGTTAGCCTTTTTGGCAAGGCATGTTTTCTTCCTGGTCTTAAGTTTTCAGAGGATGCTTTTACCCCTAAAATGTGAAGGTATTGGCAGCCTTAGAGTTTGTGCTCAAATCTATGTAACTTTGTGCTCTGAAGGGTCTCTTCCTGCAGTCTGGGTTCTTAGAAGGCTCTGGGTCTTGAATTACCATATTTACTCAAATCCAAGATGAGTTTCCCCCATTATCCCCAGCCACACCAGGGGTGGAGGGAGGCCTCATCTTGGATCTGAGTACAGCCCAGTGCAAGCACTGGCTTGGCTCCAGGTTTGGTCCTCAATTTGGACCTGAAGCAGAGCTGAGCCATTGCCTGCCCCTGCTAGAAATATTTGTTTAGCAGGGGAGGAGGCATGCAGCAGAGGGAATATTGAGGAGACCATGAGGTGTGGGGGGACCTGCAGCCTCTCTCCCCCATCCCTTGCTTCTCCCCACCAAGCTTCCACCTCCCCTTCCCCCCCCCTTACTTTTTGCTCCAGCTCCGGTCCCTGCAGCCCCTACCTGCCCTGGCCAGGAGCTGTCACCACTTCTCCTTAGGTGGGCTGGGCTGGGCAGGAGCAGGGCCAGGGTACTGCTGCTGCTCAATGTCCTGGAGGATCAGAGCTGCAGCAGAAGGTAAGAGGGGAGGGTGGGCAGAGAGTGCAGAGGCCAGGCACAGGGGGGTCAGCTTCGCTGGGGAGAAAGGAGGAGTTGGAGGGCAGGGTGTAAGGGGTGAGCACTGGCAGAAGGTGTAGAGAGCAGGGGGCTGGGGGGGGGGCAGGCTGCAGGGGGGAGCAGGGAATGGGGGCCAGGCACAGATGGGAGGGCTAGGGCAGACATAGGCATGGGGGGGACAAGGGACAGGGGAGGAAAACACCATGATAAACTCACTAGTCTCTTTCTTTTTTGTTCTTGGTTAAGATGCAGCTGGATTAGGTTAGATACTGCAGTAGTAGCCTAGCCCAATTGCACTGGGGAGCTAGGAGTATTTTGAGTTAGAGCAGTTTGATGAGATCAGCTTCTGTAAAACATGAGTTAGGGTGGATGAAATTATGTTAGTAGTACAGTGAACTGGATTTAGATACTCCCATCATAAATTCAGTTTTGGTATGGAATACGTCTGTGCAGTTGTCCTGGCCAGGTCATATCTTAGGTCTTCAAACTCTGTGTATAGAGGAACTAGTTACTTTCTGCTTGTTATTCCTCTCTTTCCATCCTGCAGTGAGAATCAGCAGTTCCTGAAGGAGGTGGTGCACAATGTTCTTGACGCGCAGGGTGTAGGCTGGCTGAACATGAAAAAAGTCCGCCGTCTGCTAGAGAGTGAGCAGCTCCGCGTCTTTGTGCTGAGCAAATTGAATCGCACTATCCAGTCGGAGGAGGATGCTCGGCAGGATGTCATCCAGGATGTGGTCAGTGCTCGCTCGCCCTGTGTTACTCAAACTGGTCTTGTGCCCAGCTTTGGTCTGTAGGGAGTGTTGCAAGGTGATGTCTTAAATGATCTCCTAAACTCTGTTAATAGAAAATAGTTTAGAAGCAAAAAACAGTTGGATCCCGGCATAGCTTATATGTGCTGGGATGGATTACTCATTTCTGAGGCAGCCTCTCGTATTACAGGAAATCAGCCGCAAAGTTTACAAAGGGATGCTGGATTTGCTCAAATGCACTGTGTCAAGCCTGGAGCACTCATATGCAAATGCTGGCCTGGGTGGCATGGCCAGTGTCTTTGGCCTGTTGGAGATAGCCCATACCCACTACTATAACAAAGGTAAGAGACGTAGATACAACACTGTCCTATAGTGGAGCATGTAGGGTAACTTTTGGGGAGTTAGATACTTTCTGGCTTCTGTATATAAATTCATGGCTATTTTCGTACCATCCCTAAGATATATAGGTGCTGTGTCCTAATTCATAAAAACACAGAGTTCAAATATGCTTAAGGTACTGAGTGGTCTGAAAAAACATGCCCAACCCAAATTGTAACTGAAAACACAAGCTGTACAACACAATCTAAAGAATACAGCTCTCAGAGGCAAAAAGCGTCTCAGACAACAATGAAGTGGGATTTCTTAAAGCCCAAACCTTCAGATGAGAATGTTCTCCATGTAGCCTCAGAAAGCTGAGTTTCAGGCAGATATGTTCAGCAGGACCACAGCTGTAATGGATGGGCATAGGAGGCATAGGGCCTCTAATTAGGGTTTCAAGTATATATATTGGCCTTTGAAGATTCTAATGAACACTTCAAAGCACACCTGGAACACAGTAAGTAGCCAGTGCCATGTGTAGAATGCAAGTGTAATGGCAATAACTTCACACTGATATGTCAGTCATGGGAAACTATGTTCTGCACCAGCAGAAAATTGCAGAGGCTAGTCAAACAGACATATTACAGCAGTCCTGACTGGAGGTGACAAACACCTGGATAACGAAGGGAAAACCTTTGTCCAAGAGGAAATACCATACAAATACCATGTGTGAAAAATCACAACAAATTAGTACTATCTAATCAGTTCCCTGCAGCTGTGCCATATTGGGGAGGAAGTGGGGAAAGTAGCATTACATTTGAGGTGAAAGAGTGGATATGTTTCTACTCTTCCAGACTAGCCTTTCTCCTTTATTGGGTTCAAACCCCAGTTAAGCTCTAAGAAAGCATAAACAGAATTTAGGTTTGTGGAAAAGTGACTGTATTTGGTGGTGGTCTCTGTTGGTGGCATTGCAGACAACACTGAACAAGTTAGGGAATAAATTCAGATTTTCTGCATCCTGTGTCAGTGTAGATACCAAGTTTAGAACATTTATTCTGTTTTCTACTGTTTTATGACCACATTGTTTTATGACCACATGACTTCTGTTTCAGGGCCTTGATTTTATACATAACCTCCCCAAACAAAGAACAACTTGTAAACATTTAATTAAATGTAAGCGAAGAAAACAAAAGCAAAACACAAAAAACCTGAAAGGTTAATTAACTTCTCTTTCCCTTCTTGTCTTTTCACGCACATTTTTTTTCCGACAGAAAACTGTACTTGACTCTATTCTCAGGTGGGGTTAGAAGCCCTAATTGGAAAAAAGAGCTTGTTTTAGGTGCTGTTTTTTAGGTCTTTGGTTTTGTGCTAAAATAAGAAATGTGTACATAAAAAGGGAAAGAGGAAAAGATCACAAAATGCAGTTTCTGCATTGGATAGTTACAATTCAGTTGCTCGAAGATAACCAATAATGTCAAATGAACCATTATGCCGTTTACCATGCTGGGACTCTGACTTTTCACCTAACTCTGGGAAATGTTTGGCAAATTGTGTTTTCTTTGTTCAGGCAAATCTCTCATTGGAGTTTGGGCTGCACAATATTGCCTTTACTTCACCTTCCTGGTCACCACAAAACATTGTAAGATTAAACCAGTCTTGGTTGGTTAAGCTGGGCATTTCTTGGACAGAGGGAGAATAGACAGGGAGGGAAAACTTGGTGATAGGAATCTTGGTTTTGCATCCCATGAGCTGCTTGACATGCAGGTGGTAATGATGCTTAGTTTCCTTTTTCTTGTCTGAGCCGATCAGTGGGGTAAGGACAGAGTACTGTCTGTACAGCATGATGGTAAATACTTGAGTCCTGTTCACCGAGGCAGAAACTCAGTGATCAAATATAGTGCCAGTTTTTTCCAATTAAAAAGAAACAGGAGCACATCCTTTCATATTATATCAGCAGATAACTGTGTGTGTATTGAATCTAATTCAGCAAAAGCCTGGAAAAAGTCTATGTTTGAAGGAACAAACTGTTCTTTTAGTTGAGAGAGATTCAATTTACTTTTTTTTTTTTTTTACTTTCTTCAGGGCTTCCTTTCTTTAATAACTAACTTACATGCCATTTTAACTTATAAACATGTTCTTTCTGCCACCTTTAGATAATTTAAATCATTAATGAAAAGAAGAATTCAAATCTATAATTTTTTTTTTATGGGGAAAGTAAGTACACCATCCCTATCACATGTTTTAGTGGAAGGAGCAGAATCCCTAGAGGCCTTTCCTCTACCAACTCCAAGGTAAAAGTGAGACAGTAGCTCCTAGGCAGAGGTCTCAAAGGTTGCGGACTAATGTAATATAACCAGGAAGATTGTTCTCATTTAATCACTGCCAAAAGGCCTCCTGTACTCCATGACTGGCACTGACTCCATCATTTGTCA
Source organism: Alligator mississippiensis (assembly GCF_030867095.1). Taxonomy (NCBI): domain Eukaryota; kingdom Metazoa; phylum Chordata; order Crocodylia; family Alligatoridae; genus Alligator; species Alligator mississippiensis. The sequence continues at coordinate 228,029,159 of NC_081825.1, forward strand.
TGGAAATATATTCTTGCAGTTAAGCTTTAATTAAAAAAAAAAAAATACCCAACAGTTTCTAAATCTTATGATTATGAAGAAAACCTTAAACATGTAAACAAAGTGTATCTAGTTCAGTATTGTTTTCTTATCTGCAAACAGTGTGGGACCACAGCTCTGAGAGCCATGAATTGTCCATGCTGACCTCAATAACTTATCACTGAAATCTAAAAGAAGGAACAGACTGAGAAGGGACTTCCTAGGTCACCAAATGCGGTCCCCTGTACTTGGGCAGCTATGTTATATAATTGCTTTCACAAAATAATGAAGCTCCACTGCTCCTGGTGGAAGGTTGCTTCAGAACCTCACTGCTCTAATTCTTTGAAATTGTCTTCTCATTTCCGGGCTAAATTTATTCATGCTTTGTCTACGTTACAAAGTCTCCTCTCGTAAAGTAGGTTGTCCAGTCCCCTGATCATTCTCATAACCCTTCTCTGCACCTGTATCAATTCAGATTCATCTTGAACAGGGGGATCAGAACTGTACTTAATATTCCAGATGAAATCTCCCCAGTGCCTTCTACAAGGGTACGAATGCTTCTCTCTACTAGAAAAAGCCTTGTCTGATGCATTGTTTTTCATTCTTGCATCACATAAAGGTGCTCAGTCATGTTGTGGTCATTTGTTGCACCTAGAGCTCTCTCTCCATTGTTTCCAAATGATGAGCTTTTAACTTATTATGGTAGCTTCTCTTATAAAATATTACTGTCAAAGAGCATGTCCTTGCATAACAGAAATCAGATGAAGTTTAGTATTACAAAGTACAAGTCATCAGGGCCATCTGCTTCTTTCTGTATGATATTCTAACCCTTCTTTTTCAACTGTGACTCCAAACTTTTTGTATTATTGGCAAATATTATTAGTATGCTCTTCTTCTTTTTGTGCTGAGGTTGCTAAGAAAATATATACTGAGAGGTCCCAAGGTTCCCCCTTGAATAATTTCACTGGTAACCTTCCGGTCAGTAGTTCTTTTTCAGCACAATTTGTTTCTTCTCTAGTTATGTCCTTACCTTCTTTTGAAATCCCTATAATTTCCATCTTAACTGGTAATTTCCTGCTTTATATAATGCAACAGCCAGAATGATAGACTTATTGGGGGTCCTTATTATTGAAGCTGTTAAAGATCTTTTAGTAGTCTGCAGTGGAGGTTTTCTGATTCCCTGGACTTGAATGTATTAAGTGCCTAGCTTGGTTTTGGTCCTTTCCATTTCCTTAAGACTCATTTCTACAGTTATTCTGCCTATACCCTCATGCTTACATCTGCTTCCTTGTTGGAAACTGAAGCAAAGTATTCATCTAATTTTGGAGCCCTAACTAGCTCATCCTCATTTTTTAGCAGAGCCACTTATTTTGCATTCTCTCTCTCTCTCTCATTTATGTGGCTGTGAATAATTCTTTACTCTTTTTAATTTCGTTTGCAAGGTCTAACTAATCTTGACTTCTGCCAATTCAGTTTATCCCTACATTTCTTGCTTTCTAAGGCATAACTTTCCTTGTTGATCAGTACTTTTTTCCATTCTTTACAAGCTCTGCTTTTTCCTGACAGATGTTTTTCTGTGTGTGGTATGGAATTCTTCCCTTTTGCTTGGGATACAAGTTTCAGACTTACAAAGTTTCTTTTGATGTAAAAAGGAAGTCCAGATCTTCTCTTGTTTAAAGTCCCTCAGTTCTTTAGTGCAGTTGATTGCATTAGGTAGTTCTTTAATTTATTAACATTTCTCCAGGTTAAATTGATAGCCTTTTTTTTTTCCAGACCAAGTTCTATTTATCTGTCCACTTAATTTAAACTGAATCAATATGCACAGGTATTTTCTCCAACTGCAAGATGACCATTTAAATGTTAAATGACAAAAAATGCCTAGAGGCATAGATTTTATGAGGTGGTATCTTCTATGGAGCCAACTGCATAGTTGGGATAGAATTAGACAAGCTTTTCAATGCAAGATATTCTTCATCAAATGTAAGACATTCTGGTATTCAAAGGCTTACCTAAGATAAATTGTCCTAAGAAATCCTTGCCTTGCATAATTCCTAGACCATCATGGCTACAATATCACTCTAACACTACCAAAAATGCATAGCACAGAAATAGTTAATGAAACTAGCTGTCTCCAAGCCTTCCCAAGTGTCAGAAGCCTTATCTAGCCCCTATATAGCTGCTAAAACCTCCATCTTTGCCCCAGATGACTTCTGTGATGCAATTATGGGGCATTAATAGACAAACATTAAGTGTATTGAGGATGGAAAATGTGAGGACAATATAAAATGAAATGGATTAAATATCTACTTACACCAGGGACTTCTATATTGATTCGTATTGTTCATTTTAATATATTTGAATTCACTAAACGGCCTGGTATTTTAATTCTAATAAAGCCGCACAGAATTTCAAGTTTGTTGCATCAGAACTGCCGGTGCTGTAGAACCCAGGGACCTTGCCATGGAATTTACATGCAGCTTTCCATGAGGTAAACGGGACCTGCTAATTAGATTATTAAACAAATGCTGTATTTACGATTTGCTGCTAAAAGCACCCATTACCATAGTAACACTGTTCTCAACACTGCCTGTGCCATTTGTGTGCCTAAAACGCTACTAATCAGGCATAAAGGAATTTTTTAAATTTAGAGCTATCTGGATTTGCCTTATAACTTGCCTTGTCTGCAGCTTCCATGAAAAGGAACATTATTTAGTGAGATGTCAGGATCAAAAGAATGAGCCCTCTCCAACTTTTTAACTTCCATTTTAAGATGTGGACGCTAGAAATAGACCTCACCAGAGGTCATATAACCTCCCTATATTCCTCTTTAAGCATTCAAGGACCATATCGGGTCTTTTGGTCACAGGACTACACTGAAAGTTCATTGTCAGCTGATTACCTACCATGATTCCTCAAGCCCTTTTCTGAGATGCAGCATTCCAGGATTCAGTTCCCAATCCTGTAAGCATAGCCAATGCTCTTGGTTCCCAGATGTATAACCGCATGTTTGACCATATTAAAATAACCTGTTTTAATATTTTAACTGCACACTCAATTCAAAGGGACACAGATTCTTCTATTAAGTTGATACACGTAAGTGACCTGTCTTCATCAAGGATTTGTCTTACCTTTGCAAGGCAGTTGTTACTCTCCCTTCCTGAAGAGGAAAAAAATCTCACAGTCTGTTATTACCATCTCTGCAGGTTTTTAACAGCCACAAAGAGCTTGGGTCCAATGATATTTTGCAAAAGGAGGGGGGTTGGAGTGGAAAAGGATAGTACCAAGTATAAATTATAAATTAAGAAACAAAGGGAATTGCTAAGAGGATTCAGAGGTATTAGTGAGAATTCTAGGATCAACCTAACTAGGGGCAATAAGAAGGAGCATATTGGGAACTAAAGGAAATCTAAAATGGGATTGGAAAAGTTGGAGAGGGTTCAGAAAAGAACCAAAAGACTGACTTGAGGAAATGAGAAATCATCTTTCCTTTGGAGAATTTAAGGCACTTGGTTGCAGTCTAACTTTTTTTTTCAATAAGTAAATTCCTACAATACAAGGGCATTTTTATACATGTAAGCACTGTAGAGCCGGGCACTTTGAAAAGTGTCTGGCACTGTGACACTTGCAGTTATAGAAGCAGCAAAATGTACATCAGCGCTGAGAAAATGGCAGTGGCGCGCTTTTGAACTAAAAAATTCAAAAGTGCACTGCCGCCATTTTCTGCGCGCTGATGCGCATTTTGCCACTTATACAGCTGCACATGGTGCAGCGCAGTTCACCTCAGCTCGCGTACAGAGCAGACTCATTTAATTTGAAGCAGCGGATCTCTGGAGTGTTGTGGGAAAACAGTATGTATATAAATGCCCCAAGTGCCTACATCGGGAAAAGATTTCTGAGAGCAGTGGTCTTAAGATAGCAGACAAAGGTATAATGACACCCAGTGGCTAAAGCTAGTCAGATTTGCACTGGAAATATGATTTTAAACAGTGGAATAACTTGACAAGGATTGTGGCGAACTCTTCATTGTTTGAGATTTTTAAATTAAGGCTAGATTTGATCTTTCTAAAAGATTGAAGTGATTCATGCCCAATAACTCTTTTCATTGAATTGCAGCAGAATTCCTTGCCGTGTTATGCAGGGTAGACTAGAAGAGTGGTGCCCAACCCATTCGGTCCTGTGGCTTTGGGCCTGTCCATGAGCTGGTTTAGGCTGGCATACTGGATCAGTCTGTGGTAGGTTCTGGTGTGCGAGGCTAGTCTGGTCCCAGATCACCTGTATAGGTGAAGTAGACTACTGGGGTTCCACACAGGTCTAGAAACTTGGCAGTGGGGGAGTGGTGGCAGCCATGGGAATGAATAGTGCCACAGCTCCCCTGCCACCAAATTTCTGGACCCATGGGGAGCCCCATGGGCTGGATTCAGCTCACAGGTCATAGGTTGAGCACTACTGGAAAAAGACTACCGTCTCAAGATAGCTATGGGGGACAAACATGTCCTGTCTTATAGGCAGTGCCCCCTTCTTATCTCCCCCTGCAAACAGTCTCTCTCAAGAAACAGGCTACTACTTCCTATTACTACAAGGTCACAATTTTTCCTCCTGCCATTTAAAAATCTATGAAATTAGGAACTCCTAGGTCAGTGGTTCTGAACCGGGGGTACATGTACCCCCAGGGGGTATGTGAAGCGTCATCGGGGGTACTTGAGATATATTTTATACATTGCCTAACACAGGTCGAAGGGCCTAAAAAAAAGTCTTGACAATTTGAAATTGCTGGGGTTTTACTACCGTAAAACGTGCATGTGCATGTAAACCAGATATCCTACTCCGGCTCCATGCCTCAACCTTGCACTGGAAATGTCGCTCCTAGGGGGTACATGAAGCCTCACTCTGAGACCAAGGGGTACATCGACTGAAAAAGGTTCAGAACCACTGTCCTAGGTAGTCAGCTGCAATTTTCATCATTTACACCTGTTGACCGGGTGACACTGGCCAGAATTTCAACAGAGGTGATTTATATTTGCTACTTCTTCACAGAAAGAGAAACTTGTTTAAGTTCCAGAAACGACATTCTGGGTGGATCAGGCTGTCGCACTCCAAATAGTTCAGAGAGAAGAGACCTTGCTATTACCATATCAGAGAAAAGAAACATTTCTAAGCTTTCAGTATGAAGAGAACTGAGTTAGCGTGGGAGCTCATGCACTAGTGCTCTAGTATTCTGCTGCGCTGTTTCATCTGCCTTAGGTCACCCGCAAACCACATTGACCTCTGGGAATGATGATTGGAATGGGACATTGAGTTGCCAGTCAGTCAGAAGAGCATTTAAGCCATTGACAAAATGAACCCACATGGAATTTGGGTCTGCTAGTCTCACAGGAACTGGGAGTGGCCCTCACATCAAACTGCAAGAGCCAATGGTCTGACCAAGAAAACTGTGAAATAATTCCAGTGGTGCCAAGGTGCATCTTATCCCTTGCTCTTTGCAGTGCTGCTCATGGTGAAATCTGAGTCTAAATCTGAGAAGTGTCTATTTTTGGTATTGAAGCTATCATAACACTGAGCTAACATCTACCTCACCTTTTCTCCTTATTTCCTTACCTGCTTCTACCCCACCTCTTGCTTTCTTGTTTTCTCTGTCTTAAACATTGTTTGCTGCTTTTCTTCTCCTTTCTCTTAAAGAACCCGAAAAAAGAAAACGCAGTCCAACAGATGGAGCAGCCACTCCTGTTGGCAAGGACCCTGGTTTAGCCATGAGGGTGGAGCTGAAGCCTGTGGTGCAACTGCCAGTACCTCAACTCATGCCCAGGGCACCAAGCCCGGCAGGGAAAGGGCCAAGGGAGTTTGACACGAGGAGTCTAAAGGAAGAAAATTTTATTGCTTCCATTGGTGTGTATTGATGTGCATGAGGAATACCGGAGGAAGGGTTCTACTTGCATCCTCCCCATTTTAACACACTTCCCTTCATTGCTACAGTAATGCGCTTCATTTGCACCTGGATTGCAAGGACCAGTCACTCCCATCTTCTCTCACTCTGGGAGGAGTATTTTTCAGGGCAGTTTGGTTTTCCAGAAGCTTTTTAATTTTAAATCTTTCCAAGTACAGCTGATGCATAAAATACAATTTGGTGAGCAGTGCAGGGCTGATATTTTCAGGAAGCACAAGTTATGTCTTATGCCAGGCAGAGCCTTACTGAGACACAGTAGTGCTCTACTCGTTACCTCTCAAAATGGTAATAGCACCACATGTTTGCACCAGTTGGCTCTGTCTCTCAGCTGAGTTGGTTAGTATGCATGCAGTGCCACACTAAGATGGCTACGCTTCTGTTTCAGCACCATATTGTGGTACAACACTGCCTGGTGTCATAATTAAGTGGTATAGGCATGCCCATAAAGTGACTTGAGGGAGATGACAGCATAAGGCAGGGACCTTTAGGACTTTGGCAATACCTAGTACAGAAGGAATTAACTAAAACAAAAAATCCTGGTAGCTCTTGCCATGCCTTATAATAATAAAATGAAGGTATCTAGGGTATACAATAGATATGGGGTGTCACTATCTGCTGGTGGTTAACAAAATCCTTAGGAAGGAATTTTGCTGCTCTTCATTTTCTTTAAGTTGGACTGATGGATGTTCTTTCCACTTCCTGGCAGACAAGCTGCCTTTCTGCCTGCCTAAACAGCATCTGCTAGGCTTGTGTTTGGTATTTTCCCAGTTTCATTTTGTTTAACTGGAAAAAAAACATAGTTATATGAAAAAGCAATAGCTAATGAAGCTAGCTTTTCCCCTTTCTTTCTCTTCCTACTTTCACATAATGGCCACAGTCAGAAATTAATTCCTTTTATTGAATGGTGCATCCCTCTGACCCAATATGTTTCCTTGATGCAAGAGGGGGAGGAGTGCGCATTAGAACAACTGGAGGTTTTTAGTCTATTTGGAAATTCTCCAGGTAACAAAAATGTAATCATATTCCTAAGATCAAACTTTGGGGGTCTGAGTTCCTTCAGAGTATATACTTGCTTTCCTTTTTCTGAGGAAAAGGACAAAAGGTGAAAAAGACATTTTCTTGGAAAAGGGGAAACTATCTTCTGCTAAAAAGTCAGGAAGATGGAAGCTCTTAGCCTGAGACTATTGCACAGAAAGAAGGCGCAGCACTGACTGGACTGGACAGTCAGCTCTGCTTTTTGCCTGAAACTAATGATCTACCTCTTGCATATGGGTGTTGTAAGGATCAGTCTCTCCATGTTTGTGATGCACCATGGAAAAAGGTTGCGCTCCAGAAGTGCTAAATGCTATTTTTCTATTTTAATATTTACCATTGAAACTGTTACTGGCAGAGGAGCATCCTTGAACAATTAGCAGTGTGCTGAGCAACAGGGAACAAGTTAATTTCTGATTTTGCTCTTCATAGTTTCAATAGTTGCCACTTGCTGAAGATATTAAATGCAAGAGAGAATGAAGCAATTGGACAAAATCAGAATTATTAAAGCCAGTCTGAAGGGCTGGGCTGTCTCAGTTTCTTAATGGAACATTCTCTAACCAAGTGATGTAGTTAGTCTGAAGTAGAGCAGAAGGTAAGGTAGATTTGCATCTTATAGTCTAACTAATTTAGATATATACAACATAAGCTTTCATGAACTGGAGCTTACTTTATCAGATGCTGTGAAAGGGTGGACAGAGAGCAGCGTATAGAGTGGAGAGAGCGATTTGAATACAACAGGTAGGAAGGGAGAGGGGCCTGAGGGACAGGGGTAGTGCTTGGAGAGGCATACAAGCTAAGAAACCATGGGAACAAAGGGGTCACAAGCTAATGTAGGGTATGGGATAAGAATCTGTTGTCACTATTTAAACTATACATAACACAGTCCAGTCTGTAGATAAGTTCTTGTTTTGTAACTTCTTGTTCAGATCAGTTTTTAGAGGTTTGCTGCCTAAGAACTGTGCCACCCTCAGCAATGCAGTGTCCAACATGGTTAAAATATTCTGCCACCATCCTTTTTGTCTTTTTGGAGCTAATATCAGATTGATGTTTGTTCATTCATTCTTTCACATTTGCCCCATCTCTCTAATGTAGACATTAGAGGGACACTGTTAGTGGGTGATAGCTTTTACGACATTGGTGAAGTTGCATGTCAGTTGCATGTCAGTGAACTTGGAATGCTATTTGATGATGTGGGCTGTCTTGTTGTTGGGGCACAGCAGGCATCTTGGTCCATTGCAAATCCTAGTGCCTTGGTGAGTATGGGAGTTAAATAGTCTGTTTCCTGACAGATGCCATTGAGGGTGAGGGGGTGGGGACTACCTATAAGCCTGGACAGGCTTGTCTCCCATAGCTATTTTGAGACTGTTGTCCTTTTCCAGGATGGTTAGAGGGCATTAATAGGTGTTCAAGGTGGGGACTGTAGGTGATTACCAGAAGGGCTGTGTTGTCCTTGTTCTGGGTACTGTAGCAGATTGGTGTGAAGTCTGAGTCTGGCTTCATTTGATTTTTAAGTAGCTACAATTTGGGGATTGTACTTTAATTTTAGAAATCCCTTCTCTAGATCCTTAAGGTGTGCATTCTGGTCCATGCGGTAAGAGCAGATATGATTGTAACCTAGATCTAATATTGTGCTTAGGATGAAAGTTGATGGGTTTTACCTTTTTCATTTGAATCAATGATTTTAAAATGTGGTTCTGATGTAAAAAGGCATTGCATTTCCTTCCCTCAGTTTTCAGACTCTTGCTTATTTATTCAGTTTACGAAGAAGGAGATGTTTTACTTGTCAGTCTAGTAGGCTCACTTGGGATCTGGAAATCAGCCTGAGTTTTTTTTAAGTTTTCATACATTGCCACTAGTGCTTAAGGCTTTTCAGGACAGATGCTAGCTGTGTCTAACTTCATAGCCTTTGGTGGATTTGTGCAATATAAAGAAGTTTGCAGGTAGAACATAAAAGGCATTCCCATCTTTAAGGATAATGAGAAGGCCTATGATAGTATGTCATTAGAAAAAATTGGGAAGAGTTGGAAAGGTTAAAATAAGAGTAAAACTTTTGTGAATTTTATTAAGAGAATTTACCAAGTCAGTGAATGTTGTGTGTAGACAAGGTAGGACAGATGGAAAGCTTTCACTTGAGGCATGGCTTGAGCTTGGGTGGCGTGTTTGTTTACATTTCAATGTGGTTATGAAAAGAAGTGGAGGCTATGTTAGTTGATGATATGATAATACACTTCTTCCTTAAATTATCTTAAAGGCATCACCTATATGAAAGACTTTGGTTAAGAGGGGAAATGTTTAATATTTAGATATTTTGAATGGATTTAAATATCTTGGCTCAGTGATCACTGGTGATGGAAGGACTGGAGAAGTGGCAAGATGACTGCAGCTTGCTGGGAACTTTTATAGAAGCATGAAAGGGTAAGCGTGGGGCAGGAATGTCCTGGAGGAAATGAAGTTTAGTTACGTTACAGGATTCATTACATCTTGGTGGTTTTGTAGGGATCCTAGGCTGGGGTTCTAATGAAGATAGATTTCACCTGGCTGCAAGTTGCAATAATGCATTTTCCGAGGGCAGTTCTTGGGAGGAGTTGGAAGACATGAATAGAAAGACAGGTTGATGGTTTTTGAGTGTGTGAAAAGAATGTACAAGGCCAGGATACCATATGGAATGCTGAGGATGGATATTGAGGGCAGTAGGAGATAAAAAGGTGAGGTAGAGAAGGATGTTGACATAAGAAGTGGTTCCTGATAGGAATTTTGCTGCAAAAAGATGGTGAGAAGAAAGAAAGATATTTCCAGACCCAGAAAAAAAGCTGAAACACATAGCTAGTGTTGATGACAATCACTTCCCACCTGATTATTTGCTATCTTCTCTCACACATTCCAGTTCCCTTGTAACAGGGTACTGTCTCCAGGGTGGTTGCAAGCCCCTGGAGGCCCCCCAAATCCCTCTTTTTCCTTGTTTACTCTGGGAACAGTCCCCACTTCACTTTCCTGACACGTCTTGCTATCCCTTATAGTAGTAAAGGGGAGGCTGCCCCAGTGCTTCCTAGGCCTGATCTTGCTCCAAGGAACACCTGGAGGTGTGGGTCCCTTGCCTTAAGGGCTAATTGCACAGCTCCATATATCCCCTACACCATACCCTATGCCTCAGACTTTGAATCTCCAATCAGGTGGGGCACTTGTCCCAGTGTCTCCAGGCCTTTTTTTCCCTTTGTTGGGGTTTTAGCCTTCCCAGCTTCTGCCCCTCTACTCTGACTGGTCATGCAGCCCAAGCCCACTGCTCTAGGCCTGACATCTGGGCCCCAGCTCATGCTCTGCCTTGAACCTACCGCTGCAGGGCTCAAGACAAGTACATACAACTGGGATACTAATGAGACCTCTGAAAACCTCACCTTTATAGTCCCAGCCCAAACTGGTTTAAACTGCAGCATAAACACTAAGGCCTTGGGCTATAACATAAGAAGAAAATGAATGCTCTATGCCTGTGTACCAAGAGTCTCTTTCTCCCTCTCTCTGGGTTGCTCTTTCTTGTTCCCCAGCTTTCTAAGCTGCTTTCTTTCAGCCTCCTTGGGAATTTAGGAGTCCTGCACTCTGCAACTCTCTGGCTGGCTCAACCCTAGGGCTTTATATAGCTTTGGCCTAAGCCCTCTTCTAGTCATGTGATACCCCAGTCAGCTAACCTGACTACAGGGCTGTCCTTTAACCCCTGCTCTGCTGACTGTTCTGTAAAAACTCTGTCCTTAAAGGGGCTGCACCGCTTTCTAGTAACAGGGCCAGTTCCCAGTTACACTTGCACTGAGCAAGAGTCCAGAACTTAACACCAGAATAAGGTGGGATCCATGTCCAGTTCTCTAGTTTGGATCTACCAAGGAGATTCCACTAAAGGGATGTGTTTCCTCCATTCACTACTCATCTAATTTTTTTAACTCTGTTCAAATGTAAACTTTAAGTTTTCTGATTCCATGAGATGCTAGGAAAGGTAGAGATGTAGACTGTTTGCTCATCCCTGGAACTTGGTTGGTATATGAATAAGATCAGGGAAAGTGTGAGTCCTATACTGAATGGAGGAGGCAACCTAGTGACAGATGATGCACAATAGGTGGAAGTACTCAATTCCTTTTTTACCTCAGTGTTCACAGGCAAGGTCAGCTACCAGACTATGATACCTGGCTGCACAGCTTGAGGAGGAGGTGAACAGCTGACGGTGGCAAAAGTAGAGATTAGGAACTGCTTAGAAAAGCTGGATATGTACAAGTCCATGGGGCCAGACAGAATGCTCCTGAGGGTGCTGAGGGAGTTGGTGAGTGTGATTGCAGAGCCACTGACCATTATCTTTGAAAACTCATGGCTTTCGGGAGAGGTCCCAGACAATTGGAAAATGGCAAATGTAGTGCCCATTTTTAAGGAAGGGAAGAAGGAGGATATGGGGAACTACACACTGGCCAGCCTCACCTTGCTCCCTGGAAAAATCATGGAGCATATCCTCAAGGAATCCATTTCTGAGCACTTGGAGTAGAAGGTGGTGATTAGGAACAGTTGGTATGGATTCACCAAGGGCGAGTCATGCCTGACCAACCTGATTGCCTTCTCTGACAAAATGACTGGCTCTGTGGATGCAGGGAGAGAGGTGGATGTGATCTACCTTGACCTTAGTAAGATTTTTGGTACAGACTGCCAGAGCATTTTCACAGACAAGCTAAGGAGAAATAGGTTAGATGAATAGACTGTAAGGTGGATAGAAAACTGGCTGGATCGTCCAGCTCAAAGGGTATTAATCAATAGCTTGATGTCTAGCTGGTAGCTATTATCAGGTGGAGGCCCCAGGAGTTGGTCCTGGGGCCAGTTTTGTTCAGTATCTTCATCAGTGATCTCAAAGATGGGATGGAGTGCACCCTAAGCAAGTTTACAGGTGACACAAAGCTGTGGGGAGTACTAGATACGCTGGCAGGTAGGGCTAGAATTCAGAGAGACCTGGACAAATTGGAGTATTGGACCAAAAGAAATACCACGTGGTTCAGTAAGGATAAATGCAAAGTCCTGCACGTAGGACAGAACAATCCTGGTACAGGTTGGAGACCATGCACTTGTACAGGTTGGGGACCTGTTGACTAAGTAGCAGCTCTGCAGAAAAAGAACTGGGGATTGTGGTGGACAATAAGCTGAATATGTGCCAACAGTGTGCCCTTGTTACAAAGAAAGCTAACAGTATACTGGGCTACTACATTAATAGGAGTGTTGCCAGCAGATCAGGGGAAGTGATTATTCCTCTCTATTCAGTACTGGTGAGGCCACATCTCATAGAGAAGTAGGGGAGGGACCTCAAGAGGTCACTTAGTCCAATGCAGGGATCGAACCTGCGACGTTGGTGTTATTAGCACCTGGAGTACTGTGTTCAGTTTTGGGCCCCCCACTATAGAAGGGATGTGGACAGATTGGAGAGAGTCCAGTGGAGGGTAACGAAAATGGTTGTGGGGTTGGGGAACATGAATTACAAGGAGAGGCTGAGGGAATTGTGTGTATTTAGTCTGGAGAAGAGAAGACTGAGTGGGGATTTAATAGCAGCCTTCAACTACCTGAGGGGTGGCTCCAAAGAAGATGGAGCTAAACTGTTCTCAGTGCTGAGAGATGACAGAACAAAGAGCAATGGTCTCAAGTTGCAGCAAGGGAAATTTAGGTTAAATATTAGGAACAGCTTTTTTACTAGTAGGGTAATAAAACACTGGAACAGGTTACTCAGAGAGGTTGTGGAATCTCCATCCGTGGAGGTTAAGACCCAGCTAGATAAAGCCTTGGCTGGGATGATATAGTTGGGGATAGTTTTGCTTTGATCAGGGGGTTGAAGTAGATGACAACCCTAATTTTCTATGGTTCTATAATGTATCTCAGCAGTGGATGGAAAAATCTGGAAATTCTTACTTCCAATAGAATATAATTTCTTGGAAGCGAGTGTCTTGCTTCAGAAGGGCTTTTTGTTTTTTTGTCTTTGGCTTTTGAAGACTTTGCTTCTCTACTCTTTGCTCTTTTGGCTTTTGCTGATGTCTGTTTTGTTAGGTTTTCCCCCAGTAACTAGCTGGTCCTAGACTTAATTCTTATGCTCGAAGAGTTGTTGCATTTTTAGAGCTCTTGCCACTGCAGTGGAAGCAAGAGGTTTGGAGTTTAGATTTTAGATTGTGTTTTGGATCCTATATCATAAGATCCATATTTACACCAGACACTTATTTTTCTCTAGCATAAAGAGAATCCAACAAACTTGGATTAGATGGAAAATCTTTTGTTCTCAGCTTGATCTGCAGATGACTGCATCAGATGTCCCACATTTGGTGATTACCTTGAATTAAAGGGAGATCATTCAGCACTTCTAGCACAATAGCTCCTTTTTTGATTTTATGGAAGTTTCAACATAAGACCTAATCTTAAAGGGTCCTACATATGCCCATGGCAAATTCATAGCCAAGCCCAAAAATACCGATTTTAAATATCTTCATGTATAGATTCTCTCTTCTTTTGAGGTGGGTCTCTTTGGAGGAAGAAGCATTTTAAAATATTAATTGAATTACTGATTAAGCAAAGTATGCTCAAGTTTTGGTGGTAGTTTACAGCCTCAAGCGGTATAAAAGCAACAGGAAACAAGTGTTGTCAATAAGCCTTTAGGTAAAGCAGATGTTGTGAAGAAGAATCTGAATAATGGAGCTTTTGCTTGTCACAGTTTGAAAGAAAACATACTAGAGTTTAAAAACAGGTCACCAGGATGAATGGAGATGCATCATCTACAGGACCATTTTTTGCCAGTGGCCCAGTTCATGTGTATTGTTAATCTGGTGATGGGACTGTGTTCATGACATCTAAAAATACAGCAACTAATTATATACAGTTCTTTTCATATTCTACAGGCAAGCAAGTAGGAAGACAACAGAGCTTCCTTGCATGAGCCCCATTGCTGTTTTTGACCTTCTTCAGAAAGTAGCTGATTGCTTGTAAATCTCCAAATATGTGGTTTTGTATTCACAGTCCCTGGCAATGGGAAGTATATTAGCAAAGTTCTTTTTGTTCATGCTAGTCATTCTCTTGTCTGATTTGGAAGATGGTAGTTTCTATTGGCAAGGAGCAGGTCTCCTAATATATATACTGGGAGCAGAACTGTGCCTGCTCAGGCAAAAGCTCCCTGGGGTTGGGAGGAGCAGTATTTTGCTCACTCTACTTGCCCGTCTTCTCTCCCCACCCCATACACTGATTGGGGCAACCTCTTCCCTACTTTGCTTCTATGACCAGTTAGGGGCAATGCAAAGCTTCCCATGCCTTGGCAAAAACTCCTGGGAAGGGGGGAGCTAGAGATCCTGGTGCCCCCTCATAGTTGCTGCTTGGGACAGGTGGCTTTCATAGATTCATAGATGTAGGGTTGGAAGGAACCTTTGTAGATCATCAAGTCCGACCCCCTACCCTGGGCAGGAGAGAAAACTGGGCTCAAATGACCCCAGCCAGGTAGATGTCAAGCCTCCTCTTAAAGGTGGGCTTCCTTGTCCCACCCTAGTTATGTTACTGTATTCTATCTTTTGTTTCTATCTGTATTGTTTTGTTTCTGTTCTTGATACTGTCCTGCTAAACATGACGGGGCAAACTGTGAGAAAAAATGTTTTCTTTTACTTTGTAAAAGCCAGGCTTCCACTGGACAATTTCTTAGCTTGGCTCTAAGCTCTGTCCTAGTAGAAGCCTTTTAATATTAAATGTTGATGTTGAACTTACTCAGTAGTTCAGCAGTCTAAAATGAAAAATCTCCAGTATTTTCCCAAAACTGTGGGCCAGATTTATTTTATATTCGGAGACTCCTTGCAATTATTTTGTGAAGAGGAAAGACTTGAGTCTGGAATGTCAAGTATATGACCTATGAGCCAGATGCAGTCTGTGGTCTGGTCTCTCTGGTCTTGTAGGCCAAGGAGTTTGGGGATGCAGCTAGCGCTGTGAATCCTTCCACAGAATCTGGGGCCCTGCAGCCCTAGCAGACATGGCCATTGATAGCAGGTAGGTGAGCCAGGTAAGATTGACCCCTGACATCAGTGATTTAAGCTGTCTGTGTTGGCTTCTTGCTGATTGTTGCCACCTGCTGTACTTCTGTTCAGGTTTGTATGTCATGCCATCCCTCTGGTAGCTTATATTCCTAGTCAGATTTATTAGATGATCTCTCCTTTTTCTGTTAAGAAGCAGTCTGCAGGAAATCCTGAAATTATTTTTTTTATGCTAGGTCTTACAAAAGTCCCTTTGGACCAAGCTATAACTGAGAATGTAGAGTAATTACTCTAAGAACCAGTGGGGGCACATCAACAAGGGAACTGTTGTGATGGAGCTGTTTGATCCCATGATAACTGTCGCCTAGAGGGGATTCTGAGATGCAAGGCAGAATTAAATAGGGCATATAGTGAATATGGCAAAGGGAAAGCCTGTCTATGCCTCTTTATGTTAGTGTGTGCTCAAGTATAGGAAATTGCAGCCAAGCCTACAGAATATTGGTTAACCCTAAAAAAAATGTATCTTTTGTTCATCTACTGTCTGCTTGTCTATAGGGAAGAACATCCATCAGTCACGGCTGCTGTAGCTAATAAGAAGAAATAAGAACCTAGTGGCTTGCAGCTGTCTTCCCAATTTACCTATTGTTGTCTACCTGGGAGGCCAGGAAGTGTTGGAGAGAAAGATGGACTCTCCTTCAAAGTTGTAACTTTGTCTCTGTGGAGTCATCCTGTAGTCTTAGAGACCTCCTTGTCAGCTTTTATTTTTTTTCTTCTGCTTTGTTTTCTTCCCTGATTTCAAGCCCATGATTTCCTGCCTTTCTGCCATCTGCAGGGTAGGGACAGTGTTATGCACCTGTCTCCTTTCTCTGCTTTTCTGAGAACTGAGTATTCTGCCCCTGTGGTATTCCCACCCTTCATCACCCTGTTGAGAGAGCGAGCATGAAACTCAGTATTCAGACTAGAGCCTTCAGCATGCCAGCTTGTCATGCTGCCACTGGATCAGCAGGCCAGCACCTGGAATGATTTGAAGTTTCCAAGCATAAAATGAACACATCTTAAAAAGCAGCAGAATCTTGGGGGAAGTGGGTGGTGCTTGCATTTTCTACCTCTCCCAGGGTTAGTGAAAGGGAGAGTGTGTGCATAGACTCCAAAAACCCCTGCTAGCCCTCTGCATTGTGCACTTTCCCTGGAATACTCTGACTCCAACAGGGAAGAAGAGCTATGGCCTAGTCGAGTCTTGGAGGATGCCATTTGGCATGACTAGAATCTTGATTTTTCACTTTTCTTCCATTTTCCATTTTCTATATCCTGACAGGAGCAACTTGGAGGGGTTGAGAAATTCAGTCTCCTGCATCTAGAGCCCAGCACTTGAATGAATTTTGATTTGATAGAATCCTCCTGTTTATTTTACAGTTTTTCTTTATGATGTTAGTATTAACCAAGGATTTTAATATAAAAAGTTTAAAATGAAATCTCAGTTTTCTGAGGAATGCTGCTCCTTTTGTGCATTTCTTGGACAATTATTCAGACTATGTGAAAACAGTTCCATTAATGTTGTATTTTCTTGAATATCTCACACCCCACATAACACACACACCTTTTTTGGAAGGCAGAATGCGGAATTTTTTTCCAGTTGTGACTTAGGGCTGGCTTTTTTGTGAAGATACTGTGCTTCAGATTGACTACCCACTTCTGTCTTGGGGGGTGGGTGGGGGTCTGCTTAGCTAAAAACTGCTTCCAATTTGAGAGCATCTATGAAAGGGCTAATACTAAATTGCGCCCTTCCTGCCTACTGATAAGGACTAAGAACCGGGCAGCCATTTTGAAGCACAGTGTCTTCATGCTTCTGTTCCTCTATGTTCCTATTCTGGCAAAGAAAATCAGCTTCCCTGCTCAAGATATGCACCTCAATTTTGGAGAGCTTATTTTTGGGGGAAGAGTGTGTTTGTGTTATGTGAGTAAATAATATATTGGGTTTTGTAAATTTTGGGGAAAAAATACCAAACCACCTGTCCTGAAATCAGTCCTTCCCGCAAAAGTAAATGGATTGTATTTGGTGGATCTGCTTCTAAAACCTATTTTTGTTCAACCAGTTCATTGTTGTGGTCATTCCTAATTTTTGACATCCTGTTAACAGGAGATGATGCAGCTCTCTACTCTTAACGTCGATTTCTTGCGGAACGGTGTTAATTTAACCTTTCACTCACTAGTGGTCATTAATTCTGTTTGTTTGGAGGTGCAGGGGTGGGTATCTTTTACTTTTGTTTTTTCCATTTTCGCCTATCTGACCAGCCTCTGACTCTTTTTCTTTCTCTCCTGCTTGCAATGCATCTTGGGTAGAATTGTGGAACAAGCACCAGGAAGTGAAAAAGCAAAAAGCTTTGGAAAAACAGAGTAAGGAAATGATGAAACCCAGAAACTGACTCCCCCAGCCTCCCCATAACTGCCAACTCCCTGAGCCTGGGGTGAGCCTCCATCTATGGACAAGTTCTTATGCCCACACAACCAGAGAGTTTGTAATTGAGGTGAAACCCTGCCCCCCTAGGGGATGCTGAGTAGATTGGCCCTAGAGAACTCAAGTGTTCAAATGCAAACTGTCTTCTTTTTCCTGAACTTCTGTGTGGAGAAAGGGGTCAGCAAGTCCTACCTCCTTGTCACTTCACCGGTATTTGGATGAATTTTACCCTGATAATCTATCTCCCCTTCTTATGAGGCACACAGGCTATTTTAGCCAGCAAAATGATGACTTTAATATGTAGTTTGTTTCTGAATCATGGTGGGATGAAGAGTTGTCTGCTCCTTCAGATTCCCCAGGAATGGCAGATTTATGTGTTTGGGTATTAACTTCCAACAAGTGGTTTGTAATCCCTATTTAACTGCAGCAAGAAATAACTTTTGAAGGAGAGAGGAATTGGGGCTACATGAAGAATTGTATTTCATAATGGTGCTAGCTAAAAAAAAAAGGGCGATTCTTTCTTATGAGGTTAATTTGTGTATCATGTTAAGGGTATGGGGTGAATTAGATGGCTGGGGACCATCTGTAGAGTTTGCAAAGAGCCTGATTTTTATATTTATATCTGTTATAACATCTACAGGCATTGATATGTGCACTACTTGCACTTATACTATAAAGCTTTGTAGAGTATGTATGGAATAACTACTGTATGGTTACATATATCTGTGTGTGACTGATTTCAAATAGTACCCACAGTGTGCTAGATGCTGTCCAAACATAAGAGACGGCACAGTTCCTGCCTTGCAGAGCATACATGCTTAAAAACAAGGATAGAACAAATGGACACACTGACAGAAGGTAGGGGAAAGAACTAACAGCCAAAGACATGGGTGAGGATTGATCACATTCTGATCAGTTTTAATGACACACCTTCCTGTGCACACAGAGATGTACATAGAAATGTCTATATAAAATTAAAAAAAACCCCCATGTGGTGGTGATCACAATTTGATAAATTGCTTTTAACATGCACCTTTCACCCCATCACCCATCCTGTCCCCATACATTACCCTCAGGAATATTTTTAATATGTCCGTCTGTGAACAGACTCATTTAGTTGCAGTTAGAAACAAATTTGCCAAAAATGTTTTCTTTCTAATTTTTTCCTTTAAGTACAAAAAAGACCCTGTGACTAAAGATATGTATTCTTGTGTTAGTGGTACCACTCATTACCAGTCAGAGCTAGAAATAGTGCCTTTTGAACTACTGAAAATAGATTTCTTTCATGTACCTTTTCCCCTAGCCCCTAGATGTTCCCAAATTATGTTTAGAAAGCCAATTTTAGGTAATTTTGTGGTTTGGAAATTGGTTACATTTTCCTTTTTGTGAGTTCTGGATGATTTGAGTTGTAGTAACTAAGACTTGTGGCATTATATGCAGAGAGTTTACAAAAAGTAAGAAATTGTGGTTTTGTTTTGTTTTGAACTCCTACATAACAATATTTCTGAAATATTTTCGCTGTAAAATATATGGCACACAATATACTTGATAGGATAACAAACTAGAATATTCAGGTATACAGCCTTTGGGATGACTTGCCCAGCTCATTCATGGCTTTGCTTACTTCCCTGTGGTGTGCCATCCTAAATTCATGCCCACAAGCCTTTTATATGCATCTCTTTTATTCTGTTGCACTAATGCTGGTACCATTTAGTAGTAGATATTTTTAACAATATAAACATGTGTCAAATCCTAGTTTAATATCTTTAGTGGTGTGTAAGGTATCGTTGTATCGTTTGTATAGAGTTATTGGACATTGTATCTGTACAGATAATGGGTATAGTATACAAATCCTCCAGCTGCTGGTCATGTGTCTCTGTTACCAAACAGTTGGCAGATATGGATATGGCATAAGTGTCGTGTTCAATCTCTTCTCCTTTCTGAGCTTAGTGGTGACCCCCCGCCCCTCGTACAGTCTCTAGCATATTCTCCTTCTCCCTACTTCCATTGCACAATGCTTTCCAAATCCTTTCTTAGGTTTTCGCTCGCTCTCTCTCTCTCTTTCTCTCTCTCTCTCTTCTTCGTTTTCATTCCTTTTATCATCCCATCAGAGGAGGGTAGAGAACATGACTACAGTACTGCATGGGGACCTTAACATAAAGCTCGATTTTATTTTTTCCTCCCTTTTTGTTTTTGGGTGGACTTGGGTTAGTGAATGCATGATTTGAGACCTGCTGAATCCTGCCCTCACTACTAACTTGTGATTGCAAACTCTGGAGAGCCATAAACTATGCAACTGGTGTGTACATTGAAGTGATGCACAATACTGTGTGTTTTCCTTCCTCCTCCTTCCCCCCCCCCGCCCCATCCTCCCCCCTCCAGCATCTTTCTTGCAACTTTTACTTGCATGGCACTAATTACCACTCTGTTTGCCTGTTCATACTGTGTGTTGCTTTTACAAAAAAACTGCCTGGATAATGTTGTGGGCAGCTTAGCACATTTAACCCAAGTTAAGCAATTAGCTGTGCAAAAACAAACACCAACTTTATTAATAAGTAATTAGATGGTCTTTATTTTACCAAGAACAAAGGAAGTGGCTTCCCAGAGTTGAGTCGTGACTGTTCTGCATGCCTTGTAACTGGAATCTCTTTGACACCTGTCTGTCCTCTTTTTATCTTTTTGTGAATGGATAACTGAGGTCTCACTGAGAGGTACTCCTAACGCTTAATAATTAGATTGTTGGCTGCTCCCTTGACATATTATGAGGTCCAAAGTAGTTTTGGAAGGATGGCAGATGTGACCTACTGGGCTTGTTGACAGTACCAGGGAACATGAGAACAAAAAGTCTTCTTTCTCTTGGTACTGATTCTGTGCACAGTTTAGCACCTGCCTTCTACCACATTGATTTCTAACCCCCCTACCCCTCCAGTACAGTAACACATTACCTTATTCTTCTGCTCAGGGCCTGAAGGCGCGAAACACTTCTTTGACTTGGGAGAGACAGATGAGAAAAAATCCCAAATCAGCGCTGACAGTGGCCTCAGTCTGACATCAGGCTCTCAGGTCAGTGTCTCTATGCTTTCACTCCTCATATGACAAGGTAAACAACAACTTGAGATATTCTTTACTTCTGGGGGCTTTCTGGAAATTTGGAGAATGCCTCAAATACTCTCTTTTTCGTGAGAGAGCACTTCCTTGTTCATTTGCAAGAAGGATCATTCTCTGTTCCCCACCTCTCTCATCATATGGCTCTGTGGACTTAATTTGGGAAGATCCTGTCCTTTCTGACACACTGGGGACAGTGTGCCCTTGTGACTGGCTGTATGCAGCCACAAGGACAAAATGAAGCTCGTGGCTTTTAAGTTTCCCTGAAGGAGCACCCCCAAAAAACAGTAATATATTGTCAGTTATAGACTGGGATATATATAGAAAGGGAAATATCTAACTTGGAATTTTTTTTCCTCTCCCATCTCTCTTGCATTTGTTTGCAGAAGAGTGATTTGGACTCTGTTGCCAGTGCTGGTCCTGCTGTGATGGTACGAAGTACGAGCCAGGATTCTGAAGTTAGCACGGTGGTAAGAGAGGCCTAAGGGGAATCTAGGGGCATTTGTACATGTGCTTTGGGGTGGGGGTACACTTTAATTAGGGTGGCTCTCAGGAGCCATTCTAATTGAAATGCCTGCAGTGTCTCCTGTGTCCCTGGCAAAATGGCCACAACATATAGAATGCACACGTAACAAAGGGCATACACCTCAAGTATATATGCATGCGTGCACATATTTGCGCATGTGTGTGTGCGCGTGCGCGCGCACACACACACACTTATCCTAGTGTGCCTGTACACGTGCTGGACGCTTCCTTTGATGCGTTCTAACTAGAACATGTCAGAGCAGACTCCATTACTTGCGGTGCAAGTGCCCTTCGTTATGTGTACATTTTAGATGTTGTAGCTGCTTTGCCAGGGATACATTTGTCTGTAAAGCCTGCCTTCTGAGCTTTACAGGGAAGGGGTAAGAGGTGGGCGGGCAGGCATGCTCTTTCCCTGGGTGGGTGTTAGGTCCATATGTATTGCTTTTTGTTGTTGTATGTTGATAAGTATCTATATTCCATTTGTGGGACATGTTATGAAAACTTTCTAAAGTTTCATTCTAGAGTTATATTTTCTGTGGCACACCTGCAGCTGTTTATATATGTATACATTTGCTGGTAATTTAAATGAGGGCCACAACATGGATAGATTTCTTTTTCCTTAAGAGAAAAGTGGCAAGGAATGTACTTGGTGAAAGGGATTGAGCCTTCCCTTAACTACATTTGTCTGACACTTACAGCCTGGCCCTAACACTGGAGAGAACTTTCTAACTTCCTTTTTCTGAAAAAGCTTTGAGGTGAGATGTTTAGAGTCTGCATCCCTAACCCTCTTCGCCTGGTTCCTGATCTGCAAGGCAGTGAGGTCTTTTGGGACAGGGATAGCATACAGTTAAGATTTTGTTGACCAAAAGGGTTTTTTAATTCATTTTACTTGTTGACATTACCTCTTTCTGTCATGTGGGATGTCACGGGAGGGTTTATCTTGCGGTAAGACAGAACAGATATGGCCTTGCACTGTGCTGCTGTTGGGAAGATGACAGGACCTTGGAGACGTAACCAGGTTTAGGGTGATGTTCTTGACACTTTTTCTTTCTACAACATCTCTTGTTAATGGAAATCAGGGAAAGCCAATCTAAATTCTTTTTTTTTTTCTCTGCAGGTTAGTAACAGTTCTGGAGAGACATTAGGGGCAGACAGTGACTTGAGCAGCAATACTGGTGATGGTCTCGGTGGGGAAAATGGTGGAAACCTAACAGGATCACGGGGAACTGTGTCAGACAGCGAAATTGAGACAAATTCTGCTACTAGCTCCATCTTTGTAAGGACGTGCTGGATTGTCTTCTAGAGAGATCCTATAAATGAGTTGGTGTATGTGTATGTATGCATGTGTGTGGCCAGAAAGGTGGTATTAGGGATTCTGTTTCCTATCACAGAGTTAATCGAGACTGAGAATTATGTGGCATTTGATACTGCAGGTACAAGCTTTATGCAGTTTCCTGAACATGCAATATGTGTGTAGCCACTCCTCTCGTTTTCATACAATGGACATTAATGATCTTTTCCCTGCTGGCAGTATGACTCTCAACCAAGCTAACATATAATCTCCCCTTTGTATGTATATTGTCCCTGATGTGAGTAAGTGGCATTACATAGCAAAAAGGAATTGATACCTTATTGTTGAAGCAGCTGCTCAATGTGGGCATATGGTGACCTATCTCTGTGTTTAGCAGCTGTTCCATGGCTTTTAAAAACATTGTTCCAGTAATAACTGAGGCATCACTATGGTTTTTATTTAAATACCCTTTCCCAGTGAGCAGATCTGAATACTGCACTGAAATTGAAATGAACAATCACAATATTTTTTGGCTATTAAAATATATGCGTTTTGGGAATAACTGCATCCAGTAATGTAAACAGTTTTTTTTTCTTGGTGCAGATATTAACATGATCTATATAAATTGACTAAAATTATTCTCTCTAGTTAAATTAGTCCTCTCTCTCCAATTTTGAACATTTTTTCCTTTGTTGCTTGTTCCAATGAGATCTCTGTTCCCTCTTTCTTACAGTCCATCATTACAGTGCAAAAATTCTAGAATTATTTATTTGGAATTATATGTAGTCATCAGATTTGTTCATATTATATTGTGGTTTTTGTTTTAAAAGTTCAGAGTCATAACTGACAATATTGTTAGTGGAGTACAAGCGTCTTACTAGATACCAAAGGGATCCGATTAGATTCATTTTGACTCAGTGCTTTTTAACCAAGTGGAAAGCAACTTGGGACAAAACACCTTAATGAAATTTTGCTGATAGGGTTAAATAGGTAGACCTAGAGAACAGCTGTGGGGGTAGAAACTTAATATAAGGAAACCAAGTGGAATTAATAACATAGGTAAGTGATAGGATGGTCATCTTCAACAAATGCATCTTAAGGCAAGTGAGGAAACATAAGCCAAAACCAGTCAGGAAGAAGGAAACATTTGGAAAATAGTCCTGCTAGAAAGATCTAGAACTGATGGTGGATAACCATGCTATTTTATGATATAATCTAACTGTGCTCTTTCTGGGACTACTCAGGCAGACAGCACCTCAATCTGGGCGCTACAACACTATTAAAAATAAAAGACAGGAAAAACGGACTTGGGAGATTTTTCAAGATAAATATGTAAAGAAGGCACAATCTAATAGACCTGACCTCAGGACACTTGGATTCTAATTCTGTTTCTGTAAATTTCCTTGTTCTGTGATTTTGGGACTGGCTGATCCCTTCTCTGTTTACCCAATCTGTAAAATGGTGATAATATTCAGCTATTTCTCAAACAATGTGTGAAAATGACTATATAATTTCTGTCGAGATAAGAGGGCATCAAGTATTATGTGTATCCTACAGTCAAACCTAGCTAACAGGGTAAATATTGTTTGTATTCAGATAATAGTCACTTTTTAAGCCTGGAAGCGTGGAGAGCTGCCTCCAGCTGGTAAGTCTGGTGTGGGGGAAGGGGCATGGGGGTTGCAGATCACCCCCTCCTGCAGTGAGGGAGGGGGCAGGGGCATGCACTGCCCAGCTGGGGTGAGGTGGGGCGTGGGACAGAGGCAAGGCTTGTGTGGGGGGACGACTACTGCCACTGCTTGCACCCCGGGAGGGTGGGGGGAGGGGTGTGTGCCCCCCCCCCCAGATCTGTGTGGGGCAAGTGGGCAGCTGTGGGCTTGAGCTGAGTTCTTCTTGCTGGAGCTGGGCTATGGAGGGGGCTGCAGCCACCCCAGATTTCGCTGTAGCTCAGTGCTGCTGCCACGTGCCCGGTGCAGCCCCCAGCTCTTCCTGACTCAACCCCTATCTCCCCCCATGCAGGACAGAGGCGTGGATTGTCCGGGGGAGGGGGGGGTGGATACAGCTCCCTTGCAGTGCCACCATGCACCCGGCACAGCCCCTGCTCTTCCCAGTGCATGGGGGGAGGCAAGGGTTCAGCCAGGAAGAGCTGGGGCTGTGTTGGGAACACGGTGGTGGCACTGGGACAGAGCTATGGCAAAATTTGGGGTGGTTGCAGCCCCCTCCATAGCCCCCTGCTCTGAGCCCAGCCCTCAGCAAAAAGAGCCTGGCTCCAGCCCGCAGCTGCAGCCCACCCGCTTTCCTCATGCAGATTTGGGGACTACACCCCCCCCCTTTCCCTCCTGGGGTGAAAGCAGCAGTGGGAACTGCATCCCCTCCCCCCACGAGCTGTGCCTCCGTCCTGCACCTGACCTGTCCCAGCTGGGCAGCGCCTGCCCATGCCCTTGCCCCCTCCCCTTCCACCACAACGGACTTAAACCAGCTGGAGGCAGCTCTCCATGCTGTATCGGAAATCAGATCGGTATCGACTGATATGCCTCCTTAAAAATTGGATATTGGTATCAACCCCAAAAATCTTTATCTGTGCACCCCTACTCTTTGCAGGGCCTGTGTCTGTGTCTGTGATAAATCCTAACAAGAGAAACTTACTCTCTGTAAAGTCCTATCTAATACACAAAATACATTGAAAAACCTATGAAAAAAATATTTTTTTAAACTCTGATTTACAGGCATTTTAGGGAACACTTTTTATTGAATATTATTTCAAGATTTTGTTTTATTAAATTTTGCGGTATTATGGATGAGCATGAGGAAAGATTTCCTAATAGTGCTGCCAGTTAAATCCTAGAATCTCTGTTGTTTTAAAATAAATAAATAAATGAGTGAAATCTTCCTATCTACTGTCACTTTTTAGGATATAACTTGACTCCTACTATATCTAAGGGTAACCTATACTGTGCTTGTTGTCCACTCTCTCTACTGGTCTTGAACAAATAAATTTGAGTCTTCATCTCCATTTGCTTACCTAAATGTTCATAGAAGTGCTTCTTCTAACTAGCGGATCATTCTCAACTCTTCCTCTGTCAGCTGTCATCTGCCTTGGATGTCTCTAATCTTGGCATTATTCTTGATCATTTTCACCTTTTTGTACATTTTGGGCCTGTACATCTCCTTATTGTCCATATATGCCATTGTATTATTACATATCTTATCAGTCCTTGCCCACATACTATCTCTTTTTGTCTTGACTTCCTCTGCTATCATCTCTCTTGAGTCCCAGTTGTACAGACTTTGTGTGCATGAAGATGCTGAGTGTCTTTTTATATCTGCAGAGCATTTTGGCTATAGCATAGTCATGCTCAGGTGACTGTCAATGCTTATTTGTTTCATGGAATTTATTTGTGTTTAAAATGCTTCATGGATTTGCACTAGCTTCTTATTAAGCTGGTCATTCTGTACTCCCCTTCTTGCTTCCCCTTCTTCTAGCAGTGACCACCTCTTTTTCTTCTTTCATACAATATTGTTTATGTTGATGTGAAAGCCTTTACTGATGCTTCTTTCATTTGGGACAACCTGGGCATGGATAAACATACATTTTTAAGTTGCTTTAAAACGGGAAAAGGAGCTGCTACTTTGGAGTGTGCAAAGAACTGCTGTTCTGATCTGTTAAGCCCAGGGACCTACCTAAATCACAATGGAAGTTCAAGGTGCAGCAGTGCCTTTAATCTCACTCTCTTCCTTGCATGCCTGCTGCTCCCACCACTCAATGGCAGAGGCAAAAGCTGTGGCATTAATTTCCTCTTGACCACTCAGCAGCGAGGAGTGGTTGTGCAGCAAAAAGCATGAGATTAAAGATGCCTTTCACATTGTGAACTTTGGCCATGATTTAGGTAGGCCTCTTGTTATGTCTATGATTCAGTAGCGATACAAAAGTAGGTTGTAAGCTTGAATTTGGAGTGTCTTTGCTATGCTTGTATTGCCAATGAATCCCAAAGAGGTAAGAGCATTGTAATAGGAAAGAGTCTGTCTGAAAGAAGGTTTACAAGTCCAAAATGTTTTTTGATGGCTTATACTGTAAGGGGCAGTTGTGCCTGACTGTCAAATTGTGTGTCTCCTCCAATTCTTCAGGGTAAATCTCAGAGTTTAAAGCCGAATCTGAAGGATAAAAGGGGCAGCACGCCAGGCAGAGCTCCAGAGGATGCAAGCCAGAGGGTTTATCTCTATGAAGGGCTTCTGGGTAAGTTAATATTCTGGGAGCTGTGAAACTGATATTTGGAGGAGTTGCACAGGTTTGGGCTTGTTCATTCTAATAAACAGCTCCCATAGATTTTATTCTTCAGGGAAAATTGCTTTCTAGACTGGAGAATTCAGAATTCAGACTGGAGGGCAACTTGGGTGGTTCAAGAGGAAGTGGAGGATTGTCCGGAGAAAAATGAGCAAGGGAGGATTAGTGAGAGATTATAGTTTGCATAAAATAAATCGTGTCCAAGTCCCATGTTGGTCCTGAATCTGAATTGATGTTGCAGTCCTGAAAAGAGAAATTGCTGAGATGGATAATAGCTGCGAGCTAAAATGTATTGACGTTTCCTGCAGATAGTTCTGCCTGAAGCACTGAATGGACAGCAGCTAGACTTGAATACCCATTGGTTTTTTGCTGAATGTGTCCTTGGATAACAAGCATGTCTGTCTTTGAACTTGTTTAATGTGAATTTACCATTAATCAACAGCTCTTCCTCTTCACCTATTTTTCATCCTTCCTCTTTCTTTGCTGCCATGTTCCTCCCTGCTTGGAATTGTGCAGGAAGGGATAAAGGATCTGTCTGGGACCAATTAGAGGATGCTGCAATGGAAACCTTCTCTCTAAGTAAAAATTTCTTCTTTCTGCCTCTCTGTGTCTGCTGCAGTATTGCTCAATAGGCTGTGTTCATCATGGTTTGTTCTTTTCTGTGTGTGATGCACGATCCCCTTTTGGGCAGTAGGAAGACATACACTCAGTGGACGTTTTTGGGGCAGGTCTCAATCTGAGGTTTGGGGAAGGTGCAGTGAATGTGTCATGACGTAGGGTAGGAGAGTGTTCTTCCTTTCCCTCTCCCCCTCTTTCTCCCTCTTGTGATGTTTGTAATTTTCTGCTGTGAGATTATTTTCATGTGTGTGTTGGCTGGGGGCATCTTCAGATGGGAGAAAAAGAAACTTATCCTGTAGTGTCTGCTTACAGTGCAAGCTTAGAATTTTTCAACTTGATATTGCCCAGGTAAAGAGCGCTCAACTCTGTGGGACCAGATGCAGTTCTGGGAAGATGCTTTTCTGGATGCTGTGATGCTAGAGAGAGAAGGAATGGGAATGGACCAGGGACCTCAGGAGATGATTGACAGGTAAACTAGCATGAGGTCTTAGACCATGTTTATTTCTATCCTTGTTTCACAAGAAGATGAAGCAGTCCTAGGATTTTGTTTTGGTTTTGTTTTGTTCTTGCATCATTTCTCTTGCATGGACCTCACTATTTTCTCTTGGATATATGCCTCTTCGTGTATTTAAGATCAGGACAAAAGTTTCTTTAACGTTAAGGATAGTGTAATGATTCTGGGGAAATGAGAAATGGGTAGAAATGTGCAACCAGAATACCATATTTACTCACATACTACATGCACTTCTTTTCTAAAAAAAACAGCCTTCTAGAATTGGGGTGCACATCTTAAGTAGGGAAGCTGATTTTCTTCACCAGAACTTCTCTGCATGAAGGCATAGAAAGATTAAGACACTGTGCTACAAGATGGTTGCCAACTTCTGTCTCCCTTCCAGGAAGAGCAGGGGAGGGGGGCAGGTGGATGTGCAGTCCAATGTTAATCTTTTCACAGCCACTCTCAAACAAGAAGGATAATAAGGATTTGGGGGATATATAGCACTAAGGTGGCATCATGAAAGACAACTTGCAGAGCCACAAGTGTATTTTTTATACATTCTGCTTTCCAAAAATAAGGTGCATGCTTTGTGTGGGGGTATGTATGTGAGTTAATATGGTAGGGCCTTTGCGTGAAATGTACTGTGTCAATAATGAAGTAAAGGTGCTGGGAAGAGATGCTGATAGGCTGGAGTACAAGATAGCCTTGGCTATCATTTTTGAGCATCCAGAAAGTGCTAAGTAATTTGCAGATGGTATAAAAACTAACAAAAAAAACCAACCATTGGGAGTATTCCAACTAAAACCTGGAAGGAAACCACTCTTTAGAATTATTTTTCTGAGTCGGGGCTAGAAGGCATCCCTGTATCGACATATAACATGAAGAAGACTCTGCCCAGGCCAGGGATGTCTTTCCCACTTCATTTCCTCTCAGATAAAATTATTTCTGATTTAATACTGATCCATGGTAGAATTTTTTAAAGTTCCTCATGCCTTATACTCCTGAGTTGAATTTTCAAAAGTAGTGGGGGCTCTTAAGTATGTAAGCTTAATTGAAAATCAGTGAGACTTAAGGGCTAGGGACAGATATTACACATAAACCAGTTTAAGTGATCAGAAACTGGTTTAAACTTGTAACAGAACAGATGTTCAGTGCACATAAACTGGTTTGGAAATGGCTGAAACTGGTTTGAGATAAACCTCGTTGAATGTTATATCAGACTTGACTGATTTGGCTCAAACTGGGTTATGGATTGTCTGCCCCAGATCCCTTGCTAGTTTAAGATGAACCAGACACCCCCAGCATCCTGGCATGCTCTGTGGGCTGGGCAGACTCTCTGTTCCACAGCAGAGCTGGCCCCTCCCCTCTGCTCTCTGGCTGGAGCTCCAGCAGAGACTTGCAGGCACAGCAAGGTCTGGCTGGCTTCCTCCTGCTCTACCCCCCTGCCCCCCCCCCTTGCTGCTTGCTGTTCAAGCAGGAAATCCCCACCCCCTTCCTCCCTCCTTTCTCCCACAGCATGGACCCCAGCCCCATGAACCCTAGGCATGTGTTACGCTAGCTAATGCAGATGTGTGTGTGTATGTGTGTGTGTGTGTGTCTCCATTTTCACTGGGACAGGCAGACAGAACAGTGACTGCTTAGGGCTGTTTGGAGCTAATCAACAGGTCAGCTGGTAAGCTGTTTAAGAAGAGTTTGAAGTAATGGAGAGAGACTACTGTTTTGCTTATCAGGTGATAAACACTGTTATCAGCCCCCTGTCAGTTTGCTACAGACAGTATAAAGAAGCAGGGAGGGAGATTGTAAAGCTCCGTGTCATCAACAGATGCATGCACTGCACCCCCCACCGGCTCCAGAGTGCTAGCAGGGGGAAGGGGGCTGGCAACACTCCCATCCTTTGAGCAGCAAGTGGGGAAAAGCCTGGGATGGTGCAGGCAGACCTCCCTAATCAAAACATCTTGCCAGGGCCTGACCATGTCCCCCACTCAACTCAGCCCTGTTCAAGGGAAAGGAGGGCTGCTCTAGCTCTCCCCGGCTTCTAGCCTAAGCTGAGACTTCTAGTCTGAGCCTGTGCCTGAATTTCCTTAGTCCAGAGAGAATGTCTGTCTGATTACAAACCGGTTCAGCCTAGCCAGGGTAGACTATCCTGCAAAGATTGAATCAATTCAGGCTCAAGCTTTTTGAATATCTGTCCCTAACTAAGAGGCCTAAGTACATTTTGAAAGTCAGACTTAGGCTTCTTAGTACCAGAAAAAGGCTTTGGTCACTAAAATAAACCCTAGGGAGACTTCAGGTATGTAAGTCCCAAACTGCAGTCCAAAAATCCCTGTTTAGTAGACACTTAATCCTGTAGATATCTTGCAGTTTGCTAGATGCCTTCCTTTTATTGACCTGGTCTCAAGAGAGTGCATTATTCACTGAGCCATAGAATAGTTTGGCTGGAGCTCCCTCCTGGTGAACCTGGGTTACTAGCCAGCAAAAAATTAAGTCCCATGGGACCAGAAAGAGGAAAAAGTAAGAAACAGGACATTGTAGCCTAGTGTTTACAGCACTTGGTTAAGACAGAGGAGCCATATGTGTTCCTGTCTCTGTTCTCAGGATTCTTTCTTTCTTTTTTTTTTTAACTAGTGGTTGTTTTAATGTAAAGTGTGTTACCAGCCCAGGACTCGGGGATCATTCCTCACCCTCTGCTGAATGCCCTAACCGTGCAAGTGTGAAGAGAGCCTCAGGCTCAGCGCCACCATTTCTTCCTGCATAGGCTTGATTCTGCTATAGAGCAAGGGAAACAATTTTTGAAAGGAGCAGGGGTTGCTACTGTATAGAGAGAGGCTGCTACATAAAGGCAGCCCTGTGATGGCTTCAAGCGATTGCAGATTTTGCAAGTCTCCAGCTGGGGAAGAGAGGAAACGGATGATCCTTTGTGGACTACAAAGGGTACGTAACTGTTGGGCTTAGCAGGCAAATGGATTATTAGCCTCAGTTAGTGACTGGAGCACCTTGCCCAGTAACAGTTCTTACTAGGAAGTGCCTATTTCCTGTAATGTCTTGATTTCTTTCCTTCTGTCTACTGTGAACAGTATGTTGTTCTTTTACACTGTTAAAATGAATCGGAGGAAAGGCATCTATAACTGTTTCACATCTGCTTCTTGTATAGGTATCTTTCTTTGGGAGACCATGACAGAAAACGTTTAGAGGATGATGAAGACCGTTTACTGGCTACACTACTACACAATATGATTGCTTACATGCTTATGATGAAGGTGAAGCTCCATTTGCTGGGATCTTTTCCATATTAGCACCAGATTTTTATTTGCCCGCTTACACAAAGGTGGGGCTTATGCAATTTCATCCCAGCCTGCAGGAATTTGGTTTGGTTTCATGCACGCTTTGGCAGTTAATGAAAATCAGAGGGCTGTAAATGCTGTATAACAGCGCAGGTGTATCTTTGGTATTTATGGATTTTGTGATGCATGTTACTTTTGGAAATAGCAGTACAGCATGTGTTTTTCACAGAACATCCTTCAGGCCATTTCCAACAAAATATTTCTATATTAAATGCAGTTGAGTAGCAGTGCTGTCTTTTTAGTGATATTATTTACCCAAAAATGTGTAAAAAAACTTGCATCTCTCTTCCTGCCATCCAGTCCTGTGGTTTCTTTTTACTTGTATTACTTGCCTGTATCTCCTTAAGTTTTGGAAGAGACCTTCTCTGTTTCAACAGCTTTTTACTCATCTTTTGCCTGAAGATTCATTGGCTGAAAGCAAAGCAGATAGTGATTAAGCAAATTATTTTTTATCCTCTCCTGCACTGTAGCCAAAATAATTAGATTATTGTTTGCTTGTGATTGGGAAATAACTTTGTCCTGCATTTATCTTCTAGGTGAACAAGAATGACATTAGGAAGAAGGTTCGCCGTTTGATGGGAAAATCGCATATTGGATTGGTGCACAGTCAGCAAGTAAATGAGGTGCTAGACAAGCTAACCAACCTAGTGAGTAAAGAAAAACTGGAGGACATATAATCTCTAGCCTATTTAGGGAGGGCAGACAACAGGGGAAGTTTATTCCATGGGCTTTAGAGGTGTTGAGTCCCTGTGCTTACTTGACTGGAATATTGCCAATTAAAATGCCCTTTATCTTTTTGAGAAGATACATTTTATATGACAAGGAAGTTATTACAAAGCATCCTGTACCACTAGTATAATGGCCTTATTGAAAGTCTGTTAACTGTGCTGTGCTACTATGTTACCCCAGTACCAGTGAAATCGTATGATGATTCAAATTGAAGAGCAGTGTGAAATCATGTACAGGCAGTCTCCGGCAGGTAACAGGCATTGTAAACCAATTAATTATGTCTTCTGAGGAAAGCTTGAAGAACAAGAGCAAAATGGTATTGGGAGGGTAGGGAGACGAAAAGAAAAATACCTGGATATTGCAAAATGATGAATGCTATTGCTGGAGTGGGAGAGGATTGCTCTGGTTTGTTTACTGCAGAATTGCCACAGGCAATTGCAGTAGGCCCCAATTGCAAAATTGTGGTAGGCCCTAATTTGAGATGAATGGGGCAGGTTATGTTTCTGACCTGCCATTTCCCTTTGACATTTCTGCATCCTTTAGTGTTGTCCCTAAGCCACCACCACTAATGCCCTTTCAACAGTGGGCCTTGTTCAGAAGTGACTATAGATATATCAGGCCAGTCACTGGCTCCTGTTGGTCTCTTGATGGTGACAGTTTTTTTTTTACTACTGTTCACTCTTGTTTTTGGCATCCCTTGTATTGGGACACTTGAGGAAGGTCGCTCCTCCTCTAAAATCAAAAGCTGTCATGGCAGCCCAAGCTTATGTTTTCAGAAATTTGGGGTAGAGCTGCATATGGGGGTCGGGGAATCTAGAAATAGCAGCATCACTTAGCTGCCTTACCTTGTGGATCACAAGGAAGCACTGTGCAGACCAGCAGCTGGAAGCCACTGGCTGATATTGTACCTCCTGTAGGTGTGACAGTGCTGTATGTGTGCTTTGCTTAGCAATTGTTAGGTTCTTTATTTGAATGAAATCAAATAAAGATGAACTTCTGACAGTGAGCTCTATGGGACTCTTTGGAGAGTTTATCTTCATTGTAAAGTGAATTCAAATTATAACTTGCTTTGTCCCTAACTTGAGCCCTTTCACTGTACAAAAACCTTTGATTATGGCTCATTAGGGAGTATAGACTGAAGCTGACAAGTTGTACTAACTAGCTACTAGCACAACCATTCTATAGTTTGGATGCTAGCTAGTTCTGTTCAAATGCTGCTAGTCTTCCACATTCAGCTGTGTGCCAAAAAGTATGAACTAGTCTTCCCTCAATTAACTGTGAAAGACCTTACAGGGCAACTGAGCTTGTTCTGGTGCAAAGTACCATATGGTATTACCCCAGACATTTTAGTTCTGCACAGAAATGAGTGTGGTGTCAGTACACACAATAGTACATCTTTTTCCATAGCAAAGATACAGCAAATGTAACTACTAGATATTTTATAAAATTGGAGAAATTAAAGATAGAAGTTGATCGTTAACTGCACATTTCCCTCTTTAGAGTGTTCGAGAGCTTGCTGTCCGACCCAGCGGCAGTCGACACATCAAGAAGCAGACATTTGTAGTGCATGCTGGAACAGATACGACAGGAGACATCTTCTTCATGGAGGTAGGGACAAGACTGAACAGTGTAGCATTGCTAACTACATATAAGTGGTCTGAGGATTCCCTTCTAAGACTCTCTATTCCACAGGTGTGTGATGATTGCATTGTGCTGAGAAGTAACATTGGCACCGTGTATGAACGGTGGTGGTATGAGAAACTTATCAACATGACGTACTGTCCCAAAACAAAAGTGCTGTGCCTGTGGAGGAGGAATGGCCAGGAGACACAACTGAATAAATTCTACACCAAGAAGGTTTGTTCAACTACTGAGAGAAATAAGTCCTTGGTATTTCATGGGGTTACATGCCCTATTTTTTAATTACAGTATTAGGATTTCCTTTTGGTAATGATTACTGAACTGCAGTGGCTGTTTAGCAGCACTGTTGCCTGATTTTGGCAATAATGATTCACACTGCTTGTGCTGTACTATTTACTCCTGTTCTGAGATGACAGTATTTTATAAGCGTGCGTGTGTGTGTTTACTTAATCTTTTTGTACTTGGAAGTACAGACAGTATCTAATAGCTAGCTCTGTTCTGCTCAGCTGGGGAGGTCTTCTCTTTATTAAAGCATGGATGAGCTAATAGAGTTGAGGAACATATTTACTCTGATATATTATGGATAAGCAGCACAAAGCATAGAGATGTGACCTGGTAATAAGAGTTTGTTGCCACACTGAATCTGCCATGAAAGAGAGAGGAATTAAAAGAGAACCTATGGAAAGGTCATATTTTTTGGGGGGTTAGGAGTTGGCCCCGTGTGTTTGGACTTGTAGATTCCATGTTGTCTATATTGCCTTTAATTTGAAAGCCCTTATCTTTGCCTTGTGCTGATTTTTAGATTAAGATAAATAAGTGAAACTTGCTAGGAAAAAAAAACTAAAAAATAACTTGTTCCAGAATAACAGGATGCTAAAGCTGCATAACTACATGCAAACTGTTGAAACTTTATTGCTAATTTTCTTTATAACATCCTCAAAATGCATACATTTTATTGAACAATTAAAACTTATTCTTTACATGAAACGAGGTCAGAACACAGGAAGGACATGGGGTACCTGGGAGCAGAGGACAGTGTAATGATTTAGGAAACTAATTTACATATCTGGAATCTTGTATAGTCATTTGGTTATAAGTTTATAGTTGATAAGTATCCTTGAAGTGGTAGAGGCAATACAGGGGGAATGTGGACCGGTGTGGCATTAATGAAGTGTTTATACCTCATGGGAGGAGACTTTGTATACATATGACCAAGTTCTTCTAAGGGGTTGTGGTTGCTGGATGGAGAGTAGGGGAGCAGAATGGGATGGCTTTGAGGCCCAGTCTATTCTAAGAAATTCACTAAATTTGCTTAGATTTCTTCTGTGTAAATGTCTTCTGGTCAGCAGCAGCCTATGCCACCTAGCTGTGATGGAACTTCTTCCCAACTCAATCTGCAAATTTAACATAAATGCCACGTAGCAGCTATGCCATAGCTCAGCTTTCCCTAGACAGTGTGCTGCACCAGACAGGACTATGCTTTCCATGGAGTCTTGCTGCTCTGTACTTTTAATAATGCACTGTCTCTGATGTCAGGGGCAAAAACACATTATCTAACTTCTTTTATGTGTTACAGTGTCGAGAACTGTACTACTGTGTAAAAGACAGTATGGAGCGAGCAGCAGCAAGACAGCAAAGCATTAAACCAGGTAAAAGGTGGTGGCCTTTTGGCAGGGGTGGATGGGACATGGCATATAATTTGTGATCTGCCAACCTCCTTATTAATTGTGTGAATGCATTGCCTTTTAATAATTTTAAGTGCTGCTGTTCCTTTTCTCACTGCATAGATGTCACATTTCTTATTTTTACCTGGCCTGCACTGCTCATATCTCCAAACAAACACTATACACTTGTAAAATCCAAGCATCACTCTTCTGTGCAACTTATTCATCAGGAAAATGGTACAGTAATTCCAAGCAAATACCACCAAGCTCAGCCTGCCTTTCTCTTCATGCTTCACTGCTTCTATGCTCTTCCTTTCAGGACCTGTCTGCCAGGGAGAGCTTGGATGTAGTTTAATAGGCTATTCCTATCTTCTTTATGTTCATGATGGAGTAATGAATTCCGTTGTTCCATCGAATCAGCAGTGATTAACCTGCAGGTCTTTGCAGAACGCCAACAATTAGAACTCGTTTTCTTAAGAAAATTGTATACTGGAATATATATTAAACCAAAAAAGCTTATCTTATTCCAGAACAAGAGGTGAACACTGAGAAATTATATTTGTTACTGAAAAGAATGTCCCAGGTTCTAGTTGCAATACTAGTTACTCCCTACAGTTTTACATCTACAAACTGACTGGAAATGGTGAGGTTGCACAGCTATAATTAGGTTCAGAATCTGGCGCTTGTTAACTGATGATGATGTGGCTCCCAGGAGAATTCAGTGGTATCGGTATCCCTGCATGATCTCAGTTCTCATAAAAAGTTGGCTCCTGATAGCTGTCTCTCTGCTGTACAGCGTTTCTTTTTGGGCATGAAATCCTACATGTTTGTACGCTATCTATCCTGCCTTCTTTACAAGCAGTGCACTAGTGGCTTCTTGTGCTACACTAGGTCCTGCTTTTATTTTTATGAGATCACTAGTGCCATGGACTGTAAAAAGATCCAGGACTCACAGCAGTGTGTGCTTTTTTTGAGCCTGTTGTTTTCTTCTCTAGACTTTTAGCTTTCTCTTTTATAGAGTTACATTTCCAGTTATGTTTGCAGAGAAAACATAACACTTTGAGATGGGAACTGAATGTAAATGATGCAACGATTTCTGCCCAAGTCTGTACAAAGTAACTCTGAGAGCTATAAACTATTTCATCAGTCTAAATGGAACATAAGCACAGTCCAGGTATTGATGACTTAGATTTCAAATTGTTATATATTTCACTCTGATCAAAACATGTAAGAACAGACTGATAATCGTATGAAGATCTGCAATTGACTTGTGGTGAATGCTGCTTTATTTTAGTGCCCGGAGTGAGTGATGTTTGGCAAGTGCCCCTTTTTCCCCCAAAAGGCCACTGAGAAGGATTGGAGCCCTGGTGTCACCTGAGTTTGCCATGCAGCCCAGCAGGGCAGCCAAGCCTCCATCCCAACAAGAGCACTTCAGTAGTACATGTGCAGCTTCACAGTTTTCTGTCTGGCTCTAATAGATGTTGTTCCTCCCCCTGCTGGAGTCTGTCTGCAGTCAGGTGGCATCACTGCATCCTTTACATTGTTCACATTTTTAAGATCTTCTTCTGATACATAGATTCTGAAATCAGAACCTGGCCCTGGGAGCCATGCTAAAGCCATGTTTCTATTTTGTCTGTTCCTTAATTCAGCCATGCCCATGCATTTACCTTAATCCTACTGGTGGAAGCCAAAAGTGAGATACCCAGGAGAACGTTTGGTATCATATTCAGTACATCACCATTATTGAGAATGAATTGTTTCTCATTTTAGCATCTTAAGTAGCTGAAGTTCAGCTTGTCATTGGGGCTGAGGAGAGCACCCACTTTCTCTATCCTGTGTTGGACCTGCCTGATTTTTAAAATTGTTTCAACTACTCTAGCATGTTTTTTTTCCATTTTAGACTTTGTCAGATATCTTTGGAAACTGTTTTAAGACTTGGACAGTAAGGTAGTATTGAAGATGCGTTTCAGAGTCATTTAACATCCTGACCTGAGCACGTTAGAGATGCTATTGAAGTGACAGAAACAATTTTTAAGTCCATTGTTAAAAACAATTTCCTAGCTGGCCTTTTTGAAAGAAAGGAAACAAACTTTTTTTTTTGCTTCACAAGTGTTTAAGAGTGTTTGGATTTGATTTTCACCCTGTGGTGACACTATGTGGAGATTGGTGAGATCTCCCCTCAGTTCCTCTGGCAAGAGTATTCATTTTTAATAGAGAGGGATTGTCAGATCCTCATTCCCAACCTCCAAACCTGGAGGAATGGGGGACAACTATTTGCCCATCCTCTGTCCTTTGACTTATCTAATGAGGGTGTCCCTATCAGGGAGTAGAGCTGCCAGTAGTCGAGCTCTCTGAGTCACAGGCTAGCAAACAGTCTCATCATATATAAAGGTGTCAGTCTCAAGAAAGGCAAGAAATGGATTGGCTTGGATTAGGTGATGCTGTGTTATGTTCATCCAAATTTGCAGAAGGGTTAAGGCTTCAGGATCCATTTTTTAAATTTGCTCCATTTTAACTCAGCTTCTGTTAAAGGCTAATGCTGTGTAGGGCATTATGACCCTGCACTTCCCCCTCCCCAGTGTTTTATCACGGAAAAAAAAATTGTTTCCTGAGAGAAGCCGTCTTAATATGTGGCCGTGAGAAATGCATGTAGTGAGCAGTTCTGTTAATTTCTCTTGCTTGTAATAGTGTTTTACAAATACCAGGATGCAGTTTTTTTTAATGTACTTGTATGCTCAGAAGCCTATCATTGATGGACTCTAATCAAGTACTCATATACTGTTCATGTCAAAGAAGTAACAGTACACTTTTGCTGTGTGTGTTAAGTAGTGTTTTTCTTTCATTGGGCAATTGGTAGAAAGTATTGTGTGTTTCTCTTGGTGCCAAACACTGTTTAATTTGATGCCTTTCTGCCTTTTATTCTCTTACCATACTGCAGGCCCTGAATTGGGTGGTGAATTTCCAGTGCAGGATATGAAGACTGGGGAAGGAGGGCTTCTCCAGGTCACATTGGAAGGAATTAACTTGAAGTTTATGCACAGTCAGGTAGGAGGGAAATCTTTAACAAGAATATGTGAGCATGAAGCTTTTTGCACTATGTGTTTCCTTTGATTGTGTTTCCTCTTCCCTGCACAAGCAAAGGAATACTTTTGTGCATTATGTTTAATTCTTATTTAAAAAATTGGGGTAGTGCCTGCGGACCCAGGCATGGAAATAAAATAAGGTAATGGCTCTTGCTGTCCTTTTGAAGATTAGGAATAAAATACATATTTATTTTTTCCCACCAAATGGCAGTCCCTGTGGGCATACAGGAAACACAAACAGAATTGTGTGTCATTTTCTTTCTTTCTCTGGATGTTGTTTCTTTTGCCTCCTTTAGCCCTTGTTTTTCTTTTGCTTTGTGTTCATGTTTGTTTTGCATACGTTGTTAGAGGTGTGCTGTGCTGGACAGTAGAATCACGTGTTAAGGAAGATTGGGTGTGTGTGTTTGTGTGAGAAAGAGAAAAGCTTTTGTCAGTCAGTTTTGTGGAGTGTTTTTTTTTTTTAACCTTTTCCTCAACTAGATCTTCCTCTACTGTTTATCCGTAAATGCTTTGTTCTTCTTTGAGTATGTGTCAGTGGCGATCATGCTGTAGGTGCACATGTGCCTCATGTACACAAGCTCAGAATATCTTTGGTTACCTGAACTTACACCTGTGCTTGGTGCTGTCACACGCTTGTGTGTGTGGGCATAAATGCGACTCTCTCAGATTTTACTGCGCCTGGTAGCCAGATGGAACCTGGGCTGGGTGTGACCCACTTTGGTGTTCTGATCAATTTTTGTAAAGAAAGGAATATTCTTTACTTGTATAGTTACAGTTCTCACCTTTATTTTGAATGTCCAATATAAAAATGGACTGCAGGGGAAGACCGATCTGTACAACAGGATTGAAGTCACACGAGCATTGGGAAGGGCAGGTTTTAAGCCCTCAAATTTAATCCTGTTTTTCATGCAACAGTTTGTTCCTTATGGGTGTAACATCTTTTCTGTCTTGGTGAAGGACGCATCCAAAATAAGAGCTCTTTTTATTGCTCCTCCTCATCCTGAACCCAGAAGTTAAGTGTTTTGAGTCTCACAGCCCTCCTTGGAGCAATCCATGAAAAGTGACTCAGGACCCTGCAAAAGGAAGTGATGTCCAAATAGAAACCAAGGAGGCTGTCCCTGTGCAAATGTCCTGTTGATCAGGTATGCCTGCAGCTCCCTGGAGATTGAAAGGTTCAAGGAAGTGGCCAAGTCTGCACAAATAGAGGGGGCTTCTGCACAACAGGTATCTTTTCCTCATGGAAGGTTTCAGTGGTGGCATCCTCTGCATTGACCTCCTGGCAAAGAGACCTTGAACCCTTCTATGATGGACCAATGTATTGGTAAGCGCAGGTCCAAGAGATATTGAATCAGTCCTGGGAGGATGACCCTGAATCCAATGGCAAGCCATTAATAGCCTCAAGTTTGAAGGGTGATAGGAAAACACTAGTGGTTATAGAAAACCAAGGGAATGGTGTTACCAGTGCTGACATCAAGACTGAAAGGGGTCTTGGCACTAACTTATGCATTGACCAAAGAGCCCCCCTTGGTGTAGATGTTTGTCCTTGAGAATATGCTTTTCCTCCTTCCTTCTGGTACTGTTAGGATCATTGGAATGTGCTCCCAGTTGGCTGAGCAGCAGGGGGCAGGAGATTGCTCCCTGCTGCCAGGGTGGGCTTCACCACCAGAGCCCGGGTGGGGACAATGTCCCCCTGCTCTGGCGGCAGGGAGCTCCCAGACCTAGCTCTGGGATCATGGGGCCGGGTCTGGGAAATCCTTATCTCCCAGCCTAAGTTCCATGGTTGCAGGGCCTGAGCTAGGAGATCCTTCTCTCCTAGCACCAGCTCTGCAGTTGCAGGGATGGCCCCATGAGATTCTTCTCTTCCAGTGCCAGCTCCATGACCACAGAGCTGGCACTGAGAGAAGGATCTCCCAGCACTGGCCTTGCGACCATGGAGCTGGCACTGGGAGATGAGGATTTTCCAGCCTGGGTCCCATGACCCTGGGACTCAAGCTGGGAGAGAAGGATTTCCCAGCCTCGGCCCCACCCCAAGGACTGTGGGGCTGCCACTGGGAGATGAGGATCTCCCAGTGCCGGCCCCGTGACCACGGAACTGGCGCTGGCAGAAAAGGATCTCCCCACCTGGGCCCTTGCAGAGCAGTGGCTGGGAGTTCCCTACTGCTGGGGCAGGGTTGTCCCTGTTTGAGCTTCAGTGGTGGAGCCCGCCCTGGCAGCAGGCTGCTTCTGGGAGCAGGGACCAGGGACCAGGGAGCAATGTTCCAGTCTCGGCCAGGAGACGGCTGTCTCCTGGCCCCTGGGCTAGCACCCAGGGCAAGCCTAGAGCACTCCCTGGCTGCTGCAGGGGCCCATTGCAGGGCTGCAAGGGAGCAGGAGCAGCCTGCTGCTAGGAGCAGAAAATCTGCTCTTGCATCCCTGCACATGTAGTCAACTGCCCTGGAGAGTTTACGCTTGAGTAGTTTACTGAAGAGCAAACTGCTCCCACATTATTTGCAAGTGTAGATGTGCCCACTGTTGATAGAGAAGGTCCCCTGTCCAGAACCATGCAGATGGGCAGAACAGGTCGAGGAGATGCTTCTCCCTCTAAAGAAGTTCTAAGCCTTCTCCTGCAGATGGGGCTTATGCCCCAGGTCAGACATAAGTTATGAGCAACTTCTGGGTATTCCAGGAAATTGAGTATAGGATTATGGGTACATGGGATGTTGAAACATCTATAACCCAGGAAAGTATGCATAAATAAGTATACATAAATGGATACAAGGAAAAACTTCTTCACAGTTCATGTGACCAGACTGTGGATGGAATAGACTCCCAGCAGGGGTGGTGCAGGCACCTACCCTGGAGATCTTTAAAAGGAGACTGGACACGCACCGTGCTGGGGTTATTTGACTCTAGCAGTCTTTCCTGCCCAGAGCAGGGTGGCTGGACCTGATGATCTCACGAGGTCCCTTCCTTCCCTAAACTTCTGTGAATCTGTGAACTTCTGTGAATAGTTTTGTCAAACTGAACTCCTCAGTACTCATGAGAATTGCCCTCCCAATCAACAAGGGTGCATTATATTCTATGAAGAACATTTGATATACCCAGACCTTTCTCTGTTTTCCCCAAAGTAGAGGAAAGGCACTGAGTCCCTCCTACATTAAAGCAGTTTTGCATGTGCCTTAACCTATGTACTTGTTTCAGCAGTTCAGGAGAAGATCAGAATTGAGAGGGGCCCCACCAGTCAGCAACTTCAAGTGACTAGACCTTTTTGGCAAAAGAGCCTTTCTTTTTAAGCCTCCCTATAGTTTGTATTGTGAATTATTCAGGTTTATTTGAGAGATGCAATTTTTGGATGAGGAGAGGTTGACTCCATTCCTGTTCAGGCTCCTGTAGTGGTGCAGAGAATAACTTGAGGGTGTTTTTAGAGAAGGACAGATAGTCAAGGCAGTATTTCAGCAACAGTAGATAAATTCTCCACCACTGTCTGGTCCCTGGCTACATCTGTCTTGATGTGCCAGACTTGCTGATTTCAGGTACCTGGCATCCTTAGAGTTCCATGCAGTCGTTGAAGATCTGCTGCTTGATGGTATGGACTTGTTGAGTGTCAGAACTTATGAGGTGCTCAATTCCCAAAAGAGCTGCAGGTTAAATCTTGGAGAGTCTAACCCCTGACTACGTCAACCCCCTGAAAGGCAAAGAACGTCTCCATGCTCGCATGCTGGCCAGCTGGAGTACCTTTCTAGGAAATAGCTCCTTTATTCTAGTGACCCCCTTCTCCTCTTTTTATTGATTTCTCTAAGTTTTACAAAGGGAGAGGTGCAACACAACCAGGATCCCGTGGCCAACCTTTGGAGACTGCCTTGCTTCTTTTCTTTAGGCTTAGCAGAGATTTCAGCCAGTGAGTGGATGCTAGATGTCACCTACAGTTTCCTCTTCCATTGCCTTTTGTTACTTACTCCCTATCCAGTCCCCTACCTGCTGTCTTCAGTAACCCTTCCAGCAAAAGCATGTTACAGAAGGAGTAGTTTTATTGCTGTGCCTCAGTGCCGTAAAAACATTGTTTGTGGGTACAGAGACAACCATTTCTACTACTGTTATTTCCTCATTCCAAATAAGAAAGGGAGACCTTATTTTATCTAAGATATGAGACTAAACAAATACCTATATTGGCTACTCTCATCCCATCTTTACAGGTTTAGGAATGATTTATAGTTTGCAGAATTTAAGTCCACGTTTCCATCCACCCAGCTCATAAGAGGTATCTCAGATTCATGCAGGGTTAAACTATTATGAGAACAAACTACTGCCCTTTTGGGTTGTTGGGAGTGCTGGGAGCCTTTAAGTGCCTCATCTCTTGGCAGCATATGCAAGGAAGAAAGGTACTCGCATCTACTCTTGACTGGCTGCGGGCTGTACGTTTTTGTTGTAAGAATACCCCAGCAGGGTTGATGGCCTGCCTTTAATGCCATCTCATGGCCTTGTGGTATTGACTTGGTGTTTGTACTGCAGCAGTGTCTGGAAAGGAAGTATCCTTTGATAACCCATAACTAGAGCATTAGTAATTGACTCCTCCAAGATGGAATAGGGTGCCCACCTGAACAATCTAGGATCATCATCAGACTTTGGACACGAGGCTCCACATAAATGTTTTGGTAGTCTGAGCCGTCAGGCTGGCATGTACGGTGTTCTTCCCATGCCTGTGGCACTGAGCAATTCATATACTAACAAGCAACGTGTTGACAATATATTGTATAAGCAAACAAAGTAGTTTTTATTTCAACTCCCACCACACACTCTTCTAGGAAGGCAATCAGACTGGAAATGGAGCAGCCTACATAAATGTTATTGTGATAACTTTGTACCTTTCAGGAACTCTCAGTGATTTAACTGATTTTCTGAGGTAACAATCAGTCACAAACCATGAGTTTGGTATTTCCCCAGTAGGGGAATCCAACAAAGGGAATGTTCATTACCAGGAATAATAGAAAGTGACTCAGATTTTATTGCAGAAGCCTGAGATCCCTACTGGATACCTTCTTGTTGCAGTGGAGTCAAATTATTTTATGCCTTGCCTCTAATCCTTGGGTTGATGGCCAAAGCTAGACAAGAATGAGACAGGCTCATCTTCAGAGCATGCTACTAGTTGAGACACTTCTGGCTGATGAACTTGCTGCAGATATCCAAACAACCCCTGAATTAAGCTTCCATATTCTGGCTGGACCTGTTTTCACAGATTCAAAGACCAGTATTTTGTCTAGACCTTGCACCACTGCATCTGATTAGGGTTGACCCTGGCTAGGTGAGTACTATGAAAAAGGTCAGTTCTTGACACCTTTTAAGAGATCTTGGCCCAAAATAGGAAGCTATCCAAAGGAGGAAAAAATTACTCTGCCAAGTGCCTGAAGTTTTTGATATCGAAGCTGGATCAGTTATGCATTTGAAACACTCTGTCCTTCAGTTTGATCAAATTAAATGGGCCAGTGTTATGATGTATAACTCTCCCATGCAGTTGCATTCCCGTTTTCCATATTCTTCTGTCTGTCAGTATTGAAGTTTCTTCAGGACCTGATGCATGCTTACCTACCAGTCACAGAACTTACTGCATTATAGGACTTCACTGTCAGCTTCCTGAAGCTTACAGATCCTCCACCTTTTGAGCACTGTACACCATGCATAAGCTCACCCTTAAAAGTTTCTGCTTGCTATTACCTTGGCCTGGAGAGTGAGCAAGCTTCAGGTATTCAGGGGGGAAACCCCTCTGTACCTCATTCCACAAAGACAAAGTGATATTGAGACCTCATGCAAAGTCCCAGCCCAAAATTGTGTTCAAATTCCACTTTCAGTAATCAATCAACTTACCTCAGTTCTTCCCTAAACTACATGAGGAGAAGAAACTGTACACTAAACATATCTCATAGTCTTCAATGCTATATCAGTAGGCTGATTCTTTCATGTTGTCACCATATCCATTCTTTGGTGATTCGTGGCCTCCCTTAAAGGCCAAGCTGTTTCATCACTATGTAATCATGTGACTGTGCTATTGGGAGGCAAATGTACTTCCCCTCTGCTCGTCAAAGTGCAGTCCATCAATTGTAAGCAGCATCCTCTGCCTAGTTCTGAAATGTTTCAGGACTTCAAATCTGTGAAGCCACTATGTGCATCAGTCCACTCTAGGTTGTGAGTGCTATGCTTGGTTGTTAAATGTGATGTCAGATTTGGGAGAGCAGTGCTCCAATATCTCTTTTATTGATGCTGCTGATACTTATTCCCACCATCTTGAAGATGATACTTCTTGCTTGCCATGTGCGGTGGGATCCAGGCTGATTCATACTCAAAGAGCAGTTACTTGCTCTACAGTAACTGCTTTTTGAGATGTTATAGTCCATATGGATCCCATAATCCACCCTTCATCTCCTAATACACGCTGTGAATTACAGTGGAACTGAGGGAGGGCCATAGCCACTCCAGCCTTAATGCTATTGCTTTGGATTCGGATTCCGAGGGGGCCCGGGGTGCATGCACGTCCCCCCCGAGACTATGCTATTCAGA
The DNA here is from genome assembly GCF_030867095.1 of Alligator mississippiensis. Classification (NCBI taxonomy): domain Eukaryota; kingdom Metazoa; phylum Chordata; order Crocodylia; family Alligatoridae; genus Alligator; species Alligator mississippiensis. The sequence goes on from NC_081825.1 coordinate 228,073,908, forward strand.
AGATTCTGAGCTCTTGTATATGAGGCATGTTGTAACAATTGGGGCCCAGCAGGCCTACCAAGATTGAGTAGAACCATGGGAACCTGGATAGGAGTTTTAATACAGCACAGCAGGCTCATGTGCACCTATAATGGGATCCGTACTGACTACAACATCTTGAAGAGCCACAGTTACTGTAGGGTAAGTAACCATTCTTTCCTTTATGCCCTCAGTTGGTTTCTGAGTGAGAGGAGAGGAACTATCCCCCTTGCTATCCCAAATGGTATTAGGAAATCTAGAGAGGCAGTGCCCACCAAACTTGTGTAAATCTGTTTTCTGAAAATCAGCAGCTATGTAGAACTAGGGCAGATTACTGCCATAAGAGTTTAAAGTGGTTTATTTATCCCTGGTTTAGTTTCGGTTTTAAATATTTTACATTTCTAAAAATGGAAAGTCTATATATAACCCCATTTATTGTGGATACTAGTGTGTATTTGAACAGGTCAAGTCCCTCTAGAGTGATTTGAACAGGTCAAGTCCCTCTGGAGTTGTGACTTGCTTTTTTATAGAGCCTTGCCATTCTGATTTCTGGGCTGCCAGATAAGTAATATATCTCATAGATCTGAGCCTTTCCATTGAACTTCTGAGTGAAAAGCTTTTTTGCATAGTCTAAACCTGTATAGCAAATACTACTGCAGTCCCTGGAAATTATTTGGATTAACAGATGGATAAATACCCCTTTGCATAGGTTTTTTCCTCTTCTCTGTAACCCTCCAAAAAGAGAAAATGCATGAGGTGAAAATTTTGATGACTAAAATATCTTGGGATCATTTCTACAGCTTCTCTACTAAAGAAAATATTATTTGTACTTTAAAATTAGCCTGTCCAATTTACTCTAAAGGTTTTATTAGTCCATTTACTGAAGGCAGGTATAGTAAGACTGTTTAAAAAACTAGATTGTTTAGCTGGCATGATCTCACTTTTGCAACAGAACTTTCTCTTGCCATTCTTGGGTTTTGCGATTAAATGAAAGCAGTGTTATTAGTTACGAATTGAAGGCAAGCATCCAAATTTCTTTTGCATTCTTTATGTTCCTAGTAGATGTTATTTCCTGCCCATCCCTTCCCCATCCAGCAAATGATATTCTAAATCTGCTCTTGAGATTATGGCTTTATAAATTCAGAGCAACTGGAAAGGTCACTGTAGTCGGTTGCAATGCAGTCTGGCAAATATATCTTTATTGAGTGTTTGAAAGAGACTTGCCCACACTTTCTAAGTAAATTTTGCCATTCTTTATATCTCATTCCTGAAAAAAAAAATCTAAGCATAGAACTGATTCCTGATGACCTGCCTATAGCTTCTCGTTAACTCCACAAGCTGCTTCTTACCTTGCAAGGACTAACTGTAGTTATGGCTTTCCAGGATTATTTTCCAGGATCTTCACTTGAGCGCACATGCTGCTCATATTTTACAAAGTCTATAGCTAATTCTAAGTTGGCAATGCAATTGGTGGAGAAGGATAATTCCCTTTAGCCCATAAAATTTAACTCCTGGATAATGTGGGAGGAGCAGTATAAGGGTGGGCATCATACTCCTCTTACCTGCCCTCTGTGCTGGAGGAGGATGCATGGAGGGGCAGACTCCAACTGGGATGGAACAGGTGCCATGTTATACCAAATTTGGGAGCCAGCTGTTTCTTGTCCCCCTTTGTATTGCATTTCAGGTGTGTTGGGGTTTTTTATTTCTTGCTATAACTCAGTTGAGTGCCTGAAGGGGTAGCAATGTTGGATATGTCAGAGTTACTAACTCCTTCGTTTCTCTTCCATGCTTTCTCCTCCTGCAAGGAGCGGAAGGTACTCCATCTTCTGCTGTCTTTGCTTCTTAGCACTTTTAAGTTTTGTTAATTTCTAGCATTGTGGCAAATTTGTCTTTTTTTTATCTTTGTTCTCCTTTTATTAATATATTATGCTGTAAATGGATTGGTAGAATGTGCCAGAACACTTCAAGTTATATCTGCTGTGATAGTGTTTCTTTTGGGGGGTTTTTTGTTTGTTTTTTTTTTAATAAAAAGACTCTCCTCAGTGACTAATCGTGTGTTTGGTTTTTTCCCCCTGTTTTTTATAGGTTTTCATAGAGCTGAATCACATTAAAAAGTGCAATACTGTGCGAGGAGTCTTTGTCCTGGAGGAATTTGGTAATTACATTATTTTGATATTAGGTCTGTACTAGCATGGCAGTAACTCAAATTTCCAGTCCTCAGTCTCAGCATTGTATGTTCATTAGATAATAGGAAGCTTCAGAGATGGGGAAGAAAAATAGTTTTGCACCTAAGAGGTTGTCTGACTAACTGGGAGGTTGGGTGACTTGACATATTGAGAATGATTTTGCAAATTTTCATAATCAATGCTAGTGGCCTAGATGCATCAGCAGCAGGCTACAGGAGATGGTTTGAGTCTTGTGCAGCTTAGATATTAGTAATGAATCATGGAAGGAGGAGATTCTTAGGAATTACTTCTTCAACAAGCTCCTTCATTGCTTCAGAAATTGTGGTCAAAAGCAACAGAGTTCTGTGATACAGGCCTGCCCTGCTTTAGTTTAAGGGGAATTGCTCATATTTATGAAATCTTCCTCTCTTCTCTGCACATCTTCATTTTTATTTTTTGGAACAGAGGAAGTATTTATGGAGCGTGTGTCTGGACTACAGTTTAGTTAGCAGTTTTTGTTTTTAGGGCATGACTGCATGGGGAGGAATGGAGATGTGAAGGCTGAGTGAACTGGACAATTTTTGCCATTTGGCTAGGGATTGCCATTTTGTTTATTCTGGAGCTCCAGACTGTGCCTAGAAGTGTCCTAATGTCACTGTGATTTGTAATATTGTATTTATTTAAATATAAGACAAGGTTTTTTCCCCCAATCAGCATTGTGAAAAAAGCCTCTTGTTTTATATTTGCATACAAGTAAACATCCCTCATTAAGTATATTGCCTGTCATTCAACTGCTGTCAGAAGCGGCATGTGCTCAGTAATGGAAACCAGCTACATAGTTGATTAAATGTAGCCCACCCTGAGCATAGTTGTAAAATACATGGCTAATATTGGGCAAACATGCTGAAGGGAATCAATAATAAGGCTAAGTTAGTGCAGCCTATCTGAATAAGATATAGTGCCCGTTATACTCAGTCCCCCTTAGCACTGACTCTTTTTTGAACTCATGGTGAACCACTACATTGAATACATTTCAGGTTCCTTTTTACTCCCCCAGCTGAGCAACACCTTTCTTTCCCTTTTCTAATTATTTCTGTTTCTTCACCAGCCTTAAATGTTTAACAAACATCACAAAACATCTATGTAGATGAGAGGCGCTATCACCCCCTCTCTCAGCCTGTCGCATGTGATTGGTATATCTTCACGCATCATGAGGTGGTGCCAGAGCAGGTGACTCCGTACCTCATCTGCATATACATTTTTGGAGGATCTCATGACTTGTGAAAAAAACACCCGGTTCCAGTAGTGAGTGGGGGGCACATGGATCCTTTATGGGGGGTATCTGGAGTACACACATACTGAGCAGTGCTGAGCTCTGGGGTCACCCTCTATTGAAATGCTGCTGACTCTGGTGGGGGCCAAGCCCAATGAACTATGATAAATCATGAGCCTTTGAGCTTCGGACAAATATCATGAATAGTTTATACCAGGCTTGTCCAACATACGGTCCGCCAAGCCATTTTCTGTGGCCCGTGGTGCTGCGACGGGAAGCAAAGGTAAATGCAGTTTACTTTCGTTCCCACCCCTTGTTCCTCCTCCAGCCCTTCAGCAGCTTCCTAATGGCTGTTGAAGGGCTAGGGAAGGGAAAGGTTCCCACACGCACCGTGTCAGCTTGACGTTGCCAGCGCGGTGTGTGTGGGAAGAGGAGTAGCCATGTACCGCTTGGGACAGGATGAGCCCAGCCAGAGCAGCAGGGTCTCAGCTGCACTTTCCCCCTACCTGCGCTGGTCAGTCCCGAGCGGCACATGGCTCTGCCGCTGCTTCTGCTGGCTGGTGCCGACCCGGGTGGGTCTGTCCCATCTGGAGCAGCATGCAGCGGAAGCTGGGTTCCCACATGCTGCTGGGGACGAGAGGAGTCCAGCCGGGTCGGCACCGGCCAGCAGAAGCAGTGGTGGAGCCGTGTGCTGCTCAGGACTCACCGGTGCAGGCAGGGGGGAAAATGAAGCTCAGCTCCTGCTGCTCTGGCTGGGCTCTTCCCGTCCCGAGCGGCACATGGCTCTGCCGCTGCTTCTACTGGCCGGTGCAGACCCAGCCGGGCTCCTCCCATCCCCAGTAGCTCATGGTAAGCTGGCTTCAGCTGCATGCTGCTCCAGATGGGACAGACCCAGCTGGGTCAGCACCGGCCAGGAAAAGTGGCATGCAGCTGAAGCTGGCTTCCCATGTGCTGCTGGGGATGGGAGGAGCCCAGCCGGGTCTGCACCAGCCAGCAGATTGGTATAATGTAACAAGCCTATGGCTGGGGAGGGGTCAGGCTCCCTAGATCTGAGCTGTGATGTAGGCTGTGGCACAGAGACTCACTCTGGAACAATGTGCTAATAAACTTATGTCTATACCTGCCAGGAGCCCAAGTAGCAGGTGGTTGATACCTGGTAAGCTCATGTGAGTAAAGACTGCTTATTGCTTTTTGTGTAGCCTTCAAAATGTTTTTATCCTACTAAAATATGCCATACTTTGTGAGAGTCATTGCCTCTGTATGAGAAAGCAGAATCATAGCCACTGAACTAAATTCATGCCCTGTGGGAATAATCACAATTCAGCAAAATGGGTGGGAAGGAAAACCCAGAGTTCTAAGTGTGCACCCTAAAAGAGGCCATGAAAGAGTCAGAAGCACAACCTTAGAACCAGGACAGCTATTCAGTGATGGCAGTCCAGAGGCATGATAGGAATCCTCTGCGCTCACGAGATTTAGGAAAGCAAGAGGATATGAGAACAACATGTAGGCAGAGACATGTTGCAATCTCAGCCATAGTTTGGAAGCTCAGCCAAAGAACATAAGAGCATAAAAAGTGCCATGCTTGGTCAGCCCAATGGTCCATCTAGCTCAGTATCCTGTCCTGAACTGTGGCAGAGGTAGATGCTATAGAGAGAGAGTTGAACTGGTTAGACCCATTTCATTGTCACTTCTTGCAACTTCATTGGTGTCAAAGGTCACATGACATCACTTCCTGATGTGATACTGCTTCCTGTGAGGTCTTTAAATGTAGCTTGCTGGTGCACTGGGTGATAAAAAGTTCATGATCTGGCCCTGCATTCAAAAAGGTTGGACACTCCTGGTTTATACTGTGTGTAAGTAGGTACAAAAATGCTGCTCAGAAGTGTGCTTATGGAGTACCTGTGCTAAAACTTGCAGCAGTTTGCAACAGTTTGCAGAAAAGGTAACATTCTGGATGAACCAAGTTAATAAGTACCTATAGTAATCTGCCTATATACAAAATATTACAGGTATGTTTATTTTAAAGTTAGCGTTTTTTGGTCCCTTGCATTTCAAATTTGTTCCTAACTTCCATGTGCTAAAGGATGAAACAGAGCCCAAGCAGAGTTGGACAGTAAAATGGGGAAAGGGGCTGCAGGGGAAGAGTTGTGGCAGAGGGCAAGGGGACCATGGAAACTCTGCCCACTATTTTCCATATTGTAGTGGTGGGACTGGGACAAATTCAAGACAAACCTCTGATAATTAGATTCTATACCTGAAAAATTATAACGTTTATGAATTTTCCATATATAGAATTGAATTTTTGGGAGGTTGTTTTAAGTTCAGGGTAGTCTTAGATTTGAGTAAATATGGTAATTGGCCCAGAGTCTGAAAAATGGGTTATTTAAGATGATGTAGCTTCCTAGAATATCTGAACTTTTCATGTCCTCTAAAACATCCTTTCAGGGATCCCAGGCATAGAGCTGTTAATTTGTCTGTCTATAATTGTGCACTTGTATAGGTCTTCACCAACAGTGCAAAACTTTCCTTTAATAAGGCTCATCTTAACAAAACCGTTTCAGACTTTGATCAGCGTTTGTTCTTTTGTTACATCCACCATTAACTTTTTTTTTTTTAATCAATGTGTTCCTTTTTCAGATATTCTGGTACTTTATCAATGCATTGGGTTAAGAGTACTGACCTATGACTCCTCTTTATTAATAATTCTAAGAAAGAAACTAATACTAACATCTGGAGGTACAATGTCTCAATCCTTGTTCAGATGCTTCCATTTTCCTCTTATGACACCAAGTTGTTCAAATGACACCACTGACATGAGTTGAAGAACAATGGCCTAGAAGGCAAATAAGCTTCTGTCAAGAAATGTAGGTCTCCCCTTTACTGTCTTTAAAACTATTTTGCCACATGTTATACATCTCAAATCTATAGATGGATGCAGAATCTGAAGAAATTTGAAATAGCTAAAACACTTGTAAGTGCTGGCCTAAAACTGAAGATTTCCATGTTGGGTGGTTGTCTGTTCCTGTAGAATCGCATTTCTTCAAAATAGGCCAAAAGTATATTATAGCATTACTGACCAACAAACCAAACCAAACCAAAACAAAATAAAAAAATACTTAAGATTGCAAGACAGTAGTGATAGTGAATGTCAAGTTGAAGTTGAGATCAGAAGACCAAATATCTTCTAAAAGTATCCTGGATGACTTTAACTACTTAAATATTTAAGTGATCAAAAGTCTCCTATTTTAGATCATTTTTGGGAGAAATAATTTTACACCAGCAACAAATACTACTTCAAAAAGTTATTTTTGGAGCGTCCAAAATAAAGTAGTCGAGAAGAAACAATAATTTGAGCCATCAAACAACAATGACCATAACACAAATCTCTTTCAAATTACTATAAGGAAAGACTGGAGCAAGAGTTTGTTTTGTGATGCTAAACTTCCAGACTGGCAATTTTGGAATAAAAAATTTGGAAGTAAATTAGAAGCTGAAGACAAAAATTAAGAAATTTAAATTCTTTCATCAGCACAGCAACTGATTTAGCATTCCCCAAAGGTATTTTTGCCCCCAAGAGTCCCAAAAGGCATTCATACCCCGGAACACAAAACAAAAAAAACCCCAGAAAGGCAAGAAAAATCATGGTTAAATAACAAGCCTCAAGAAATAAAAAAAAGGAGCATAATATGGCCTGTAAAATGAAAGGTGAAAATTTAAGAAGTAATTTTGAGATTAAATAGCCAAAAGCTCTTTGGCCAAATAGCAAGAAAATCTTTAAATATATCAGAAGTGGGGAATCTGCAGTAGAGCTGGTAGGTCTCTCAGATTCCCAGAATGAACAAAGAATGAAGATAGACATTACAGATAATCTAAATTGCTTTCTTGTACAGAGGACACTGGCAAAATGCCTGTCTCAGTTCTATGCTTCTAAAATCAGTAGAGGTGAAGCAGAACTCAGTCAGCTATGTGCAAAAGATTAATTACACTGTTAAATTACCAGGAGAAAATGGTAATATGCTCCTAGGGTGCATATTTAAAATGAACTGAGCTTCTAATAAAGCTGTTGAAATCTGCTACTACCCATGAGGACTGGAGGGATACCAAAGTTGTTCTTACCTTGACCAGAAGGCATGAGGACTGACTCGGAGAATTCAGTTTCAGTGAGCTTTTGTTCATCGGCAGGAAATTTTAGTTAACTTTGTTTTGAGGTTTTAGAAATGTTTTCCTAGTAAGGTCTTTGTTGTGGGAATGGAAGAGTTGTGTATCATAAGACAGAAGGTCAAGTTGACAGAGTGGAAGTTGGAGGGGTGATTTTAGAACAGGGCACGAATATGAGCTAGGGGTTATTGCCCCCATATGGGAGCAAAGATTTAAAGGAAGTGAAGAAGTGTAAGGCTCTTACCTCTGGAATTTGAGTTACTGCCGTGTATTTGTGCTTTACTTTCTCGTGGCCCCTTCACCACCGCTGCTATGAAAACCTTCATTCTCCAGCAGGTAAAGTGATGTCCCCTAAACTAGTTCTTTGCTAGTGCCATATGTTCTCATTTGCAGGGCCAGAGGCTGCAGGATGGTGCTCAGTTACTCATCCCCCTTCATCAGCTTAGTTTAACAGCATCAGGAATCACTTTTATTGCTAGAAGAAAAATACTTCTGCTATTTTTTAGCTTGACTTTTGTACTCTGCAGGGCTAGTGTTTGATCTCTTGAGTGTAAACCCAAAGTCTCTTTTGTTTTCTCTCCTTCCTAACCATACCCTCTCAGGAGTATTTCCTGAAATTGGCAGGACTATGGAAGAGTCGTTCATTTAAGGGAGTGGGCGGCTTTAGTGAATGCAAAAGACCCTAGGTCCTGTCCCTGCTGTCTTTTATTGGAGGGGAGGGAAGGGGGATTAGGGACTTTACAGCTTCCCTTCTCTCCTCCCTTCATGACACAAGCTCCTTCCAGTTTTCTCTACCTGCTTTTTGAGAAGTGTATGAACAATTGTATGTTATCCAGTGGGAAGTGAGGTTTGTACTGCTGTGTAATCCTACCCCATTCAGCTGTGCACTAGCCTCACTCCCACCTTTATCTCCTGGTGACATGGAGTTAATTTGGAACGTCTGGTGCCAACGGGTAAGGCAGCTTGGATGTGCACCTCATTCTCTTGCCAACTCTAGCCACTGGCGTGATTGGGGCAGTGCAGCCTGGGTATGCACTTCACCCTGTTTTTTCAGTCTTTGATTGAACTGCCCTCCAAGGAAATGGAGACATTCAAAGTAACTGTGTATCTTTTCATTTTCTTAAACAAAGACTGCCTTTTTCACTGGGTCTTTCCAAGGGTGATGCTATTATGGTGCACTGGGATCAAATCATAGCTGTTGATTTGAATTAGCATCCTCCACTCTAGCCCAGTCTGCACTGCCTGGTTTTGACCCCCTAAAGTATGACCCCTCTCGCCTATAAAACTTTTGTTGTGTCTGTCATAGTCTGTCAGGTGCCATGTGCATGGCTAGGTTTCGGGCTCCATTTTTTTCCTAATGATTTATGCTGAGTTTGTGGTTATTTTGCCTTTGTTGTTGTTTCTCTCAATAGTACTATGAATCTATAAAAGATTCACTCTCCCATTCCCACTTTCCTCTATCAACTGGGAACTAATTTGGTCTGGTTTTGAATAATCTATAATGTTTCTTGTAATATTTATTGTGCCACAGAAATTCCAAGGCATGTTTCCACCACTTTGGAAGGAGAGGATCCAGAATCATGTCTTGTTGTCCCTTTAGCTTTTAAAACTTATATTTGCCTTTGTTTGTTCTTAGACTGTTAGATGCTTTGTGCTTTCTTTCTTTGTTCCCTGTATCGTCTCCTCATGGCAGGGGTGCACAATATATGGCCTACTTAGGTCCCACTGGAGCAATCCCACTGGCCTAACATAAGTCTCTATTAAACCATGTTATTAAAAAAGGGTTTGAAAAAAGCGAAATAGTACGCCTTGTTTCCTTGTTGTGCAGCATTTCATTAATCTGTACATGTGCCTCCATATGTGGTCCAGCTTCCCACTTACAAATGGGCTGAGGGCTTAACATCCAAACTGAGCAGATCCCACTCATGACAGCTTCCATTGTAAAGTATAGTTTGCAAGTGGCCCTCCATGAAGTTTGTGTTGTGCACCCCTGCCCCATGGGCTCCATGCAGAGCAACAGTTACAGATAGGGACAGAAGCACAGTGTAGGTGAACCATACATTCAAGGGAGGGATGCAGCTTTCAGGCACTTCAGGATAATCGAAACAAAGGGAAAATTTTTCCTTGACTGTGTTGTGCTATGTCCCCTCTTTATTTGAGATGAGATACCAAGAGCAAGGTGAAGCTGTACTGGAAACGAGACTGTATCTGTGTCATCTATTGCAGCTGGTGTTTCCTTTAATACCCTTAGAAGTCAAATCAAGCTTGGCTTGTATTTTGACAACCATTTGTAACTTAAGTCTTATTTCTTGATATTTTTGAGTCTGTCAGTTCAAGCAAGTTGTTCATTTTTTTTATGAAGTTGTCAGGTCAGCTCCATATTATAGATGTTAGACAAAAGAAAATGGATTTTATGAGCAGTGCTCAAGATGCAGCAGGCCTGGATGAGAAAGTCTTCACTCTAGAAAGTTTTCACCATAATCCAGGGGTGGGCAAAATATGGCCCATGGGCCAAACCTAACCCAAGGCCAGGCCTGACCTACAGCCCCATTGGTGGCGGTTCTTTCCTGTTGCTGCTGCCAGGCTCTGCTGGTGGATGTGGCCCCACTGCATGGGCACCCTGGCCCATCCACCCTGCACCCACTGTCGGGAGCATTGGATGGAGCGGGCAGGCGGGGTCTCCATGGAGAGCAGCTGGGACCCTTGTGGGCAGCATGCATGGCTGGGCAGATGGGATAGGGAGCAGTGTCCAGGAGCAGGATGGGTAGGCAGGGTCAGGGATTGAGATCACAGGGTGGTGGCAGTGTGGAGCTGGGGTCTGGAGCACAGCCACAATCCTCTTCCTGCATGTCCCTGTGACAGACGCCAGTTCTGTGGGCAGGGGCGTGCAGGGAGCGAATGACAGCTCTGCTATGGGCCCCTGCCCTGCACTGTTGCTGCCCCATAATCCTGATCTCTGGCCCTGCCTGCCCATCCTGCTCCTGGATGCCACTCCCTGCCCAGTTGTGCACCCTGCCCATGTGGGTCCCAGCTGGTTTCTATGGAGATCCTGGGATCACTGGGCAATGACAGTGCAGGGCTGGAGCCTAGGGCAGAGCTGCAATCTGCTCTCCACATGCCCCTGCCCTCAGAAGCAGCACGTGTTACAGGAACGTGCAGGGAGCCTCGCATTCCCCATCTTAGTCCTGCCCGTCTGCCCTCCGCACAGATGCTGCTTCCCGCCTGTGCATGGCTCCATCCCATCTGCCTGGACAAGTGTGGGGGCCACTTAGGGAATCTTGGTGAGCTGTTGTGGGGGAGAGGGTGCTGACCCAGCCCACAACAGCTCACTAAACTCTCTAAGGGGCCCTCTGGCCAAAATAATTGCCCACCCTGCCATAATCAAATCTCTTTTTCCTTTGTAGATTTCACAGAACCCCTTGCGAGGGGCTAACTTTTAAACAATTCTTGTAAGAATTACTATGTAGAGGGTAATCTAGAGAGGAGTTAAGATGGTAGAAAAGATTTGAGGGAGATGTTACTTTAGACTTGGTCTAGCAGAAATTACATAATAATGTCAGAAAAACCACTGAGCTTATGAGAAGCATCAAATGCCTCCTATGCTTTTCCCAGTCAAGGAGCCAAAGAAGTATTTGTTATCTTGAGTTACTTAATGGATCTTTCTTGGTGTCCTCAAGCAACACTCATACTGTCAATGTAGAGGAAGAATAGGATCCGGAAGTGAAGAGTAGTGGAGTTCCCAGTTTCTACAGCTGCAGTCTCTGTGCATCCCTTCCCCTTTCCTATGGGAACATTGTGCTTTCTTTCATATTTTTCCTCTCGTTTTTTGAACTTTTTGTTTTGTCTCTTGCCCGTCCGGTTTTAGTTCCTGAAACTAAAGAAGTGGTGAGCCACAAGTACAAGACGCCAATGGTGAGTCAACTGCCATGCCTTATAGTTCTTTTAGAGGATACCTATATTCAATTTCCATTTTGTTGACAATCATTGTGCTATCTGACACACCTTTTGTATCCTGGCATAGTGCTATGTGGAATGGTTTTCCTCTGTACGGAAGTGCTGTGAAGGACTGTTCATGCTGAATTGGAGTGCAGAGCATAGAAACTGGGATTGCAGGGTTATGTAATAGAACTGCCATGAAATGCAAGCTGCTCTTTGAGCTAACTCTTAAAGGGGAGACATTTGTAGCTTGATGCCTCCCACATTCATAAAACTGTGAGAGTTCCTGAGGTAGTGCACAGAGGAATCCATTTTAGAGAGGTGAAAATGAAATAGGGAATTTTAATTAAATTTACTAAGTGCTGGTGAAAATTGCTAAATTGATGACCTTGGAGATCTAAATTCCTAATCCACAGAAGAGCGGGAAGGTGAATCACTTCGAGGCCCACACTGATCACCAGCTGAGTTTATGAAGAATTCTCCCCTACTGCTATCATGTTAAGCAGCACAATACACAAAATCAGACAGAATACGGGGGAGATGGCTTATTGAACTTCTCCAGTTTAGTAGTTTTTATAGTTTTAATTGTTGAACACAGGCTGATATTTAAGATGGCACTTATTGAACGATATTGTATTTTTGTGAGTGGTTCTGTGCGTCTGTTAATGAAACGTGAGCAGATATCTACTAGGAGATAACTTTGTCCCAAGAAATAGAAGAAGGATATTAGAAATTTATTAAACATAAAATTCCTAGAATCAGTGTCAGGTGGCTTAAGAATACGTCCTTGTAGTCAAGGAAGTTTAACTATGTCCCTGAACAAAAAAATCCAAAATGCCTCCTCCCCTGTCCCCCAGAAGGGAAAAATAGATGGGTAAATGGAAATATGTGATAGTTTATGTACACCATTTTGTTTTGTCCTATCATACAAAAACAGTAAAATGTACTTTCTTTTGTAATGCCTATTTTTATACAGTGATTGTAAACTTCTAGAGAACTCAAAATGCTTTGCAAAGATCATGGCATGATCCCTATTTTAGAAACAGAGAAGACAGAGGCCCATAGAAGTGATATAACCAACTAAAGGCACTCAGTTGGCCATTGGCAAAGCTAGGTATACAATCAGGTCTCTCAAGTCCCAGGCTTCAGTAGGTCATGTTGCCTCCCAGAATGGTAAAGTGAATTATATTACTTGAATTAAAATAACAACAAACTAATCATTATAAATATCTTCTAATGCCATGTGCAATCTCACGGTGGAGCTCTCTGCCATATGACAAGTGACGTAGTTTAGTAAAGCTTTCTAAAAATTAGTCACTTTCTATGAGGAATAATATGTAGTTACACCAGCTGTCTAAAAGCTACAAACACTTAACACTGTGTCTGTGGGCATATGCTCTTCACCACTTGGAGCACAGAAAAACTTGCACCAGTCACTGATTCAAGGTACAGTATTGAAACTATTGGACAATGAGATGCATTAGTCATTTTGAACATTGTCTTCCATTACCAGAAGAGTGTCTGAAGTGATATACAGCACAACAAGATCTAGCATTACAGAATGTTTCTTTGAAGCACTTGGCCACTTTTGTGTCCTAATATCCTGTCTTTGTGAATGAATTTTCTCTGTTTATGGTATGATTTTGAATGTGCTGACCCTAAAATTCTTTCTCAAATTTAGTATTAAGTCCTGTCTTTTCCCTTTCCACCTCAGTTTGAGATTGTATGGAGTATTTGCCATTATCTTTTCCCCCACACATGTTTTTGTTGCCAGTGTGCTTCAAAGTGCACTGAGTAGAACTTTGTGGAAAGAAATAGTGCAAACATCAGTCATTATATTTTAAAAAAATATTTAACTGTCAAGGCTCTCATTATCTCCTTTTCTAACATTCTCTAGGCTCATGAGATCTGCTACTCCGTGTTGTGTCTCTTCTCTTACGTGGCTGCAGTTCGTGGGAAAGAGGCAGAAAGCAAAAGCAAACCACCTCGTCCAGTTTCCAGTTGATCATGATATTGGGAAATGTTTGCCCTTTGGCATGTTGGCGTTTAGTATTCCCACTTCTGTTGCTGTTACTGGAGTTCACATTACTGTTTCCTGTGAGAACTTGATTATTTATGTTTGATCCTGCAAGTCCTCCCTCTTAGAAATATCTAAAATGTTACTGTTCATTCTCCTGCTGAATTCATTCTATTGGAGTTTTTTACATAAGCTGTGTTTATCAGACAGTACTGAGTATCAGCATCCAAGTATAACTGTGGGTGACTTGCTCTGGCCATTCTTTTGGGACTCCATTTCCAAGAAGACTGATGCATCTGGAGTTCAGTTGTTTTTCTTTACAGTGGTACCAGTGTCACAAATTTCCTCACTTAACAGCTGCAGGCCTCTGCTTTCAGATTCTTTAGTTATATGCACAATGGAAGCAGCTGGGTCCTGCATGGATCATTTGTTTGTTGTTTAAGTGTGATATTTTGTATTATTTTCCTTCTGTGTTCTTACTTTACCCATCAACGTGGAGTTCTTGCCACATGGTCCTTTCAGTAGAGATGAAATATTCTAGTTACCTTAAGCTCCTCTGCATAGCCTACAATTGGAGAATGGGGCTGTGATTGGATAGTAAATTTATAGAATTACTGCTTCACCAGCGAGAGAAGCTTTGCACAGGGGAAACTTGAGAAGCTAAGCTTAATGAAGTCCTCTTAAAATTGGTATGTTTGTAATGTATGTGTGTGTCTGACATGGGGAATTTTAGAGCAGCTCTGCTAGCATTTCAGCAGTGCAGTTAATACATAAATATAGTGTTAGCTAGAACAGTTAATATAAGTGAGTAGATACTAAGGAAAGGTAAAAAAACAAAACAAAACCCCAACTACTTGGAGATGATTTGGTTAACTGAAACATGTGGCAAACCCATGCAACTGTGGGATAATCTCTGCAATCTATACCAAGTATTTCTATAGGAATCTGTGTGCACTTTGGTTCTGTAGAAAGTGTGTGGAAGCCCACAGGATTATGCTGGTTCCAGATCTAATTTTTAGCTATTGCTTCTGTCGAACTGTACAAGTATATCAGAGAATTTTGCTAATACTGTGTTAATGTGTAATTAAACTCCCTCAGTTATAAAGTATCCATCTTGCCACTTATTTTTAGGCTGAGAATGAATGTTTGAACCCTGATTTCTTTTGTTCATGAACTGAACTGGACTCTACTGAAAAAAGCCCCTGAGATGCTGGGAGGAAAGAAGATCTAAAGAAAATAATGTTCTGTAAAATATTTGACAGAGTGCTCCAACATAAACTGGAGTACTGTGTGATTTGGTGTCAGATTCTGAGTAAAGGCACTTAGAAATAACCCTGTGTGGCTCAGTCAGGGTATTTACCATTTTGAATGGGATGCACTAGGATTGGGTGCGGAAATGATGTAAATAGTCTAATACCACATCTATTTATAGAATGCTGTACAGCTGTCTGAATGTGAAAATAAACTATCACTCAACCAATGATAGCTTCTATCCTGTACTTACTATTCCTGTTGATCTTACTTGCTATGTAATTAAAGTAACTGACTATATAATTATTACATATCATTCACATACAGATGTGATACAAAAAGCTGTTCTAGAATATGCTCTAGTGTGGACTTATTCCACATACATTAGCTATTTAAAAAGGCAAATGCTTTAAACAATTATCTATTTAATGTTATGGTGTAAAAGCATGTCTCAGTTTCCAAAAAAAAAAAAATTGTGAACGAATATAAATGGTGAACACTTAAGTACAGCTGAAAGTACATCAACTGTCATAAATAGAGATTATTTCTCACACAAAAATAAAAGCAAGGCTTAAAGGATTGATTAAACCTGATTTTGAAGGGTTTTAAGAAACTGAAATTAACAAGCCATGAACTTGTCATCCTGGCCGCTTTTTTAATTTAAGCTACATCCTCCTCTTACCTGTTTTTTATCTTTGTAGACTGTAAACTCTTTGCAGCAAGATTAGAATATAAGCAGTCTCAATGGTCCCCTAAGTGCTACTGCAATATTAGTAGTGATCTTTTAATTAAATGTGAAAACCAGACTGAATTCACCACCACTTTAAGGAGATATTCCCTTCAGAGCAATGCTGGAGTCCACTAAGGCAGTAGAGAATAATTGAAAATTTCTCCTTGAAAGTCTACTTGTAAATTTAATCTTGGTTTTTAACTAAACACAATGAAGTTTTGTAATGAAAAAATATATTTTTTTTAAAAAGCAAGTAAAAACTATATATTGGTCTATGATAAGAATGCTCTAAATATTTTGTCAAAACAGATGTTCCATTCTTGGAAAGTACCTTCATTGCCATGGGTCTGAAAACCATTTTAAAGCAGAAAATTATTGGTTCTGAACATCAGTCTCTTTTATATGGAACTGAATTTGGATTTAAGATTTAACTTTTTTATTCCTTCGGGATAATCAACATAAAGAGGCCTGGTTAAGTATGGTTCTGCAAAGTTAATATAGAATTTGCCTATAAGGTAGCAGTATTATAAAACATTGCTACTAAAGAACTCCATTTTTGCAAGTCTAATGATTAATAATAAATGTATCGTAGGAACTGAAGGAATACTTCAAGAAGCAGTATCTGATTTGATTTCTGAATTGAGAAACTAATGTTTATTACAGCTGTAACACTAATTACCAAGAACACAGCAGTAACTGCCTTGAAACTAGTAGAATTGGTCTTAAGGCCCTCGGGCAGTTTTTTTGTCATATATCAGAATGTGGAGATTGATCCACTTTAGACAATCTGATAAAAGATGATTCCCCAAATACCCATCTCTGAAGATAATGAACAGCCTGGGATATATCCCTCCCTCCCTCCTCCCCCTGCCGGCGCCAAGTATTCAAGTATTTTGTCTATGCAGATATTAGTGCCATAGTCTTTTGGTTCATAATTGATGCACTCTAACTTCTATAGGGGGCTCCCTCCCTTCCCAACAGAGGGTAGGTGAGTAACCCACAAGTCACATGCCAGGTAAAACCCGAATGTTACTCTTTATTGCAAAGAAAAATCAATGACACACACAGAATATTATAACAAGCCTCTGAGCTGCAAGCATGTCGGGCTGGAGGAAAGGCACTCCACACCCTATCCCCTGTTATTACCTGATAGGTCTTGGGCACCCCACCCTGTGTCCAGGGTGGCGAGACTGCCTCCTTTATCGGGTCCTCAGCCTTGTCCTCCCCGAAGTAGTTCCACCCCGGACCCAGTGCTTCCACTTTATATACCTTTCCTTCCACCGGTTATCTCCCCCAGAAAGGGGGGTTCACTTTTAGCCTTTCTGCCTTTTTTTGGGATTAAAGCCAAGCCGTTATCTCATTTTGCAAGCTGTTATTTTCTAAATTTGAATTGCTATCTTTGCACTCCGCTAGGCCTGGGACTTTCCAGGCCCATTGGTCAGTCTAGGGCAGTTCCCTTTTTTTTCTTTACTCATCAGCAAACTGCAGCAGATGCATTAGGTCAGGACCTCATGGCCTCCGGGTTCCGCGAAACTGAAAGATGTGTCAGATTGGCCTCCTCCCAGAAGCCTCTTTGGGTCAGGCCTCACAACTTCACAGTTTATCTAAGAAGAATTTTAGAAAAAGATTGGGAGCATATTGAACAGATTGAAAGTAACAGAATTGGATGTGGTATCACCTTAAATGTATGAAATACCAAGTCAATTTTAAGGATCTAGCTCTTGCTCTCTTGGACTATGTAATAGTTACTAAAAGCTTTTCATAGATTATAGAGTTGGAAGGGACCCAATGGATCATGTCTGACCCCCTGCAACGGCAGAAAAGAGGACCGAGGTGAGATGACCCCAGCCAGGTGATTGTCAAGCGTCCTCTTGAAGACCTCCAAGTTAGGTGATAGCACCACCTCTCTTGGAAGCCCATTCCAGACTCTGGCCACCCTTTACTGTAAAAAAAATTCTTCCTAATATCTAACTTAAATTTACTCTCCGCTAGTTTGCACCCATTATTCCTAGTTACTCCCTGGGGTGCTCTGGTAAACAGTGCATCCCAATTCCCTGCTGTCCTCTCCTGATAAACTTATAGGCAGCTACAATGTCACCCCTCAGCCATCTTTTGTAAAGGCTGAAGAGATCCAGATCTTTCAACATCCCCTCATAGGGTCCTTCATGGAGATTATTAATCATGCGAGTGGCCCTCCTCTGAACCCTTTCCAGATTCTCCATGTCCCTCTTGAAGTGCGGAGCCCAAAACTGGACGCAGTACTCCAACTGTGGCCTGACCAATGCCGCATAGAGGAGGAGCATCACCTCCCTCGATCTGTTGGTCATGCATCTGCTAATACATGACAAGGTGCAATTGGCTTTGTTGATGGCCTTGTTACACTGTTGACTCACGTTCATCTTGGAGTCAACTATGACTCCAAGATCTCTCTCAGCCTCTGAGCTGCTGAGGAGGTCATCCCCCAACCTGTAGGTGTGCTGGAGATTCCTCCTTCCTAGGTGGAGTACCTTGCATTTATCTTTGTAGAATTGCATCCTATTTCGTTCCGCCCATTGATCTAACCTGTCCAGGTCAGCCTGTATCTGCTCCCTGCCCTCCGGTGTATTATCTTTGCCCCATAATTTGGTATCATCTGCAAACTTGGAGAGGGTGTTCTCCACGCCCTCGTCCAAATCGCTGATGAAGATATTAAATAACACCGGTCCAAGGACCGAACCCTGTGGGACCCCACTGCCCACCTCCTTCCAGGCTGAGAATGACCTGTTCACCACCACTCTGGGTGCAGTCCCTAAGCCAGTTAGCCACCCACCTGACTGTGTAGGCATCCACTCCACAGCCCGTTAGCTTCCCTATGAGAACAGGATGCGAAGTTGTGTCGAAGGCCTCCCTAAAATCCAGATAGATGACATCGGCCTCAGCTCCTGTGTCAAGGCAGTGTGTGACCTGGTCATAAAAGGCTGTAAGGTTTGTCAGGCAGGATCTACCTGTGATGAACCCATGCTGGTTTCCTTTCAGCATTGTTTCCCCTGCTGGGCCTTCACAAATGCGCTCTTTGATTTTTTTTATTTATTTTTTTCTAGTATTTTCCCAGGGATAGAGGTAAGACTGACTGGCCTAAAGTTACCCAGCTCATCCCTTCTCCCCTTCTTAAAAATGGGTACAACGTTGGCCTTTTTCCAGTTCTCAGGGACCTGGCTGGAGCACCATGAGTGCTCAAACAGCCGTGCCAGCTGCTCAGCAATGACACTGGCCAATTCCTTCAGCACCTGTGGATGGAGGTCATCCGGGCTGGCTGACTTGTACCCATCCAGCCCTTCCAAATGCTCTTTAAGTCAGCACTAATTACATTTGAACCCTTTAATATGTTAAGCACTGTTTGGACCCATTAGCATGCACACGTATTCTGGCAGCTTCATACAGGAGTTTATCCAATCATTTGGATTACCCTTCCACTGAGTAAGGCTAACTGCCACAGCTTTAGACTCTATTATGTCGGCTTATAGCGGAGCACTGGCTAAGTGAAGACAGCAAGCACTGTTAGAGCAATCCCAGAATTCTGCTGTATCCACTTCAGTGACAGTTTTGACAGGTCAGAATTTTTTTTGTCACTTAAGATTGATACTTGTAGGCCTAATAGCAGCTTCGGCAGGTCCCTATTGTCTGGACTCTCATCTACCTACTAACACTAGACTGGATAGCAGCTGATAGCAGCTGTGCCCTTACAAATCCCTAGAAGTTAAAGGAACAAGGCAAGATGTTGTTACTAGCTCTCACCTGCCCTGCACAATTTTGGTTATAGAACTTCTAAAATGAATATCAATACTACAAGTCCTGCTTTCTAATTTGGGATGTCTTGGGATGAGATGGGTTGAGACCAAGACTCAACTTTACTTCAGAGTTTTACTTCACTGTATTGCTTGCTTAGGTTGCTAGATTGTGTCCTACTGGGTGCATCTACACCTAATGCTTACCCATGCAATAGACTAATTTGCTGTGATATAAAGTGGCGCACTCTACATGTGTGATGCTATTAGACTGCAGCAAACCAATTTGTGCTGCCCTAATATAGTAGTGTCGGCAACAGTACTATCTTGCGGCGGTGAAAATAACTGCACCTAAATGCCTGTGTGAATGCTGACCTACACATATATTATGCCCGGTCAGCCCAGCCAGCAGGGGGCCAGACCTCAGCCTGCTACCTAGCCACATGGCTCCACCCTTTGGGCACTCTTGTGCCCCAGCCAGCCCCTCTGATGACCCCCGAGCCTACTGCCAGCCTCGGGCTGTTCCTCCCAAGCTCAAACTTCTGTGGTTCCAGGCACATGTGTTGATGCTGTGCCTGGGAGCCACTAACTCCAATGTGAACTTCACTGGAGTTTATTGTGCTGCACTAATTGAACTTGTAGATGCACTTGCTGAGGCTTAAAGAAGCCTTCAAATAGGGACAGTTACTCTATGAAATAGAAAATAGTACTGGAAGGGGTAGATGACCAGTTGTCCAAAAGGGTCCATGACAGGCCTGTCTTCCACAGAACAGCCACAAAGCATCTTAGGTTTTTATTTTTTATATATATAAAAATATATTTCTACACCAGTGATTCTCAACCCAGGGTGCTGTGGCACCCATGTTTTATGGAGTAATAGCAGTGAGACCAGCATGTTCAGATATAGTCAGTCTCATTTAATTGGTCTGTTACTTGGCAGGTATTCAGCCTACTGTGAAGAAACATCTTTTTGGGATGAAGGCAGCCCCTGCAGGATGCCTCTGCAATATTTCTGTTAATGATGTACGGAAATCTGCCATTTGGATGTCGTTTGCACAGCATAATTCTCAACTTGACTTCTAGATCTGCTATCACTTTTGGGGTGCAATCTTGCAGTCATTTTCATGACCTCAGAAGTCACTCCTGCTTTTTAATTTGCAGGAGAGGTATGTAGACTTCTTTGGAGAGAAAATTGTTAATATAGAATGCATGTACTTCCTTCACCTTTTCTTGCTTCAATCTTTGACTAAGGATTCTGCAGCCAGCAGTAAGATATTAAACTCAATAAGGGCCCTTCATCTTTTATGCCTTTGGAAACCAGATCAAGGTTTTCCGATTTAAAATAATTGGCAACAATAATGCAACAGTGTAGATCAGGTTAGCATATTGATTTTTTTTTGTCATATGAATACTTGTGTAATATTTTGGTACCACTAGGAGGAGCTTGTGCAACATAGTTATGCAAATATATCAAGGACAGTCCCAGGCCTGGGAGTGTGAAAAACTTATTAAAATAATTTGTTCTATAGAATTTGTGAACTTGTCATCTTAATTCAGCAGTTACAATTCATGGTGAACTGACCAAAGAATAATTGTCCGTGGTCTTTGCTTTTCTTGTGCTTGACCATTTTTTTTAACCAATTTTTCAGTATGTATCAGAATTCCTTGTTTTGTTTATTGGGGGGGGGAGGGCTTTGTAAAATGGTGGTCAAACAATGCTCTGAAACGCTTTGGATTATGATTAATTGACTCTCTCAGTTACTTTTCCAGAGGTAGGGTTTTTTGGCCAAGATCATTTGACCTCTTGTCCTTACAAACTTCAGCCTGGACCTTAACTACCATGTTCTGGAGGTGCAGTTGTCTGTGAGTTGAGTCTTTCATCTCAACAGGCTCAATCCTTAAAGATCTGACTGGTTGTAAGGATAAGATCTGGTAGTCAGCCAAAGATTCAGAACAGTAGAACAATTTACTCTTTGTAGTTTTCCTTGGAATGAATGCTCATGCATTTTGCATTAATATACCACTTATTTTAAAATGTTTTAGGCTTTCATTGTACAGAGCAGTTATTCTTGACCAGGATTCCACAGCACCCTGGAGTGCCATGAGAGTCTTTAAGGGTACAATGCAGTACTAGCACTGTTAGGTGCACAAACACCTACACAAGAGCCACAAAATAAACCCTTACATTTCAAATAGGAAGTGATAGTGCCAAGAACGTTATGATCTGTTGTGGTCTTTCTGAGTTCTTTGCAAGAGAATTGCTTTCTTCCATAGTCAAATATGAGTGGAATCTAAGAGCTGGTGTTTTCTGAACAGTGGCTTGAATCTAAAAAGACTGAGAACAGCTGGTATTGTGTTAATCTTTTGTACCTCAAATTTTAAATAAAATCAAGCACTCCAGGTGGAATTTACTTGTTGTTTTTTTTTAAATAGCTGGGTGGTACCTATGTACTTTTTATTTTAAATCAAACACATACAAATAACCAGAAAGAAAAAAATCTGGAAAGGCTGTAGAGGTGATGAAAAGGGAAAGGAGTTGGTTCATTAAGAAGATCATACAGAAAATCTCCCTCTATCAGACTCTTAGCCTCTTTAAAAATATATATTTTTTTACTTTAAAATTGAAAATTACAATTTTTTTATTGATAGGATAAAAATGATGTATTTGTGCTGTTGAATTACTGTGGGAAGTAGAATATGGAGGATCTGGACTCCCACAAAGATAATATTGCCCACACTGACTTGAAAGCATCCTGTGGTTAGCTGATTAGAGCTGAATGTTGTTTGAGGTGCACTGAAGAGGGACTTAACTCTCCTCCTGCTTTTAGACAATGTGAAGTAACATATTTTTGTATGTGCTATGCTGGTGGATTATAGAACCAGCTCTGTAACATACTAAAGCAAATGAATAATCACAACTTCATCTTCTATTTGCCCCCTCTGCTCCCAAGACATTTTGGCCTTAGTGATGGATAGTATAGTTTCAAAATATCATCCCAGCAAAAAAAGTAAGACAAAGACTGGCATATACATCTGTCAAGGC
Organism: Alligator mississippiensis; assembly: GCF_030867095.1. Taxonomy (NCBI): domain Eukaryota; kingdom Metazoa; phylum Chordata; order Crocodylia; family Alligatoridae; genus Alligator; species Alligator mississippiensis. Next base: position 228,096,263 of record NC_081825.1, read on the forward strand.
AGCCAAGTTTCTCTTATTTAAAACCGTCTCTATGGTGATGAATGTGGTATAAGAAATTATACAGAAATAGATACTCCTGTCTCCCAAAATAACCTTTACACAAAAGGGAACTAAGGGTGATGTGAAGAGGAAGGAACTGAATGATCTGAGACACAAGAGTACAAATCTGCAAAAAGAAAGGCATATTCAGACTGTTACATTAATACCATATTTACTCAAATACAAAACAAGTTTTTTTTCCCCCCCCAGTCTGCACGGGGAAAAGCTGCTACAAGCATGTGCTCAATAATGAAAACCAGCTATGAGGTCGATTAAATGCAGCCAGCAGTGACCGAATGGTCACAAACTACTACAAGATCGTTTCAGGCTGGACATAAGGAAGAATTTCTTTACTGTCCGAGCCCCCAAGGTCTGGAACAGCCTGCCACCGGAGGTCGTTCAAGCGCCTTCACTGAACACCTTCAAGATGAAACTGGATGCTTATCTTGCTGGGATCCTATGACCCCAGCTGACTTCCTGCCCTTTGGGCGGGGGGCTGGACTCAATGATCTTCCGAGGTCCCTTCCAGCCCTAATGTCTATGAAATCTATGAAATCATAATCTCTATGAAACAGTGACCATGACCCTAAATAGGGATGTACTTAATTAGTGGTTTCATGGATTTCACAGAACCCATGAAATCCAGGATCGTCTGCAAAATCAGCAAAATCAACAGAAAACCCTATTACAAATAAAATGCTGACTCCCCAGTGGAAGCCAAAGGTCCTTGCTGCCAGAAGGCTAGCCGGGTGGTATGAAGGGCAGCAGGTGAGATGGTGGCTGCACCCTCACCCTTCCTCCCCTCACCGGGGCCTCTGTGTCAATCAGGCTGAGGGCCTCAGCAAGATGACCCTGGAAGTAAAGCTTTAAACTGCAATCATCCCATGAAAATTGGTAAGCCCCCCTTCAATTTAGGTAGATCCCCAACTATAAAATACATGGCCCGTATTGGGCAAATATGCTGATGGGATATGCCACAAGGATAAACTTGTACAGCCCATCTGAATAAGATATAAGGTAGTGCCCACCAAGTGAAGTCCTCAGCACTGATTTTTTTGCAAATCATCCTGAGCCACTAGACTGAATACATTACAACTTCCTCTTCATTCCCAGAGCTGAGCTGTCTTCTTTTCCATTTTCAATGGTTGCTGTTTCTTCACCAACCTTAAATATCTGGCAAATATCCCTAAACAGTGCGCCAAATAGTTCAACCAGAATCCTTCTGTTGTTCCCCCCTCAGCCTGTTGCATACGTTTAATGTGGTCTCACTCCTCATGAAGCGAAGCCAGACTAGGTTGTCCTGTGCCTCATCTGCATATAACTTTTTTGGAGTATCCCAGGACTCATGACAAGAATACCTGGTTCCAGTCACGAGTCAGGGTTAGCACATGGATCCTTTGTGGGGTGGGGGATCTGGAGTATACAGACATGCTGAGCTTCTGTCACTATGGCTTGAAATGCTGTTGACTCTTTTGGGGCCCAACCCAATTAATGATATGGTAAATCATGCCCCTTTTGGTTTTGGACTAATATCATGCATAGTTTGTAGTACATATAAGTAGGTGCCAAAGTGCTGCTTATAAGTGTGTTTATGTAGGACGTGCACTAAAACTTGCAGCAATTTAAAAACAAACAAACAGTAACATGCATCTATTCTAGATGAACTATGTCTATGGGTATGGTATGGAAAATATTATAGCTGTGTTTATTTCAAGATCAATGGTTTCAAATTTGCTCCTCACTTCCATGTGCTCAGGGAGACCATGGTCTGATGGTAAGGAAGGGGTGGAGAAAGCTGCAGGGAGAAGAAGTTGGGGGGATACAGAGAGTAAGGGGCTACCTAATGCCCCCAGAATTTCTTGTTTTGTTTATTGAGGGAGTTGCTTGTAAAACGGTGGTCAAACAATGCTCTGAAATGCTGAGGATTATGATTAGTTGACTCTCTCAGTTACTTTTCCAAAAGTGGGGGATTTTGGCCAAGATCATTTGACCTCCTGTTCTCACAAACGTCAACCTGGACCTTAACTACCATGTTCTGGAAGTGCAGTTGTCTGAGTTGTGAATAAAATGATGGTCTTTCATCTTAACAGGCCCAATCCTTGAAGATCTGGCTGGTTTTAAGGACAAGATCTGGTTGTCAGTCAACGATTCAGAACAGTAGAACAATTTAGTCTTTGTAGTTTTCCTTGGAACAAATGCTCTTGCATTTTGCAAAATGTACCACTTATTTTAAAATACTTTAGATTTTCATTGTACAGACCAGTGATTCTTAACCAGGATTCCACAGCACCCTAGGGTGCCATGATAGTCTTTAAGGGTGCCGCAGGGTATGATGCAGTTTTAGCACTATTAGGTGCACAAACATCTACACGAAAGTCACAAAATAAACCCTGACATTTCAGATAGGAAATGATAGTGCCAAAAACATGTTCTGTTGTGGTCTTTCTGAGTTCTTTGCAAGAGAAAAATTGCTCTTTTCTGTAGTCTTCTGTAGCAGTGAGAGGGGCAGAAATTCACTGCAAACCTCCAATAATTAGATTCCATACCTGGACAATTGTAACAAAATTATAAATTGTCCATGTATAGAATCTAATTATCAGGGGTCGTGTAATCAGGGTCATCTTATATTTGAGTAAGTACAGTAGTTTTTTGGGGATACTCCATCTCTGTTATGAAGAAATAATAGACAACGTTAAGGTAATTTCCAGGTGACAGTTCCAGATAGCATCTGGGATACAGTCTGTACTTTGAGGAGAGAGGATGGTCTCCCTTGTTACAAAAATAGTAAAATCAAGTAATTTCACCACCAGTTCACTGTAATCCTTTGTATTGTCAACATCAGGGGTAGGCAATTACTTGGGCTGCAGAGCCACTTAAGCAGTTTCAGTGAGCTGTTGTGGGATGAGGTGGGGAGCAGATCATGGCTTCACCCCAGGCCCCAGCTCTGCACAGTCACCACCCCACCATCCCATCCCTGGTCCCATCCACCTGTCCTCCTCCTGGACACGGCTCCCCATCTGCCTGTGGCTTCATCCCATTTGCCTGGCTGAGTGCACCCACTGGACTGGTAGTGGCATTAGGGCAAAGTTTGCTGCTGCTGCAGGGGCTTCTGGAAAGCAATGTCTGCCACTGTACTGCCCCCACCCTGCCATGCACCCAGGGGTGGTGGGACTGGCTGCATATGCCATGGCCTGGGCTGCTCCCACCGTGCCTGGGCTAGACAGGGCTGAGGGACCTGTCACAGTCTGGATTAGAATCTCTTGGTGGTCTGAATCCAGCCCTCAGGCTGTATTTTGCCCACCCCAGTCAACAGTAAGGCTAGGGACAGACATTCAAAAAGCCCAAGCCTGAATTAATTCACTCTTTGCAGGTTAGTTTAAGCTATGAAGCTTAAACTGATTGGATAGAGATTCTCTGTTAAATCAAGAAATGCAGCCACATGCTTGCAGTGGCTCAAGCTAGAAGCTAGGGGGTGTTAGAGTATGCCTGCCAGCCACTGCCAATGGGGAGGGAAGAGAGACACCCGCCAAGGCTCTCATCCCTCCCTGATGGAGCAGAGGGGACGTGGCCAGGCACCAGCCGGAGATGGCATGATGCATTGGATGCTAGCCACCAGTGGGGGAGGGAAGGGGGCAGCTGCTGCCAGACTGAGTGGGGATGGGGAAAAAGTCCTTTCTCTGAAGCAAGCAAGTATTGAGCACAGCAATTTGCAAAGCGTACAACAGGGAACTACCAAAAATCTTTGCCTAAGCTAAGATACAGCCCAGTAAAACACACAATTCAGTCTAACTTCAAATGCAAATCAGGAAGACAAGAATTAGTTTGACTAATCCTGAAGGCAGAGTGTCTCCTTATAGCCAGGCATTCAGAAAGGCATTGTTTGGGTATTTCCACCTTTTACATGTTCTGCTTTATAATGTAAATGTAGCTCTCTGCATTCTTTGGTGAAGCTGTCTGCAACTTCCCTTAACTACATCTCCAGCATGTGTGATGAATGTTTGTCAGGTCTTTGCCAACACTTTCCACCTCTCAGTCTGGTCCTGCAGGTCTTAGCTTTGGGTTCACAGGTGCAGGTCTTGGATCTGCACGCAGGGTACTCTCTCTCCCCCAGCTCCAGGACATGCTGTGGAATTAATTGCCTCCCTGCCTGGCTGCAGGCAAGCTACAGAGACTGCAGCCAAACCCCTGGGAGTTCTAGGGGAGAGAAGGGACAGAGGGAGGTATTAACTCTGTCCCTGCCTGGCTGCAGGCAAGCCATGGAGGTGCAGCTGGTGCTGGCAAACCACAGCTGTGGTCCCCAGGGTTTGCCAGCTGGGGAGGCGGGGGGGAGGGGAGGAGGAGGAGAGGGGATGGAGGGAGAAGTTTGCCTCAGGGGCCATGGCAGGTCAGCATCTGGCCGCACCCTGCCCTGGCTAGAGAGCAGAAGGGAGGGGCCAATCCAGCTAACTGGAGCAGAGAACAGAGCTCTGCCCACCCCAGAGAGCATGCTGGGATGCTGGGGGAGTCTGGTTTAACGTAAACCAGCAAGGAGTCTGGGACAGATATTGCATAAACCACTTTGAGCCAAATCAGTTAAGTCTGATACCACATTCAGCCAGGTTTATCTCAAACTGGTTTCAGCCATTTTCAAACTGGTTTATGCTCACTGAATGTCTGGTCTGTTACAGGTTTAAATCAGTTTCTGATCACTTAAACCAGTTTATGTGTAATGTCTGTCCCAAGCCTAAGACTTCCTCTGTGAATCAGATGATGCCTTATTTTCCATATTGTCTAGCTGCAGTTTTGGATGCTTGTTTCTTCTAAGATCTGACCCTTAATTTCTCTGTCACCTTTCTCGCCTACAAAGAAGGGTGTAAATGCCAATTTCACATGAGGTTTGTGATAATTAAATATTTGTACAAGTATTGGGGATGCAAGTACTAGTTAACTCTTTTCCACCAAGTGACATTAATGATTTATTTGATGCTTGATGAAGGATGATAATCAATTATGGAAATGTTTTACTTTATCCATGGAACAAAGTTAGCCGCACCAGTAAAGTCAAGAAGACATTTCCTGTTTTTAAACAGATACTCTCATGATGTTAAGAGAATTGGAATTTCACCATTTTTCTTTTACGGTAACGAGAAGTATATGCTATTGAGTTCCTATGCAATTAAAGGTGGCTTGCAAAGGAGAAAAAACAAAACAAAACAGGTATATAGTTTTTTTTGCATGTTTATTTCATATTAAGTTTCTATGATTTTCATTAGTAACTAATGTCTTATTGATCACATTTTCCTGAAAGAGACTGTGGATGATTGGACAACTACTAGGTTTATAACATCAGATATCAAGCAAATACAAACTGACTGAGGATTTAAATTATTTGCATTCACATTCCTAGTTAACATTTCTGTGGGTCCTCCAAATAAGGCTTCCAACAAAACGGGAAAGATTCTTAATATCTATAACGTAAGGTAAACTTTAAAATTTACAGCGCACATTTTTGGTATTATCATAAATGAGTATCATGAAAAAAGAAAGACAATTCTTCCCTCATGGTTCCCACTCCCCTTCTTTAAATTCTCACCCACTGATGTTTTACAGCTATTAGATTCCCTTTCCTGGATTATTAATCTTCCATGGGACTCAATCTTTTTGATTTAGAATTATAATGGAGATTTGTTCATGGCTTATTGGCTATCTGTGTTTTATGACACTGTTCAGTGTCAGCATCTCTCCCTGTCATGCAAAGTAAGTGCCAGATGATGTCTTCTCCAAATCAGGAGCTAATGGATGAGGCTGGTTTTAAGTGCTTCTCTCAACCTTTCACCACCAGTTCATGCTGTTCCAGGGTACATCATTTATGCAGAATGCTGTATGAGCCCTGCTTAGACACAAGTGCAGGCATTTCATTGAGAGCCTTTATTTCCCTAAAATAGAGGTCTGTGGCTGGGGAGGCACTTGAAGGGTATCAGTGAGGTTATTTTTAATCTAAGCTGCACCCTTCTTCTAAAATTCATTACTGATTATGTCATTCGTAGAGGAGATAGGAGTGTGTTTATTTCTAGCCCCACAATTTGTATTTTAATGTGTATCAAAGGACTTATGAGTTTTGTAACTTTGTGATGTAAAATAAACAAAAGACACTGTAAATTAATTTACAATTTTTTAGAAATATATAGTATTATCTTCTTTGAATTTGAATGGATCTAATATCCATTTTATTGTAAAAACCCTAAATCTAGCATTCATGAAGTATCTTGACACATTCCATTTTTTTATATGCTGAAGGATCTGGAATATTTCCTTCTTGGTATTGTTGGAAATAACATAAATAATACAGTATCACTTTCCAAAAGAAAACATTACCTACAGGCAAGCTGTGCTGGGATTATTTTAACTCTATACCAGGTCACCCTTGCATGGAAAAGAGAGCCTGCCTATATATGAGTATATTCTTGGAACTACATGAGTGAGACCATGAACCATTAATTATGGTTCTATGTTTTTTAAAGAGTATAATTTAGAAAGTAAACCTACTCAGCAAGTCAATAAAGTTCTGTAAATGTTTCCTGCAATGCAGAAGATAAACTCACTCCTGACTGAGCACTTTTGTTAAATTAATTTCATATACTCTGGGCCAGATAGGTCCTCAATGGTATCCGAGTTTTAATAATGAAAATCACTGCACTGGTGTAATTTAGGGCAGAAAGATAGTGCCAGACTTCCAGCATCCACTGAAATTCAAGAGGCTGCACTAATTTATACCAAGTGAAGCTCTCATCCAGAGTGAAACACTTGATCCATAGAGAGGGATCACAAGACATTTGGAGAAAAATTACTGAGCGGACTATGCAAACTTAAAACCCCTCTGAAGAGGAATATAATCTTCCCCCTGCTGTCTTGGTTCCTGGCTGCAGCCATATCACCTTGCATTTGGAAAGTCTTATAAACTAAGCAGAGTCATGCTGGTGAGTATTTTAATGTGTGAAAAACTTAGCATCCACCTGCATTGAGGATATTTGTATCGCTACTACCATGGTTGTGCAAACTCTCCACACAGATGTGCTATACCAATGTAATCTTGGGCTTAGAGTGGTGCTGTTCATGCTTGTTTTATGCTCTGGTCAGCAGCACCACTGTACCTGACCTGAAAACTTGTATCAGTTTGTATCAGGTTATATTGGTAGACTATATCCCCAGAGAGGTAGGTCTGTAAATGAACCAACAATATACATGGCAGGAACTAATGTAGATGGCTGCATTGTTTGAGTCTAGCCCTCAATATTAGCGTACAGGCCATTGTATTGTTGAAGGTGCTGTTTGGAGAGGTAAAACTGAAGTCCTGATCGTAGGTTACCATTCAATATTCTATCTATGGCATTTTTCGAAGGGTCAGAATCTGAGCTGCGATGTGTTGGCCAAATTCCATCATTATTACAATCTATCTCCTTAAACTCCAATTTGTAACTTTTCTCTCTTGTCCTTTCTCTTGTAAAGTGTCATATACAGTTAAAGAGCTACTGCGTTCCATCAATGGTGGGTGAAAGGACTCCTGTGCATGTAGCTTGCCTATTGGTTCATTTAATTTTTTTATATTCTTTGGAAAAAAAAAATGCAGGTTATATCTATGCTGAAAATGCTGCTGTGACTGAAGCTCATGCAGACATGCCAAAGTTAGTTTTAAACTAGCATTTCATCTGTGTAGGTGCTGCAGCACAGTGAGGGCTGCTGAACCTCCCTGAGAAGCTGGGTAAATACTTGGGCACTTAGCCATGCTGGGCACTAGATGATTACACTACTAGCAGGGCCTGAGCTTTCTAATTTACAACTAACTAGTGACTTCAGCATAATATAACCACTTTTTTCTTTCACTCCAGATGATCTAGTTTGATAACACTGTCCCCTTAAATTCATGAGAAGAATAAATTAGACATGCCCATTTAATTCAAGAGAAACCCTTTCCAATGTGGGTCATGACATTTCCCTGTGACATATACATGCCATGCGGAGCTGAGTTAGAACACAACAGGTATCTTCAGCAAGGACTGTCAGACAGTCAACTCACACTATCCTTGGACTATTTCTCCTGTGTAAGCAAAGCAAGCTAAAACTAGAACAGGAATTGGATCAAATCCAGCATAGTTTACCTTATCCCTGAGTGCTATTGTCACAAGATATGATTTCAAGCTATGAGAACCAGGAAAGCTCTGAAGCATTCCCAGAATGGACTCCTAGATATAAAACATTCAGAAGGCTTCACATTCAGGCTTCCAGCACACCTACAGCCTAGGGAATGACCTGCTGGGTGGCACGGAAGTGGAAAGGGATCTTGGAATCCTAGTGGATTCCAAGATGAACATGAGTCAGCAGTGTGACAAAGCCATCAGAAAAGCCAATGGCACTTTATCGTGCACCAGCAGATGCATGACGAATAGGTCCAAGGAGGTGATACTCCCCCTCTATCGGGCGCTGGTCAGACCGCAGTTGGAGTACTGCGTGCAATTCTGGGCACCGCACTTCAAGAAGGATGCGGATAACCTGGAGAGGGTCCAGAGAAGGGCCACTCGTATGGTCAAGGGCCTGCAGACCAAGCCCTACGAGGAGAGACTAGAGAAACTGGACCTTTTCAGCCTCCGCAAGAGAAGGTTGAGAGGCGGCCTTGTGGCTGCCTATAAGTTCATCACGGGGGCACAGAAGGGAATTGGTGAGGATTTATTCACCAAGGCGCCCCCGGGGGTTACAAGAAACAATGTCCACAAGCTAGCAGACAGCAGATTTAGATTGGACATTAGGAAGAACTTCTTCACAGTTCGAGTGGCCAAGGTCTGGAACGGGCTCCCAAGGGAGGTGGTGCTCTCCCCTACCCTGGGGGTCTTCAAGAGGAGGTTAGATGAGTATCTAGCTGGGGTCATCTAGACCCAGCACTCTTTCCTGCTTATGCAGGGGGTCGGACTCGATGATCTATTGAGGTCCCTTCCGATCCTAACATCTATGAAACTATCTATGAAACTATAACATCACCGTAAGAGAAAAGTATAAAAACTAGTATGTTTCCTGGATAGAGATTTGTAATTAAACCAGTGCAAGTCAAGCAGAGCTTGACTGTGCATCTCAAGAGTGAAGTAAAAGACAGAAAACCTGGAACTGGGGACCTGCTGTAGGGAAACAGAAAACAAATCCCAATTTTTATTAATTTTCATAATGCAAACAAGATCAGCTGGTAACATCGTTAAGGTGTATTGTACCAGTACATTCATGCCCTTCATTTTTGTTATATTATATGCATCTCACTGCATTTCTGGATGTAATATGCAATTGGAAATTATAAGGGTAGAGGGTATTTTTCTTAGTGGTTCTCTGCACTCCATATGTTTTCCGTACAATTTTTAAAATCTACATTTCTGCTACAGCATATGAAGATTTAATATTCAAGTCTAGATTCTGACAATATGCCCCATACCTGAGGTAATATATTGTACATGCCTTTAATAGCATCAAAATAAAAAAAGTATTTCACGTCACTGGAGTGGGAACTAGATCCTTTAAATGTAAACCTTATGGAAGTATTTAGTTGCATTTCTTTTACTGTGATATGATTCTCTCTTATGGAGAGATATTATCTGTTATCTCTATGTTAAAAATAGCACATGCATTATTTTCTTTCACTGTCTGACACAACCCACACAACCTTTACTTTCTTGGCTCAAGTTGTGCATGAAATAATTTCATAACAGTTCAAGCAATGCAACAAGACAGTGGTGTTGAAAAGAGGTATTGAAAAGAGGCAGTGAGTGTCTGGCTAAGATTGAAGGTCTCTGTAGTTTTAGGGTTACCATATTTCCAGTACCAAAAAAGACGACACCTGTCCGGAGAGCGGGGAAGGGGTGGTATTTCTAACTGCTACAGTAGATAACAAGTGTTATTGCCTCAGAAATGCAATGTGAAACAAAAATAATTGTCACAAAAATTAAAAATGTACATTTTTATATACTGTCAGTCCTCTCCTGTGCTTCTTCCAGTCATGCCTATGCATACTTCTGTGTAGAGCATATCTTTCTCAGCAATTGCTGATTGCTCATCAAGTATCCATGAAAATAGGGTTACCGTATTTCCATTTGCAAACTGTCTGATAAAAACCCTAAATTCACCCATTTAAAAAAACCCGAACCCGCATTTTTCCATGCTTAAATTGAAATGCCACTATAGCTATCTATCCAGTTGTCAGTTTAACACAATGGGGTTTTGTTGATTTATTTACAACTTTAAAGCAATTTAGAAACCAACCCCTGTCTCAATCATTTTAAGAAAACAGATTCCAAATACCCATTATTTTACTTTTTTTTTTTTTTTTTTTTAAACAGAGCTCCCCTGCTCACTTTACTCAACAGGGTGAAATGCCGCTGCTGCTGTGCGGGCCGCACAGCAGCAGCGGCATTTCACCCTGTTGAGTAAAGTGGGCAGGACACCACCTTCCATCCCCCGCCTGGCCGTCCGCGTCTGCGTGCGCGCGCAGACCAGCACGGCGCCCCCTCCTCTGTTTTTCCGCAATAAACTGAAAACTCAGGTCTTGACGTTAGCATACAAGCGCGCATGCGCCCTCGCGCGGAGACTCCTGGGAGCTGTCGTTCCACCGAGCGGCGGCCATGTTGAATGCGGCCGCGGGAGGAAATCCCGGACATTTTGCCTGCTGCATTAAAAAAACCCGCCCGGCCGCAGCACAGGGGGCCAAAAAAGAGGACATGTCTGTTAAAACCCGGATGCATGGTAGCCTTGGTACTGATCTCCTCCCAGCTGTTATTCAACTATCTTTTCCACTGAATAATTGTAAAAATTTGAAAGAGAAAAATATCTGTTGAGTACCTATACTAGCTGTTTGGTCAGGTTTGTTTCTTCAGTGCATTCTCAAGTACCCCGTGGTATTTTAAACGACAGAGCCATATTCAGACTTCTTTGATAAAGAAAGTGTTTCTGATAACCCCTGTGCACTTGTTGCTCTGTCACAAAGGACACATTTTACCCTTGTGGGGATGTGGTGGTCCACGACTGTGGGGAGGGTGGAATGATTTCTGACCTGTTTGCTCCAGCGCGCTTTGGATACATTGCTTTTGGTTCTGATAGCGTAAATGAATCACTTGTTCTTAAAGGTGTCCACAAATGCTTGGATACGTAGAACTAGGTTTCTATTATTGTCATAAACAGGAACATTTCTCTTTAGACAGATGTTTAGATAGCTGCAATTTAACTCTTCTCTCCCCACCAGTCAAAATTATGAGCAACCAAGAAAGGGGGGCAAGATGACAACAGCTTCAGAGAAAGAATAAAGAAGACTAAATTAATTAATCAAATATGCCCCATCGAGAAAAGGGGGGAAGGCATGAATTAAACCCAGAGAAGATGCGTACAGACACCTTAAGGAGCTCTGTGCACTGCTTTTCTAGTAATCGGCTTGCTCTGCTAATGTACGTCTGTCCTCCCTGGGGAATTTCTCTCACCCCCTCCCACAGCTGTTCTTTACTAAGCTGTGCCTGACTTGCTCTGGTCAGACCTGAAGAACAATGTCTTGCATGTAAAAGCTTATCTAACTCTATCCCAGCTTCACAGTTGAGCCGATAAAAGATATCACCTAGAGAAGCCCTCGTGCTTCTTTCAAGGAGAAGGCTGCTGGCACCCTGCTGTTGGGACCATTGCTCTCTGCCTGCCCATTCCAGCTCATGGACTTTGGCTTCCCAAGAAACCATGGCTGCTGCCATTTCTGCCTGATGTTTTTAACTGGAGCCCCTGTCCCATGCCTTGCATGTGGGTCCTGTCAGGGCAGGGTGTGCTGACAGCAAAATACTAGAGCAATTCTTCTCTTGCAAAGAACCCAGAAAGCGCCCAGCAGGGCACCATGATTTTAACACCATGGATTCTTGTTGGAAATCTCTGGGTTTATCTGATGAGAGGTAGGTAGCTGTCAAGTCTGTCGGAAGGCAGGGTTGATGCGTCTTGTGAATCATGTTTGCATGCTGAACGGTGGCAACACTGTGTTGCACCCAGTAGCACCCTTGAAAGGATGTCAAGCTCTTCCCTCGCCTCGCCCCTAGCCCTTCCACGGCTGCAGTGCCCTGGTTGAGAATCGCTGCTATAGATTGTTTTGTTCCTGCTGTGAATCACCTGTCAACGGTTAATGTTACTGTTTTTTTTCTTTCAGAGAACATTGGCGCATGTGTGCAGCCGGATTGAATTGCCACTAAGTCATCTCAAATGAAAGCTTTTGCTGAAAATACAGAGTTCTGGTAATACTTGTTTACAATTAAAAGAACACAGCATTCTTTGGGTTATTTTTTGTGGGGTTTAAGAATGTGACTGGAAGTTTTCTTGGTGAGGAATGTTCAGACCAGTGATTCACATCTAGGGTACCCTGGCACCCTGGGGTGCCTTGAGATCTTTCTAGGGTGCTGTGGGGTGCGTGTGCAAACATGATTCACAAGATACACCCAGAATTTTCACATAGGAATCCATAGTATTAAAAAAGCATGCTGACCTGTTGTGGTCTTTCAGAGTTCTTTGCAACAGAATTGCTCTATTATTTTTCTGTAGTCAAAAAATAGTGAGAGCAAACAGAACAACATTTTCTGAGGGGGCCTTGAGTCTACTGAGAGGTGCCTGAAGCCTAAGAATGTTGAGAACCACTGGTTTAGAGACTGTTTCCTTATATGCAAAGAATAATGCCAAATACATAAGATCTGTTTCTGTATGCGATAGCTGTGGAATGTGCATCTGCCTGGACTGATCCCAAAGCCATCTCAGAGCAGCCCCTATTCTAGAATGGAGCCTGGGGCTAAGCACAGACATTCAAAAAGCCCGAGCCTGAATTGATTAAATCTTTGCAGGTTAGTCTAACCTGTGTAGACTGAACTGAGAAGCAAGTGAATAGACATTGACTTTTGATTCCAGAAATGAAGCCACACACCTGCAGTGGCTCAGGCTAGAAGCTGGGGAGTGCTATAGTAAGCCCTCTTCCTTCTGCAGTGGCCAGAAGGCTGGAGGGAAGCTGAGCTGAGGGGGTCGTTGCCAAGCCCCAACAAGCCACTGAGTATGATTGGGGAGGGGTTTAAACATCCCCCTGGCCTGCCCAGTCCCCAGCCAGTGTGCCTGGAGTGGGGAAGGGAGAAGCAGCCCTTGCCAGGCTTTTCCCCACTGCACTACTGGAGCGGAGGGGGGAGGTTGAAAGGGACTGCTGTGCCCCTGCCAGGCAGACCTCGTCTGGGGTCCTGTGCCAGTGGGGAAGGGGGATTAAACCTCCCTTCCCCACCTCACCCTGCTGGCCCAGTTTAGGCATGGCCATGCCCCCTGATCTCTGCTGGAGTGGGGAGAGTGGGAACAAACTCTGGTAGGAGCTGCCCTCTTCCTCTGCATATGTAGGGAGTGGGTTAGGGGGGTGCAGAAATGTGGCAGCTGCCCCATGCAGACCTAGGCTGGTGTCCTGCAGGCCATGGAGGAGTTTAAATCCCCCTCCCTCCCCTCTGCCTGAGCCTGCTGGCCTACAGCCTTGCCCCCCCCCCCCCTCAACTCCAGCAGGGGTAGGGGAGGAAAGTCTGGTAGGAATTGCTCTGCCCCTGCCAGGCAGACTGGGCTGTGTCCCCAGCCAGTTTTCCACCTTCACCCTCTTGTCAGCCAGCTTTCACTGCTTGGGCTAGAAAGCAGAGGGGCACGGCCAACCCTGCTCTGCTGGAGCAGACAGGACAGCCCAGCCCAGCCCAGAGCTGTAAAGCATCCTGGGAGACTGGGGGGGCTGTGATTTAATTAGAACCAGGAAGGGGTCTGGGACTGAAGTTCCATAAACCAGTTTGACCTAAATCAGTTATGTCTGATACTCCATTCAACCAGGTTTATCTTAAACCAGTTTTGGCCATCTGTCACAGGTTTAAACCAGTTTCTGATCACTCAAACTGGTTTATGTGTAACTTCTGTTCCTAGCCAGTGTGGACCCAGACCCCTTTGCCTAGGCACAGCCTTACACAGGCTCCGGGGCAGTGGGCCTCTGGTTGTGGTCTTGTAGGATTAGGAACTGACAACACAGCAACACAATATAAATATTTGGATGCCAATTTATAAAAGGGAAATATAGCCTCAGTTGTTTACATTTCCATCCAGTGATCTAACAAGAGTATGAAAGAACTTGAATTGGATGCGGAGAATTCAGAGTGTAGACAGTGTCGTGGAAACACACACAGTACTTTTGGGTCAGGTCAGCAGAAGCTTTTATTCAAAAGAAACTACAGCTGTAGGGGGAGTTCCAAAGTGACATGGATTTCCCAAGCACTTGGAAGGGGTCCCCCCCCAAGAGCAAAATCAGGAGGCTTATATACTTTTTAACAGTCGCTTACAACTCACGTGATCATATAGTGAAATTAGCATGAAAAGCGGCTATAATATTACTTCATTATTTCTTTGCTGTAATCAGGATGGGAATTATGAGGGAGGTGAGGTTAGTTCACAAACCTCCTTCTTGCACCTGGAAATCTACTTTGTACATACTTTTTTTTTTGCTACCTTCAAGGCCGCGGTGAGCGAAGCAGTTGCAGAAGAGTTACAAAGAACAAACACTTGTCCTTATCTGTTCTACTGTACAGAGCCAGCAATTCTACACAAAGCGGTTATGTCATCTTATAACTAAAATAATCAAAGTTTAAGGCATATATTTTTTCTGATTCCACAACAGGTAGATGCAATAAACTCAATATACAAATTACGTGTTAATAATCTTATTCAAGAGCTGCCTCTGCATATTTCCATTCATGGGAGATTAGCTAGTAGCACCTGCCCTTAAGGAGCTGAGATGACTGCAGGGACTACTTTCCCAAATTGGCATTAGAAAAAGCAAATGAATAATTTTATGGGCATATGAGTGGAAAAGTGACTGAAGTTTCAGTCATGTAATGTTACTGCTATTGACATAATTCAGATGCTCAGATTTAGAAAAAATGGCAGTAAGGAACAGTACCAAAAGGATTGGGTAATTGATTTAAAAGAAGATATTTTAAACAGTATAAAAATACTATTAGAGATACTTGTGGCATGTTTGCAGATTTTTATAGTACAAAAGGATGAATAGGCTCTACAACCCTCCTGTACAGAAATACCAGATAGCTGGTAGCAAATCTGCATGCAAAATATACCAAGCCTAAAAGCCTTTGAAATAGATTCCTCCTCCTCTTCCCTTCCCCCAGACTTATTTTCAGAATCACCAGATATCATGCTAACCTCACTTGGCAATGAGTACAGCTTGGGAAAGAAAAGGGGGAAGTTATGACTGATACAAATGGAATTTAAAATCCACCTTCATGTCAGGTATAGATGTAAAATATCTTGACCTTGTGGAACATTAGTTTAAAACCTTTTTATCAGTTAAAAACATTGCCCTTGAAAGCAGATATGCACACAGCAGCTAGGCAAGAAGTCCAAAAAATGACATAAAAAATAGATAAGTTGTTAACTCTCACTTTTATTCCTCACATTCTAATGCTTGAGTTCCTCTCCTCCTTGCATTAAAGCAAGCATTGTGGAATTATATGTGTCGTAAATTATGGTCATTTTCCTAGCCATATTAGTTTTAATGGCCCTGATGGTTCCAGTGCATGTTACAGTCAGACCCTTATGTGCTTTAGAATTACAGATAAGCTAACTAATATATGAATACATATAATTCTTTTTGATGAATGTATTATTGTTTTGTAAATCGTTTCCAAGATAGAGGTCAGCAGTAAAAACTGTTTTGTAATAATACTTAGCAGAAATAAGAATATGGTGGAACTTTGCCTTGGTATCTTTAAAATGATTTCTTCATCTGAGTTTAAGGGAAAAAAAGATGGGGAAATCTAGCAAATGAAGAGAAGGATGCTAGTTGCTTGGTGAAAAGAAAATTCATTGAACATTCCAGGAGACCACAAGGTGTCAGTCTTGACTTGCAAGTTGATATAGTAGCAGGGAGTAGATTCCATGCAGGAAACACATTATCATTTGTCACTGATTTTTTTAGTGTAGTTCTGTTGTTGGAAATAGCCTGTGTTCAGATGTGGTTGAGGAGGATGTACATGCTTTTTCTTAAATTGGCTAGGCTTGTGGTATGTAGTATCACATGGCTTACGATTATCAGTTAGTGATTTATCTAACGTCAAGTTATCTGCATTTTTCAGTGTCTGAAGAATGGCTAGCATTTTAGTATTAAAATTGGTTTATTGCTTTTTTAAATGTAACTTTTTATTATGTGTCCTTATTTTAATTCATGTGGATCACTCCAGTTTGCCCTATTATTGTTTAAGACTTCTATATTATGTTTGCAAGGAGCCACTAAACTGAAAAAGCAACCCATTCTTCTTTGTATTTGTACTCCTGGATGTACTCAAGAAGTAGCAGTTCACTCCATTTGGCTAGAGGAGACCATTCGTTAGTAGTCACTTATTTATGGAGTCTGCATGATAAACAGGTTTCCTTTTTAGTACTTTTTTGTCTTGTGCATTTTGAAAATGCCTGTCACTGGTATCTCAATCTGGTATATTCCATTAGTGGTCATGCATTGTTCACCTGGAGGATGCACTTAAGCAAAGTTAAAATGAACAATCAATCCTTGTTAAACACCATGTGCTGTGCTACTAGTCATTGTACAACTGACTAGCTCCCCTCTAAGGCTTCTAATAGCTGTGCTGACTAACTATTACAAACCTTGAAAATGAGGGGAGCTAGTCAGTATAACATATTTTCTTTCATACAACATGCCCCCTTGTTTTTAAAGGCATAATTAAGAGAAAAAGATTTTTTTTCTTTGAAAATACTAAAAAGTATGGGTTTTTTCCAGGGAAAACACTGGCAGCTGCAGTAAGGTGGGGAGAGCAAAACATTGTGGCTGCTCTAGCTTCAGGATGCCACAGATGCTGTTGAATGAGCCAAACTGCCTGGCCTCTTTTCTCTTGAGCTGAGCTAGGTGGATAGCCAGCAGAGCCTGCTAGGTGGGCTTGATCCTAGCTAGCAGCTGCAGAGACAGCTGAGAGCCCACTCAGCTGATTCAGCAGGAGGCTCTGTCCCAGCACCCAGGGCTTGCTCTGCTTTAGAAATACAGCAAAGCCAAGCCCCAGGTGCTAGGGCAGAGGGTCTTGCTGTGTTAGTAGCAGCTTCTTCAGCATGAGCTTCTGCCAAGGGAAAGGGATAGTGATACTGCGCACAGGCAGCAAAGTTGGCTTGCAGGGCTTCTCCTGTCCATAGCCAGCAGCTAGCTAGCCCTGCCTGTTCACCGTGTTGTCCTTTGTGCAGCATGTGCAGTAGTCTTTTCTCTTTCTCCCAGCAGAAGCTCCTGTTGCAGAAGCTGCTATTACTGTATTTTCTTGCTTAAGTATGAACCCCAATTTCTGGTGGCTAATTTTTTTGAAAAATGTGCATGTTGTGTAAGAGAAAGTACAGTACTTGATGGGTATTGCGAATGGCTCTGTCAGTGCTGTTGTATCTGGTAGTTTCAAGGCTGTTGCCTGCATGTTTTCAAGGGTCTAATACCAGTTTTGATTACAAGTGTTAGAAACTATGAACACCCAGAAAACTAGTTCATTCTGGAGCTGCTAATACCAGAGCACTGACAGCACTGTAAGCAATACTTCTCACTTACATGGTACTGTCAATATTGTGGCATTAGGTGTCCAGACACTGACTAGCTCTCCTCATTTTTGAGGTTTCTAATAATTATAAGCCTGGAAAATGAGGTGAGAGAATGGCCATGAAACTGATTAGCCCCTGTCATTTTTAAGTCTAATAGCAGCCTTTTGACAGCTGCTTCCTTTTCACTGTTTCTGATGCAGTTAAAGGGAGCACAATTAGCTAAAAAGTAGTCAGTTCCTAAGCAATTAACCAGTACAGTACTTGATGAGTATTGCTAATGGCTTTGTCAGTGCTTTTGTATCTGGTAGTTTCAAGGCTGAAAGTAGACAGGCTAAAAAATGATATGCACTTAATCAGTTTATATGTTTAACTGATACACAGGTACCTGGAAGTGTTGTAATCAAGCAATATGCATTAATACTGTGTTATGCAGGTAAGTGAATTATGCACTTATCCTGTATGCATGTAAATGCAGTATGCTGTTGCTGATTTTATTTTTTTATTCTAATAGCATTTGCATACTGGAATTTCATGAGTATATAGCATAAGGACAAAGATTTCTTTGATGAAGACATCAAGTTGAATCACTTTGTGCCACTGTTAATCACACTTGCAGTAAGTGAACTACCCTCAGTGTAGTTTAAATACATTTAACAGCCAGGAATGTAATAGTGTTCTTTACTATTCTTTGCTTGTCTCCTTCTGGTCAGACCTGATGAAAATGTCTTGCATTTGAAAGCTTATCTAACTCTATTCCAACCATGCAGTTGGTCCAATAAAAGATATTACCCTAAGAAATCCTTGCCTCATGGAAAACTCCATCATCTTTAGGAATATAAGTTTTGTGTTCTCTTTTAGTCCTACATTAAAATAACGTGTGAAGGCCTACAATGTCTCCATAGCAATAATTATTCAAAGAGCCCTTCAGATATTAAGATATAATCTGTAAAACACAACTCTTTTCAGATTAAAAAGGTGCTATATAAGCCTGTGGCATTGTAAATCAGTCCCTTACTTTTCTGCAGACGTTGTCAACACAGATGCCATGGGTGATCACCTAATTCTGCTATATTGTTCAGGTAATAAGCTTTCTATGATACTGAACATACTTTTTATGTATATATATGGTGTTCGATATGTTAAAAAATTAAAAATAGAATTGGTTATAAAATAGGGGAAAATGTTGCAAGTACTTTCCCTTATATTTCCACTTGCATATTCTGATATACTCCAGTGAATGGCAATACATTTTATAGAAGATAAATGCCCATATAAAAAAGCCATGTCTAGTTTTAGAAGAAAGTTTGATTATTTATTCATCCCTCTGTTCTGCTGTGTAAATAAAATACAGCATAATCCAGCATTCATTGCACAGGTGTCTTTATTATGAAGGGGTATTCCACAGTGTAACATAATCTATCTGCTGTGTTAGAAATACTAAGCCATTAACAGCTGAATATCTCAGAGGGGAGAATTATGAGTGTTGTGTGTTACTTCAATTTCTTCATGTTGATTCTTTGAGAAATATCTTCTCTTGTTATGCCAACATACAAAAAGAGTAATGTTAACCTAGGGACTTACAACAATTACTGTATGCTGAAAAGGGGTAGGAAGTGGTAAGCAGGAGACTTCCCAGAAGGAAGAGGGTTATATTTTATTTTTGTTTTTAATGGAAACTCAAAGAGTCAACTGAAAACATAACTTCTGGATACATATGTAAAACTAGTTTCCAAATGATGAAAAAATCTAAGGTGATACAAGGTAAAATAAGTTTTTTATGGAATTCATGACAAGCTTTGTCTTTTGAAATGTTATGTTTGCAAATAGCTTACTAACTCTATCTTTCAGTGGTCTGCCTAATACAAATACAAACTAACTCAAATTTAAATTTTTTTCATGAGGTCTGTGATTCAGCTGAAGACGCATCTAAAAACAAAAAGAGGTTTATGTTGTTGTGTTTTTCCAAATGAGAAGATTAGTGAATAGTTAACAGAGACAATGTTATACAAGTAAGCAAAGAGCAAGTATTCTCAAACTGTATTTTGGACAAGCAGGGATCTCTAGACACTTTAAAAATGAATACTTGTATGGACTCAGTAGAGCTGGCTATTGGAGTTTGAAAGAGGAAGGCAGTCTCTTGCATGTAGGCTTTGATATGATGAAAGTTGAAGCACTAGTATGAATAACCAGTTAAGATTTTACTATATTTTATGTTTCTGAGCAGTTGAGTGCCCTGTCAGAAATCTCAGAATTTTGAAAATAACTAATAAGCTGAAATGGATAGAATTTATTTTAGCATTAGGGAATTTCGGACTTCCTATCTAATTGTTCGTATCTAGAGCTTTTATCTACTGTTTAATTTTTCTGACCTAAAAGATGATCCATACTTATAAGGAAACATCTTTTCCCTTTCCTTGCATTTCTACATATGATCCTGAGGGCCAGTACTATTTAAATGGTTTTCTGGAAAGAGCAACATATACTGTGTAAGAATCTAAACCCAATACCTGCATCCCTCTTCCAAATACACACTCACTAAATGGCATTTAAAAATAAGCAAAGAATTATGTCCATCTAAGATTATCCTGTATTTGTTTCTTCCTTTTCAAGTTCCATTCTTCATACTCTCTGAGACAGAAAGAGGAGAGGTAGTTTGAGTGTCATGAACAGATATGTTTGATGATGTATTTTATTTAAAAAATGTCTAAAGTACATAACACACTTTTAGATATAAGAATGACACTTTTTTAATTGAAAGAAAGTGATTTTATATTAAAGCATGTGAATTATTGTCACATATTAGATTTGTGCTAATAAATGGCATACATGCCTCCCCACTCTCTTAGACAGAAAGCTTTGAGGAAATTTAAGAAGAAACATTCCCACGGGGCCATTTCATTATTCTGACAACTTCCCTCTCTCTTTTACAAATAGTTTACAATTTGTCTAAGCTCCTTGAGATTTAAATATAAGTCTATTTAAGGTACTCTGTAGCATCTAATTGAACTATCTTGAAAAATGAACTTATAAGTAACCACTAAACTGTTGAATTGAATGAATAACTCAACATGGATCACTGTCCAACTACTTGTTCATCATTCTTTTATCCAATGCTAACTCATTGTTTTAATCAAGGAAGCTCAATTCATACCTTTACTTGCTGTTGAACCAACCTGGTGAGTTTTACTGAGGTGCTGGAGGAAGTAAAAGAGGTAAAAGACAATGAGACAGTGGAGAAACTGGCATGAAAAAATAAAGACGTGAAACTAAAGCAAAATAAGAACAAAATGTAGGCACACATCTAGAACAGTCACAAAATGAGTGTAATAATAGCTGTACATCAGTTTGAAAAACATCATTTTACTTTTTTCTGTGCACTTATTAAATTGACTTAAAGTTCTATCTTCAGCTATCAACTGTTTCTGCTTGAAGGGCAGCCACAGTTTTTATTGAAATTTATCATCCATTTCTTTTAGAGGGAATTTTGTCTATAGAATTCATTTTCTTACCTCTGACATCCAGTCTGCACTCTATTTCAGCTTCACCACTGTCATTAACAGCTTTGCAGGTGTAACAGCCGCTATCAAATGGAGTGGGTTTCCGTATCTCCAGGGTCAACACTCCTTGTTTACTGAACATACGGTACTTGGCATCTCCGGAGAGATCTACTTTATTCTTGTACCAAAAGATCTTTGGCTGAAGGACATGAAAATTAGCACTTTTAAACAAAACTTATGAAATGAAAGATTTGTAGCTGTCTAATCTTAATTTAGGTACTGTGGATGTAGGTTTTCTGAAGGCCTTTAGGGCACTGACACAAATGACATTTTGTTGTGTGATTGGCCTTCTGAAGTGCTCTACAGCTGTACCCTTGCAGAAGTGCCTGGCTGCAGAGTTTTAAAAGGGCTCGATTCTGTGACATGAGGGTTCACATGAAGGCACTTCAAAGTGGCACGCCTTTATTAACTTGTGTCAGCCCACATCAGGAGCAGGGATGAGCTGACACAGCCCAGATGTGCTCCTGGTGTTGTCTTTAGAATGGGAGGGGGGCGAAGGAAGCAGAGGGAGTTCCATCTGGAGTTTGCCCAGCCTGCACCCGAGGTGTCGGGGGGGCTCCAATCCATGCATCCCACCCTCCACCACAGGCTGGGCAAATTGAAGACTGAGCTGTTTCTGCTCT
This sequence comes from Alligator mississippiensis, assembly GCF_030867095.1. NCBI lineage: Eukaryota > Metazoa > Chordata > Crocodylia > Alligatoridae > Alligator > Alligator mississippiensis. The sequence continues at coordinate 228,118,095 of NC_081825.1, forward strand.
CTATCCCCCCTCCCATTCTGAAGACATGGCTGGGCTGGGCGTGGGGAGGGACAGGTCTAGGGGAGAGCAGATGCAGACTTGCCACCACTCCAAACTGCAGCTTAATCCCTCAACCTGCCTGACCCAAAAGTAGACATCTGTTGAGTCTGGGGGATCATTGTAACTCATGGTACTTCCTTCAAGTGCCATGAGTTACAGTGGGGAGCTGTGTGTCTTTCAGTGCCCATAATCAATACCTGATGAAGAATGTCATAGTTTGACAAGCTTTCGAATGCATCTCAACTATGCAGTTGGTCCAGTAAAAGATATTACCCTAAGAAATCCCTGCCTCTCAAATATTCCTTGGGTGAGTTTTTTTTTACATTTCCTCGTTGATATGTATGCTACAACTGAATGTCATATTGCTTGATCACACAATATACATCCAAAAACACAAAAAGTTAGATAGGTAAACTGTAGGCAATAAAAAAAAATGGAGCTCCATTTTACACCATTAAGTGAATAGTATGTTTCATTGAGCTTTCCTGTTCTGAAACATACAGTTGTAATGAAGAGATGCAAGAGAGCAGAGGTAACATCACATTAAACAAATTTAATTTTTCAACTTTTGTACCTGGGTGTGTAAAATCTTAGGTGTCACGTTGTCTCAGTGGGTGTGTCTACACGAGATGCTTTACTGCTCAGTAGAGTCTACTGAGCAGTAAAACATCACCGTCTACTTGCGCACATGTTTACTGTGCAGTAAATTAGTCTATTGTGCAGTTAATTTACTAGCTGTATTTACAGGTAGTAGCTAACTGTGCAGTAGATACTGAGTGTGTCTACACGTGCACATTAACTGTGTAGTAACTGAAATTATTGCACAGTACGGGCACGCATCTACACGTGTGCCCACACTGAGCAGTAAATATGGTGACTTACGCCAACTTGAGCATAAATTTGATACCTGCATCATGCAAGTATCAAATTAACGCCCAATTAGTTACTGTGTACTAATGGATATGTAGACACTGGCCTGTTCCTGCTTACTGCGCAGTAATTTATTATGTAGTAAATTGAAGCTGGCATAAATGCATGTGTAGACATGCCCACTGTACGATAACACTTGGAGTCATCATTGATGCCACAATGAACATGGGCCGACAGTGTGGGGACGCGGTCTGGAAGGCCAACCATACCTTGTCGTGCATTCACAGATGCATCTCAAGGAGGTGATCCTCCCCCTCTATGTGACACTGGTCAGGCTGCAGCTGGAGTACTGCGTCCAGTTCTGAGTGCCGCACTTCAGGAGGGATGTGGCCAATATGGAGAGGGTCCAAAGGACCCGCATGATCAGGGGTCAGCAGGGCAGGCCCTACTAGGAGAGGCTGAGGGACCTGAACCTGTTCAGCCTCCAAAAGAGAAGGCTGAGAGGGGATCTAGTGGCAGTCTACAAACTAGTCAAGGGGGACCAGCAGGCATTGGGAGAGTCCCTGTTCCCCTGAGCAATCCCAGGAGTTACAAGAAACAATGGACACAAGCTAGTGGAGGGTAGTTTCAGGCTAGACATTAGGAAGTGCGATTTCACTGTCAGGGCGGCTGGGATCTGGAACCAACTTCCAAAAGATGTGGTGCTGGCTTCTACCCTGGGGGTCTTCAAAAGGAGGCTGGACAAACATCTGGCCGGGGTCATTTGACCCCAGTACTCTTTCCTGCTGTGGCAGGGGGTCGGACTAGGTGATCTCCTCAGGTCCTTTCAGACCCTACCAACTACGAAACTATGAAACGATGAAACTTGTGTAGATGCTGACTTAGAGCAGATATGCTCTTTGTTTTCAGTCAGTCTCATCAGCTGGGGGCCACAGGGGACAGGGAGCTCTCTGTCCCCAGTCGTGGCACTGCTTAGCTCTCCGGCTCCCCCCAGGAACTGGAAGCCAATCAGTGCCAGGAATGGGGAGCTCTCTGCCCCCTGTCTCAGCTCCTGGCATGTAGCTGGTAGCTTGGGAGGGCAATTGGGGGCTGGGAATCCTGCCTATCCCTTGCAGCAGCTCCGTGCTGCACACGGTGGCTGGGAATCCAGCCACACAGAGCTGTTCTGGGGGACAGGAGAAGACTGGATTCCCAGCCCCCACCCACTCCCCCAAGCAGATAGCTCCATGCCAAGCAGGGCAGCTGCCAGCAAGCCCCGTGCCCCCCTGCCTGGAAGGAGGCTCATTGGCAGCTGCCCCACACGGGGAACAGCTCCCAATAACCCCCTGGGGCTTGCTGGCAGCTGTGTGTATTGATGGGCACAATGCCAGAAGAGCTCTGCCTGCTTCAGGGGCAGCTCTCTCCTGGCTCTGTGCATGTCAGGTCTCCTCCCAGTGTGCACGGGGCCAGAAGACAGCTGCCACTGCAGCCAGCAGAGCTCTCTTGGCCCTGTGCCAACTAGGACTGGCCCCATGCCCCTTGCCAGCTTCAGGGTAGGACCAGGGGAGCCTGGAGTTCCCCAGGCTGCTGCAGGTGTACCAGGCTGCTCCCACTGGAAGCAAATCTGTTCCCAAGTGGGAGCACATATAGACATGCTCCCAGAAAGATTTACTTTGAATTTTACTGCACAGTAAGCCTTCTACAAATTAATAGCACATGTAGATAAGTCCAGTAAAATGTATTTTTTTGATTGATGCTTGAGTTATACAAACACTATTTTTCCTGTGTGCCAAGGAAAAGTATAAACCAATGTCCTGTGCAATTTAGACCAGTAATAATAATATACAATTATACCAAGTTGATACAAATATTTTGGTATTTATAGCAGGTCTTTGGTTCATTATAAATCATATAAATGACAGCCAGTGTAATCTGTACCTTGGGAATTCCTCTGAGAGCACAGCTGAGTGTAGCATTGTAGCCTGCAATCACAGAGCGGTTTGCTAAGGGGTGAGTGAATTTGGGGGGTTCAGAGAAGTCATATTCTTTGTAACTGGGTGGTTTATAAATGGTGCCTGAAATTCAAACAAACAAAATAGTTTACTAAGGACTAATTCTTAAACCTTGCCTTGTTGAACACAATCTAATTGTAATTGTAATTTACCTGTGCAGTTTTAGGAAAGCAGTAAAGTTAAAACACTAGTACTGCCAAATCTCCTAAATTAGTGTGTCTCATGTGTTATGTTTTTTGTAAAAGCTTCCACTACTGTAGCCATGCAACTATGTGACTTCCAGCTTTCATTGGAAAAGGGGATTTGTAGTCCTTACGGTTGCATGCAAAAGCTTGAATGAATAAATTAAAATCCCTGAAAGCTAATATAGACCCTCAGACTCACTGTTTTTTATAATCATGACTTCTGAGGCCTGATTCACAATTTATGAAGATGTGTGGGTAGCAACAACACAGAACCATGCCACACTCTAATTGCACAGCAAGTCTCAAAGATTAAATGCTCTGTGTAAGTGTGAAGTGTTAAGTAATGAAAATATCTCTAAGATGGTGCCCAGTTATTCTGTTTTGCTTCCCTAAGTAGTGTATTTTCATCTTGTGATCTGTGGTTTACCCACAAGAAACCCTTTTTTTAAGAATATGTTTTAAATGAGCTCTTTATCTTAAGAATATGTTACCTGTTTTTTGGATATAGACAGGAGTTTTGGTGTTTGCAGCAGTTTCACTCAGTCCCCATGAATTTTCGCTGAAGACTCGGAAGTAGTACTCATTCCCCATTATTAAGTCAGACACTACACAGTTTGTTCGTCGATAATGATCAAAAACAGTATACCATTCCTGGAATAAGTGTGTATGTTGTGAGAGAAAGTAAATGTTGAAAAATATTTAAAAGATAAGAGAGGATGCTAGTTTTGTTTTTGCAGACTTTCATAATTAGTGTAAGTGGAAAAGATAGGTTATCATTCAACAACAATTTTGGGGATGGTATGCAATTCCAGATAGAGAAAAAGCAGCACATTTGTTCTTTTCAGGGAGATAAAATGTCCAGCCTATTTTCTTACCTTCATCTTCAGGTTCTCATGAAAATTGTATGAGTATTTTCATAAAGTGGAAGTTTCTATCCCTTATGGTAGTTGCATAGAAAACCTTACACACTAAAATTAAGCTGTTGCATATCTGTTTTCCTGTATCTACAAACCTTTTTAATACCAGGTTACCACAGGGGAAAACCAAATAATTCAAGTTAATTTTGACACCTTTGTCCAGAATAAAGGTAAAATATTGTGTCAATTGACAAAATGCCTGAAGGGGCTAAATCTATCAATGGTCTTGGTTGCTTAAGTACCAGTTTGTGGGCTTGAGCCCAACATGTTAGATGCCACCCAAAATCCTCAAAACCCTACTCTTTCACTGTCTAGTCTGATAGGTACTTGTGTATGTGCTCATGCTCACTGGCAGAATCATCAAAGTCATGTCAATACATGCTTCTTGAAGACCTGGCTCAGATGTGGTACTGATGTGTAAAAAAGCGCTCTAACCTAAAGCGCTTTAGTCTAATACCACATCCATTGATGATTAACTTAGAGTAGGATCTGCCATTTTTTATATGCTTTAAAGTGCTGCGAACGGCTGTTCTGTTATGACTTTAAAGCACCTTCTGTGTGCTTAACATGCATTAAATGTAATGTCTGTACCTAGCCCCAGTCACAGCCAAGCACTGATGGGATTCTCAAATCAGGTGATCCTCTATCTTGTCTATAGGGCCTGATCCCAGTGGGTGTTGTCCGAACATGTCTGTGTGTTTAGGGTTTACACAATAAATAATTGGAGATGAGGCTTCCACTTCCCCCCACCACCCCAGCAGATTGGTGTGCTTGAGTGTCCCAGGACAGCCGATATACAAAGTGGAACAGTTTCAGCAGGAGAGACTGAGACCACCTCATCACAGAATGCTTGGTAGTGTAGGGGCCAGGGCATTCTCTTGGGATGTGGGAGTCCCTTTTCCAAATCAGAGAGTATTTCAAAACACATCTGTCAGGTGAGTGCCATGACTGCAATGCTTTTGGGCTTAAGGTGTCATAACTTGAGTAGACAGTTCTCAGCTGAGAATTCTGAGCTGAATTGTATGGGTAGCCACTTTTTAGTGTTGGAACTTAGGCTTCTTTCCCTAAACTTTTTCTCCCAGCTTCATTAGACAGCTTGCTGTGCATCTTTCTGATTTAATTCCATTCTCAAGTGCCTAATCCCATGCATTGTATGGGAGCCACGGATGCCTGTATTGGGGCTCTGAATGCTGAAGGATGACAAGAATTATATTTTTTCTGTGCATTTAGCCTCAGATTGAATTTGTACCTTCTGTTATAGGATTCTACCTCCCTACTCTGTATTACCCTCCTCTTATCCTATCCAGTTTCACTGATCTGCAGAAATACTGGTAAGCTTCAAAAACTCACCATCGTTTTTTTGTCAGCTTTCTGGATTGTGTACCCCAAAATCTGTGCATTGCCATCATCTTGGGGAGGTGTCCACTCCAGAGCAACATTGAATCCCCACACATCTACAATCTTCACATTCTGAGGAGGACCAGGCTTGTCTACAGAGGAGAAAAATTAGACAAACCCAGTTCTTGTTTCAGGCTCCCTGCATTTCTCTTCAGCAAGCAGGAAAAACAGCTTGTTAGTGGGCACATCTACATGAGACAATACAAGCGCAGTAGACTAATTCTACTGCCCATTAGCATGGCAGGCAAAAACTGTCCTAATGGGCAACAGAATTAGTCTACTGCCCATTAGCATCAGAAAAAAGTATGTGCTGGTGCTACTGCGCAGTAGTCCTGATCACAGCACATTAAGTTAGTACCTGTTATTACAGGTACTAAACTTAATACACCATAATTATGGTGCATTAATGCATGTGTAGACATGCCCACTGAGTTGTATAATAATCCCACAGCAAAACAACTACATTGTAAAAAGCTTAAAGTGGAAAACTGAAATATGTTTAGCCGTTCTTTACTTGTGTTGTTACCTATAGCTTGAGTGCTTCCATTTGTACAGATCTACAAATGGATCTACAGAACTGTCTAAAATGGGTGCTTGGAAGAAAAAGCTGATGGTTCTTAAGGGTCATGAAGATGTTAATATGGATGGTGGTTGGCTTGAGTGTCACTGAAATACTCTGATAATTGGTGGGTAGTAGGAGAAAAGAGGCAGGAATCTTATCAGCTGGATTTAATCAAGAAAAAACTCTTTTGGAGGGATACCACTGAAGAAACAGATTTCAAAGCCAATGACTTATTGCCTCTTTAATTAGAGGCTGTCATCTGGGAGCCTGATGTGAAAACTGTAATACAAGTTTAGCACAAGTTTTTCCATAGAAATGTGCATATTGTTGATTTTTACTCAATTGGTTAAGAAAGCACTAGAATTGATTCTAACTCTTGGCTTCAGCAGGTATATCTTGAGAAGGAGTAAATATTGAAGTCTCTGTTGGTACCAAAAAGTTGATTTTTGAAAGGTAATTGGAATAAACAACTTGAGCTAAACCTCAGTAAAAATATGACAGTGGTCCAGTCAAATGATAAGGTCTATCTCGGGCATGATGATAGGGTTTTAAACTGCGGCCTTGCTTTTGACTAGAGAAAGATGGAAACCCATTTTTTCTAGGAATTGGGGAGGTTTTTTAAAATCTAACAATAATTGGAAGTAGTAATGCTTCCTTCTGAATGTGCGCTTTTCACCTGTATGGTGGAACCTCATGTCACTAAGATTTCTAGGCTGAATTACTGTAATTTCTTCTTTGCTTCTGGTTTTGGAGTGTTGACTGGAGTTAACAACCATAGGTTTGTAGTTCTTCTCTTCTGTTCAGAGCTCAAGGGGATTTGTTGCAGGGTAGGACAGATTTTGGTTGCCTGTCTCCTTATCCCAAAAGGGTAACAACACGAGGCTATGGACATTAATCCCTCAGCAAGTAGACGTGAGTCAAGGAAGGTTAGCCGACTCATTGCTAACCCTTGAATGTTGTCTACAGAGGATTGGTGATTGATTTATTGTCTCTATGAAAGCTGGGTTGGCCTCCTGGCCTTCCATTTGACATATACATGCCACTCCATAGCAACTGAAGGACTGCTGTCAGTAAGAAAAAACAGTATGCATGTCTTCCATGATTCTCTACTGCCAAGTACATACTAATCTGGGGAGAGCAGAAGTTGCTGTTGAGAGAAACAAATAGGGCAGTTCTGAATGAGTGGCTGAGCCAAGATTGTGCATATATGCTTTGGCTACAAAAAGCTCTGCAGGTGTCCAAGGTCTTTCAAGTTGGAGTAGGAGATTAAATGAGACTGCTCTCAGATTTTGACAAAGCTATCCACTGAAGAACACAGAAATGTTATTCCAGTACTTCAGGCTTGGTACATTTTAATCAGTGTAATGAGATTATTCACTTTTTGTGTCAGACATTAGGTTTCTGTCTCCTCATTCCCAAAGGGTAACAACATGAGGCTAATGACATTAATCCCTCAGCAAGTGGACGTGTCAAGGAAGGTTAGCTGCATAATTGAGTCTTCAGAGGATCAGTGACTGATTTATTGTCCCTATGACAGCTGAGTTGGCCTCCCCAACCTTCCATCTGACATACATGACACACCATAGCAACTGAAGGACTGCCATCAATAAGAAAAACAGTATGTATTGCTCCCATCTTTTCTTCTACCAAGTACATACCAATGTGGAGAGCAGAAGTTGCTGTTGACAGAAACAAATAGGACAGCTCCGAATGAGCCAAGATTGTGCATATATGCTTTGGCTACAGAAAGCTTTGTGGGTGTCCAAGGTCTTTCAGGTTGAGGTGGGAGATTAACTGCTGACACTGATTTCACATTGTAACAAAGCTATCCACTGAAGAATATGGAAATGTTATTCCAGTCCTTCAGGCTTGGTATACTTTAATAAGTGTAATGAGATTATTCACTTTTTGTATCAGCAATTAAATTTCTGAGGGCAATGGTTTTCTGATAACTGATGTGGCTGTACATATGACATACTGAACATTGAAAGGAAAATACTTGGTATAGTCCTGTCAGACCAAGGCTCTTGAGGTATAGGACACCTCAATGACCACTTTGCCATCTTTATCATTTATATCTCCAATTTTATAGGACTTTCAACTTATTCATGAAACACTATATTACCAATTCTGAAGTGCCAGGAATTTAGTTAAATAATACAGTTCACTACAAGTATACATTTCTAGAAGAATATTGAAAAAGTGGAAGAAATTGGGGATGGCAAAAAATGTTTGTGACTAGAGGAACTGGTTTAATCTCCCCCTTCCCCTCAAAAAAAAGAGCAAGATGTGGATAGTAATACTGACCAGCATTTCAAATACTTGCAGATTCTTAATGATAAAGATAGATAAAATAGTTATTTAGCATCTAGATCTGTGATGAGGAGAAATGGGAAAAATTAGGTTGTGCGTTAAAGAAATCTATCTGACAGAGAGATATATATTAAGCTGTCAAATATATACACTCTCAGGGTAAGTTACTGAAACTAGATCACTTCATCTTTAAAATGATGTTAAAAAATACTGGAAAATGTACAGCAATAGCCAGTGGCAACACGTATGGGGTGCACGGGGGTGCATGTGGACCCCCTGAGAGCACTGGTGCACCCCCTGTCAGGCCGTGCTCCCCATTTAGGTGACAGGCAAGAGTGCCCATGTCCCCCCTGCGAGTGCCAGCCAGGGAGCAGGGCCTTCCAGAAGTGGCGCAGCTGCTTTTTGGTGAGCGAGATCAGCCGTGGGGGGAGTTCCCCCTTCCCTTCCCCCTGGTCAGTGAGATTGACTGCTGGGGAGCTCCTCCTCCTCCTCCCCCCCCCCACCCCCGGGTCGCTGACTCAAGAGGCACCAGTTGCCCATCGCAATAGCAGTCCTCCACTAGGCTTCAAGAAAAGGGCTAGCTGGTCTAATAGGCCTTTTCCATTTCTCGCTTCTATGGTTGTATTAGATAAGAATTCTCTGAATACATAGACCTGTTTTTAGCTTATATTTGCATTCACTGACCCTGGGAACAATAGGATAATACACACATTCATGCCATGACTTTACATTCACAAAGCTGGGGTAGAGAAGATTCCAGACTAGCACACTAATTTCTAGATTGATATTTCTTCTCTTGGAGGGAGAATGCAGAACCATGCAGAACACCAAGATTCATTGTTTCTCCATTTGTTTTCTGAAGGATCTATGTGTTAGTTCTCTACATTGACTGTAGTGTCACCAGGTTCTCACCTGCAATCTGTATGGTAATAGTAACCTTATCCTCCATGTTTTCTATTCGAACTGCCACTTCATAAGTCCCTGAGTGATGACGCTCTGCCTTTCGGATGAACAGGATTGTGTCTGTAATGCTGTTACGAATTCCCACATCTTTGGACTCTAGTGCTTGACCATCTTTCATCCAAGTAACTCTGGGTCTAGGTTTACCCTGCAGGAAGAAAAAAATATATATTTGAACTATAATAGATTTGCTTTTCCCAGGCCCTTTCTTTTCTAATTTATGAAACTGGAAAAGATTTTTTTTCCAGATGCTTTATTGAGAGATACAGTATGACTGGCTGAATGCTTTCCCAGTTCCTTGACCCTTCCATGCGTATATCCTTACCCATCCTTCTCATGCAGTGATGCCACAGCTTAGTGGGACAGTGCACATAGAGCCTCCTTATGTTCACAAAAATAATTTTGTGAATAAACACTCTTGGAAAACAGCCAAGGTTACTGTCATTTGAGACTCATTAGGCAGAAGACATTTTTAAAGGGACATTTGGTGGTAAAATCTCCATTTAGGCAGCAAGAGGTGTCTGACAGCCTGTCCACTCAGTTGCCACAGCAGTAACCATACAAAAATAAGTCAGAAGGTAGGCTAGAGATGCGCCTTATAGACTAACTGAATCTGAGAACCTGCCTTCCACTTGACTTCAGACTACATGGCTACCTACCTTTCTCTACTCAATACCAGGATCATTCTGGTTGCAATTCTCAGATGCCTATACATGTGCTCTGGGGTGGGTTAATTACAGCAGCTCTCAGGAGCTGCTTTAATTTAAAATGCCCACAGCATCTTGTGTATTCAATGTCCCACATTTCAAAATGCCAGTGGGGGGCTCATTCGATAAGCTTTAGTTAAAGCGCCCTCACCACCATTTTGAAAAACAGGACACTAAATACATGAGATGCTGCAGCACACCAGAGCATTCTGATTAGATTAATGGAGTCTGTTCCAACACATTTGAATCAGAATTTGTCAGAGCATGTGTACAGGCACCCAAGCTCCTGTCTATTGAAATAATTACAAAAATCACCAAGTCTTATGGCTGAACTAATTATTTGCGGTTTACTCTTAGGGTATGTCTAGACTTGATGTCATTGTGCCTCAGTCAGGACATTCCTCATTGTGCCCTACCCATGTCTGCTCACAGTCTCTGAACCTGGAAATACGTTGGTGGAAATACTCTGGAGCCATCTTCAGTGACTGCTCTGAAGCACACTGAAGACAGAATTATCAAGATTGTCTCTATAAGGGATGCCCATGAACATCATTATTGAATTATTTCTGGGTTTGGAGCTGGAGCCAGTGGCTGGGGCACACTTGGGAATATTGGCAAGCATCCTGCTAGCACAGCATAAGCAATCCTTGAAAAACTTAAAGCAGATGCTGGCAACCATTACAAACAGCAGGTCGGCAGTTGCCACCCAGCCACTAGTGCTGGCCCCTGATCTCCCTCTCTTGTGTATGCCTTGTGGTCTTCACTTACCATTGTCATGAAAAGCTGCTGATTCTTATAGCCAGAAACCAGGCAGAGGGGCAAATTCAGCAAAGGTTGTAGTCAGAGGAAAAGAAAAGGGAGGTGAGGTAAGGGGAAAGGTCCCCAGCCACCATGGGCCAGATCCACACTCTGTGGGCTGGATCCAGCTCACAGGCTACATGTTGCCGAACCCTGCTCTACACCAAGTTTTCCTTGTCACTACAGCAAAATTCTCTTCTAGGCAGCTAGAAGTCTCTTTTGCAATAGATCTGACCAAAACTACTAGAAAAATGCTTTCTGGACCACCAAGAAAAAATCATCTTATTTTAAGAATCAAATCTTTTCTTCATTCTTTGGATCATTAGTTGCTGCACCAAGAAGCAACCAGGATTTTTAAGTGTGCTAGAGACTTTTGCTTCTCAGCATTTTGAGGGCTTGCTTTCTGTCTGTTCTCAGCTGAACCTAATTTGGGGTAGGACTGACCCAGACCATAAAAGCCTAAACAGACAATGTCCAGTATAAGTTGTTAACAGGAAAGTTTTTACAGGAAGTTGGGTGTGGAATTTGTGTGGTGGTGGGGCAGGTGGGGTTGTTTTGGTAAGGTGTAGTTTCTTGGTTTTGGTTATGGAATTTTCTCTTTTTTGATTTTTGTTTTTCTTCAAGATTTTTTGGGATGGGATATGAAAGCTGCAACTTGTATATTATTTCATAGATTTCATAGACATTAGGGCTGGAAGGGACCTCGGAAGATCATCGAGTCCAGCCCCCCGCCCAAAGGGCAGGAAGTCAGCTGGGGTCATAGGATCCCAGCAAGATAAGCATCCAGTTTCATCTTGAAGGTGTTCAATGAAGGCGCTTGAACGACCTCCGGCGGCAGGCTGTTCCAGACCTTGGGGGCTCGGACAGTAAAGAAATTCTTCCTTATGTCCAGCCTGAAACAATCTTGTAGTAGTTTGTGACCATTCGACCTCATCATCCCTTGGGGCGCTCTGGTGAACAAACGTTCCCCCAGATACTGGTGGTCACCCCTGATAAACTTGTAGGTGGCCATCAGATCACCCCTGAGCCTGTGCTTTTCCAGGCTAAAGAGCCCCAGGGCTCTCAGCCTGTCATTGTAGGGTCTGCTTCCCTGACCTCTGATCATGCGTGTGGCTCTTCTCTGGACTCTCTCAAGCTTCTCCACATCCTTTTTGAATTGTGGAGCCCAAAACTGGACGCAGTACTCCAGCTGCGGCCTCACTAAGGCCGAGTACAGGGGGAGAATGACGTCCCAGGATTTGCTTGAGAAGCATCTATGGATGCAAGCCAGCGTTTTGGTCGCTTTACTAGCCGCAGCATCGCATTGCAGGCTCGTGTTCATCTTGTGGTCAATGATGACCCCCAAGTCTCTTTCTTCCATAGTGCTAGCCAACATAGCACTGCCGAGCCTATAAGGATGCTGCGGGGTTTTTTTCCCAAGGTAGAGAACCTTGCATTTATCAGCGTTGAACACCATCAGATTCTTGTCCGCCCACTTGCTGAGCCTGTCCAGGTCAGCCTGGATCATCTGCCTGTCTTCTGGTGTGGATGCTTTGCCCCAAAGTTTGGTGTCATCTGCGAACTTGGCCAGTCCGCTTCTGACTCCAGTGTCCACATCATTAATGAAGATGTTGAACAGTATGGGTCCAAGGACAGAGCCCTGGGGGACCCCACTGGTCACAGGACACCACGATGAGTGACTTCCATCAATTACTACCCTCTGGGTCCGACCCCGGAGCCAATTTTCCAGCCAGTGGATCGTGGAGGACCCAAGGCGACAATTGGCCAGTTTCTCCAAGAGACGATCATGGGACACCAGATCAAAGGCTTTTTTGAAGTCAAGATATATGACATCAATCTCATCTCCCTTGTCCAGGTGATAGGTCACCTGGTTGTAGAAGGAAATGAGATTGGTCAAGCAAGACCTACCCGCAACAAACCCGTGCTGGCTATCCCTTAAGATGTTGGCGTCGGCCAGTCCATTAAGGATGGCCTCTTTAATAAACTTTTCTAAGATCCTCCCCGGGATAGAAGTCAGACTGATGGGCCTATAGTTAGCCAGATCCCCTTTCCTCCCTTTCTTGAAGATAGGCACCACATTGGCCTTCTTCCAGTCTTCGGGCACTACACCAGAGCGCCAAGAGTTTTCAAAGATCCGCGCTAGAGGCTGGGCTATGATGCTTGCCAGCTCCTTGAGTACCCTGGGGTGAAGATTGTCAGGGCCGGCTGACTTGAAGGTATCCAGCTTCTCAAGATGTTCCTTCACGAAGTCAGCATTAATGGAGGGCAGGGGATCACCCTCACTGGGACTTCCCGGCCCTGTAGCGGGCATGGGCATCCCATGGGGCTGATGAAAGACTGACGCAAAGTACCTATTTAATATGTTGGCTTTTTCCTGGGCGTCAGTTGTCAGTTGCTCCATCTGGTTCAGCAGGGGTCCAACGTTGCCCCTGCTTTTCCTCCGGCTCCCCACATATCTGAAAAAGGACTTTTTATTGTCCTTGATGCTCAAAGCTAGCTGGAGTTCAGTTGCAGCCTTGGCTTTCCTGGTCAGCTCCCTACAGGACCGGACCAGTGCAGAATAATCCTCCTTGGAGGTGACTCCCATCCTCCATCCTTTGTAGGCCTTTCTTTTAAACCTCAGGAGGTCTGCTAGGTCCCTGGAGAGCCAGGGGGGCTGCTGTGCCCTCTTGCTGCCTTTCCTCCGAGATGGAATAGACTTAGTTTGTGCATTGAGGATCGCTCCCTTGAGGAGCAACCACTCTTCTTGAACTCCCCTCTCCCTGTGGTCACAGTCCCTTAGGGCCTCACTGACAAGCCTCCTGAGCTTGTCAAAGTCGGCTTTCCTGAAGTCAAGGACTTCCATGTTGCTGACCGACTTGCCAGCTTTTCGGCGGATGGTGAAGGTGATCAGCTCGTGGTCGCTGTCACCCAGCTTCCCATCGATCACTAGGTCGCCGACTAGGTCATCCCCAGTAGCCAGCACCAGGTCGAGCAGCGCTTTGCCTCTCGTTGGCCCATAGACTTCTTGAGTCAGGTAGAGGTCATCCACGCATGAGAGGAAGCTCTGCGACTGCTCAGATTTTGCTGAGCGATCCTCCCACGAGATGTCTGGGTAATTGAAGTCCCCTGTGCCATGTTCCCCACGGATTTTAACCCAGAGGGCCTCCAGCCGTCCACCCTGGTCGCCAATATCGGCTTGCAGGGACGCGTAGGTTTCCTTGACATAGAGAGTTACACCCCCGCCCCTTTTCTCTACACGATCCCTCCTGTACAGGACATAGCCATCTATCCCCGTGGTCCAGTCATGGGTGGAGTCCCACCAGGTCTCCGTGATCCCTATGACATCGTAATTGTTTGCACTGAGCAGGAGGATGAGCTCCTCCTGCTTATTCCCCAAGCTCCTGGCATTAGTGTAGAGGCAGGCAAGTGCCCCCTGGGGGGCTCCTTCCTTGCCCACAGATTTTACCAGGGCTGGGGCCGGGGTGGGCTCCCTTGAGTGCCGTGATCCGCTGGCTTTGCAAGGATTCTTGAGTGAGTTGCTGGTTCCAGCTATATTTGCATAAAATCTCACACAACAGTACTCATGGAGAATAAAGTCAGGGGACTGAAAATGCAGCTGAGGCAAAGATGGAAATCCAAGAGGATTTCTAGAAGGCAGCGAAGAAAGGAAAGGAGAGAGTGCATATGGAAATGAGCTTCTGACACCTGCTGAAAAAGATGATCTGGTGGGCAGACCTTCAGAAGACAAAAAGAACATTCTGGTTTATATTACTGAGCACTCATTCTCAAGAGTTCTCACCCCTTTCACAATGGGAGACATGGAAACAGAAGCACGGGCTGTCTGCTGGGAGAAAAGATATGGGGACAAACCTGAGGTTGAGATGGTTTCTGATGGGGGCAGACAAGAATCTACTAATTGTTCTTTTTGTAGGAACAAACAATACAATCAGATACTCACTGGGCATGTCTACATGAGATGCGCAGTAGCCTAAAAAAACTGCACAGTAGTGCATCACAGCATGGACAGTGCTAATATACTACCCTGCAATATTATCAGGCTACTGTGCAGTAGCATCACCAAAATGGCGTTCACTGGTGCTACTGCTCAGTAACTCTAGTTACTGCGCATTTAGTTAGTACTTACTAAATTAAATGTGCAGTAACTACTGTACATTAATGAATATGTAGGTGCACCCACTAACAAGACTAAAGGACAATTATGTTAGTCTGGGGAAAACATTTAAGGAGGTTGAAGTTTTAATGATCTTCACTGGGATTCTTCTTGTTCCAAGAAGACCAGATAATGAAGATTACCAGATGGCTGAAAGATTGGTGCTATAGGAAAGATTGTAGGATATTCAATCAGTGACTGGACAGAAATTTCTCCAGGAATGGTCTCTACTTAAGTAAGGAAATAGCCTGCTGGGATCAAGTTTGGCACTGTTGATTAGAAGAACTTTCAGCTACCAACTCAGTGGAATATGGGAGAAAGCCACATATCCCCATGCTGGGAAAAATATACAGCAAGAAGCAAATTGAGTATATTAGGTAGATTATAGTCAGTAGAGACAAATGAGTTACTAATATACCCTGCAAGGCATTGACAAAACCTCATTTAGAACACTGCGTACAATTATGATTGCCAGTGTTCAAAAAAGACAAATTTAAACTAGAAAAGGTACAGAGAAGGGCCACTGACATAATTAAGGGAATGGAGAATGTATCTTATTAAAGGAGCTTAAAAGTACTTGTTTAGCTTAGCAAAATGAAGGGTGAGAAGGGATGTGATTACTTTTTATAAAGACATGTATGGGGTGACTATTTAGGGGGAGAAGAGCTGCTTAAAGTGATGGACAACATCAGCACAAGATCAAATGGCTACAAATTGGTTATATACATATTTAAATTGGAAATTAGTAGGTTTTTTAATTATTAAAGTTTTCAAATTATTTTCTAAACAAAGTAATTGGGAGAAAGAACATGAATCACTTCAAGATGGATGGAACTTGACAAGTTTGATGGAAGGGAAAGTATGATAGGAGAGGTACATTCTTGGATCAATAAATGGTATATGAAGTATGAGGAGTCACGTATTTGTGAGCCCCATGATATGGTTGAGATGTTTGGGTTTTTTGGGGTTTTTTTGTAATGCAGTGGGTATTGGTAATCCCATACTTTAGGGCTTCTGCTGGTCATCTGTACAAGTCAGAAATGATTGTTTCCCCTCATGAGTACTTTATTGGCTTTTTAGTAGTAGTGGTAGCAATGGTTGGGTAGAGGAATGCCAACAGTAAGCAAGGGAGACTGTTGTAGTGATGAGTTCTCCAAGGTAAAAAAGAGGCAGTCTGTTAAAAAGTAAATAGCTGGGAATTAGGAAATCAAAGGGTAGAGGAAGAGAGGAGGGAAGGAAGGGGGGGAAATGTAAAAGGTAAGTTCAGGCAGGTACCTGGTGAATCAGATGTCAAGCAGGTTGTACTATGTCATAAATTCAATGTCTATATTGAGTCTGTGACTTTTTGTATCCAGTAGATTTATGAAGTGAAGTTCATAGGCTTGTCTATGAAAGGTGTTTTGTAAGTACGCTCCTAAATTCCAAAGGTGTTTTGTAAGTAGAGTCTTACATTCCAAACTAGCCAAGGTTGTTTTGAAATTATTTGCAGCCCTCACATACATTTGTAAACAACAGATATGGCATGCTGAAGGCTTTAGAGTCACGTGGCCTAATTTCCTTGAACTCTAGCTGGAGAGGTCATACATCTCTGCTCCCCAGAAAGTAACTAAGAACAGTGTTCTACAATGTCAAAAATAACATGGACATCCAAATATCTGTTTCAACAAAACTGCTCACGTGACAGACACAAGAAACATCTCTACAAATGAACATTCTGGAGCCCAGAATAAGTCTTTCCTTAAATGAACAGCAAAATTTAGCAAATGTCCACATACATTAATATTGCTGTATATTTTCATGAACTGGTAAAGAGGAGACATGGAAGGTTTCTGTCCTCAATGTCTATTCCATAATGGTGTATGATTCACATTGATTTATTTGCCATCAGCTGGAATCAGAAATACAAACTCTCTTATTTCAAAGGATACAAAAGACCAAGGTCTTTCACAGATGCCTTCCTCCTTGGCTGCCACAGAATTTTCTGTATGCAATTTCCCTGAAACTGTCTATAGCTAGCATGATCTGCAAGAATCAGATGGGGCAAAACTATAATGATTATTAATCGTTTTTGGTTGAGTAAGACCATTCTGGTTTCTAGATCTTCTGGACCTGCCATAAGATTGCTACCAAATGCTATACTTCTACTCTCTTCACTTCTATATAAAATGTTTTAATCTGTCATCTTGGATGCTGAGTTGCTGAACATAGGCATATCAGACAGAAGCTGTTCTGAGGCTGACCACAAGATACAAGCACAAAGCAGGAAGTCACTAGCCAATTCTGTTTACACAGGTTTCTGGACATATTGGAAAGAAAAAGGATCTTCATCAGGATTGGCAAAACAGTTAATACGCCATCTCAGCCATTTAGGAGGAACCAGATGAACTACTCAAACTCCATTTTTATTTTTCTTTATCTGGTATTAATTAGGTCATAATGGTACGTTACTCTTTCTGTACCTCTTCCATATTTTATGTGATGTCACTATTTGTGTCTTTAATAGCAATCATCTATTTAAAGATAATAAAAATATTTAAGGAAAAAAGTTACATTTTGACCTCATTTTTCATGTGCCCTTTACCAAAATATTTATAGTCAGCTCCTTCTCTGGTTTTCCAGCAAAATGGAATAGTTCAAAGGATTAGTGTAGCAAAAGATCCATCCTAAAAGTTTTGGTAAAGACCAAACAAGAAAAAAATTTAGCATTAAAAAGAGCTTTTCTTTTAGCATTAGCTAGCTCAAAACAGAAGCTTATTATAAAAGCATCATTTTAACCATAAATCTAATTTTGCCACTGCTGATGGTATAATACAGTTGAGCAAGCACTTTCATTATAGCTCCTTATTTAAAATGTAGTGACTAATGAAATAGTGCAAGTGTTTGCAGTATTGGTTTTCATAACTGAGACTTTTATATTTATAGACTGTGAAAAACATAAACCCATAGAAAGCACATTCTTAATACGTATCACAGCGGATTGGATTTCTGTAATGTGCCATAACTAATCCTGGAGGGAACAGTGAGTGGTAGTGTAAATAAATGCCCCATCAAAATAGTCTCAAAGGGCACCTATACAAGTGCTGGATGTTAGCATATGTTGGAGCAGACTTGATTAAGTGAGTTTGCTGGAGCTTGCTAATTAGCATGCTACAGCAGCCTCCATCTTACATGTATTCAGTGTCCTGTGTTCAAAATGGTGGCAGGGCCACTTTAACTAAAGCTTGCCCAATGAGCTTTAGTTAAAGTGGCCCCGCCACCATTTTGAAGCACGGGACGCTGAATACATGTGATGTTGCACGTGCTTTAATTAGAGTGGTGCTTGGAGCCGGTCTAATTAAAGTGCTTCCCACACCCTGGAGCATATGAAAGATACCCAAAGGTATCTGTTGCAGGAAGAGACATGATATTTGCAACAAAGTTTGACACACACTTTTAGGTATAAGATGGGAACAAAGGCTTCTAAGGAACACTGAATCTCATCTATCATAGAATCATAGAAAGTTAGGGTTGGAAGGGACCTTAGGATGTCATCTAGTCCAACCCCCTGCTCAAAGCAGGGCCAACCCCAATTAGATCGTCCCAGCCGAAGCTTTGTCCAGACAAAGCCTTGAAAACCTTCAAGGATGGAGCTTCCACCACCTCTCTGGGTAACCTGTTCCAGCGTTTTACTACCCTCCTAGTGAAAAAAAATCTTCCTAATATCTAACCTAAAACTTCCCTTGCTACAACTTGAGACCATTGCTTCTTGTTCTGTTTTCTGCCACCACTGAGAACAGTCTAGCTCCATCCTCTTTCGACCCCCCCTTCATGTAGTTGAAGGCTGCTATTAAGTCCCCTCTCAGTCTCCTCTTCTCTAAACTGAATAAGCCCAGTTTCCTCAGTTTTCCCTCATAAATCAAGTCCCCCAGCTCCCTCACCATTTTTGCTGACCTCTGCTGGACTCTCTCCAATTTGTCCACATCCTTTCTGTAGTGGGGGGCCCAAAACTGAACACAGTACTCCAGATGTGGTCTCACCAGTGCTGAATAGAGGGGAATAATCACTTCCCTTGACCTACTAGCAGCACACCTACTAATTCTTTATGAGCCAGCAGTTCGCCCTTGTTGCCAAATTCAGCTTATTAGTAACACAGTATTCTTTCTACTAAGTATCTACCTAGTTTGTTTTGCAATACAAATATATTAACTGATTCTCTTCCTCCTAACAGGGTATCCTGAATCATAACACTCTACTGGAAAAAGATATAGATACTAATAATTGTGGTTGTCTTTCTCTGTATTTTTTCTGATAAGGATTTTAATTAAAAAAAAATCAAGTTAATCTATCCTCACTTTACCCTTGTAAGGTAGATGAACAGTAAAATTTCCATGTCACAAATGGGTAAGCAGATACTCACAGAGCATGAGTGATCTAGACATGGTCACACAGAAATTCAGTCACAGCTAAGAACAGAACTCAGTGTTCTGACTTACAGTTCCATTAAACCTAAGTTCCTCAGTTCATGAATGCAAACACTTATCTATGTTTGTCCTTGGAGTCTCTAGTCATGTCTACTTAAAAACCTTTTCTTCAGCAAGAATGCTCTCAAATATTAACTTTATGAAAAAATCAAACCTCTGAAATTTTCATTAATCTTATTGTTTTCCTTCTCTCTCTCTCTCTCTCTCTCTCTCTCTCTCTCTCTCTCTCTCTATATATATATATATATATATATATATAAATCAGCAACTGGGTATAGGTAACAGTGTCTAAATATGATCAAACAGGCCACTGGTACATGATTGATTTATAATAGAATGGGATCTGATCCCAACTGTCACACATCTTGCCATGCCATGCATACATGGCAGGTTGCATGATTGCTAGGATCAGGGACAGACCCCAACTGTGCAACTACCAGCAGTCCCTCCAGGGCTGCTGGGTGTGGGAGATCACAGACTCCAGGTGGGAAAAGCCAAAGGGCTTCCACAGCTGGGGAGTCTAAACCCTGAGTCCAGCACCCTGCCAGCAGTGCAGGGAATCAAAGGCTCTCAGCAGGGGAAACAGAAGGGCTGCCAGAGGTCCAAATTTTGGAGCTTCATATGTAATAATGTTTATACTTTGAAGGTGAAATTTCACATTTGTTCATACAATTGCAGAAAGCACAAGAACAAATAACTGCTTATTTTTTTAAACTATCCATAACTGTATTTTTCTATACAAAGTAACTATATGTAACTAGACATATGCAGTGTTGAAAACCTACATCTTATCTCTGCCAGAGAATGAATTATTGGGGAAATTCTGGGGAGAAGAGATGCTCATGTGTTTCTCAGTATGATAGAGGTTTATTTCCCAGGTACATTTATTTGATTCACAAAGTAGAAAGCCTAAATTTAAATAATCTATTTTAATAAACTGTTTCATTTGTACGTTAGTTATTTTGTAAAGAAATGTGCATACTTCTGGATTAATATAAACAACTGGATTTACAGTGATGTGGTACATCTTTTTGCTACCAAGGGATAGGGTTGCCAACTGTCAGTAAATAAATTTAAAAAAAATCTAAAAATGGCTGTCAGTATAGTCAGTAAAAATGTTTTTGCCATCAGCAAAAACACTAAGCAACTGCAGCTTGATTTAATCTCTGACAGACAGAGCACAGCAGCACCACCTGGTGTTCAAGCAGGAGCACAGCACCATGCAGGGAGCATTTTCTGAACCATGTGCTGCTGCTGCTGCATTCCAGGATGCCTGTAATACTTCTGGATGGCAGGCAGGCAGGCAGGATTCTTTGGAGGTCTGCTGGGATACAGGAGCAGGGCTGGCAGGGGTACAGCTGGGGCATGGACTGGGGGTAGTAGGCAGCATGATACAGGGTGCAGTTGGGGACATTAGGGTGTGGAAGTGAGTAGAGAGCCCCTGGTGGGTGGGGCAGGACAGTATAAAACCATTGCTGCAATCAAGTAGGGTTGTCAACACAAAGATTTTTTTTGTTGCAAACTTTTAACTGACAACCAAACTTTTTGGTTTTTATTATCGTTGATATTCAACTCCTATATTTGGACCCAGCCCTTATAACTGGAGCCTGGCAAAAAAGTTACATTTACATTATGTAAAACATAGCATGTGTCAGTGAAAAAAAAAAGGCACAACAACTTGCAGATGTAGCAGTAAAAGCAAACTTGCAGATTGTCAATAAAAAAAATTCTTAGGTTAGCCATCCTGCTGAGGGGTGCACACTATATCTATATATATACAGATATATATATATCTATCTATATATATAGGGCCTCCACCTGACACAAGAGGTACACGGTCCCACTAGGGGGAATGCCATACTGGATCTGGTATTGGCAACGGGGGATGACATGGTAGGGGACCTACAGATCGGTAGCCATCTGGGGGACAGTGATCACCTAATAATAGAATTCACCATAAGACGTCGAGTGGGTAAGGTAACTAGTAGGGTGAAAGTGCTAGACTTTAGGAAAGCTGATTTAAATGAACTCAGGCGATTGGTCAAGGACGCACTGCAGAGTAGGAGTTTTGAAGTGATGGGAGCCCAAGAAGGGTGGCTGTGCCTTAAGGAAACGATCCTTCGGGCACAAAGCGAGACGATCCCCGTGCGAGGTAAAAGAGGGAAAGGGGCCAGGAGGCTTCCCTGGCTGACCACAGAAATCCAGGGCAGCCTAAGGGCCAAAAGGGGAGCACATAAAAAGTGGAAACAGGGAGAGATCACCAAAGACGAATATACCTCCTCTGCTCGTGCTTGTAGGGAGGCAGTTAGACGGGCCAAAGCTACCATGGAGCTGAGGATGACATCCCAAGTAAAGGACAACAAGAAATTGTTTTTTAGATATATAGGGAGTAAAAGGAAGGCCCAGGGAGGAATGGGACCCCTGCTAAATGGGCAGAAAAAATTGGTGACAGACAGGGGGGACAAGGCTGAACTCCTCAACGAGTTCTTTGCCTCAGTGTTCCTAAGTGAGGGGCACGACAACTCTCTCACTGGGGTTGCAGAGAGGCAGCAGCAAGGTGCCAGACTTCCATGCATAGACCCTGAGATGGTGCAGAGTCACTTGGAAGAACTGGATGCCTTTAAGTCGGCAGGCCCGGATGAGCTCCATCCGAGGGTGCTGAAGGCACTGGCCGACATCATTGCACAGCCACTGGCGGGAATATTTGAACGCTCGTGGCGCACGGGCCAAGTCCCGGAGGACTGGAAAAGGGCCAATGTGGTCCCCATTTTCAAGAAGGGGAGGAAGGAGGACCCGGGCAACTATAGGCCAGTCAGTCTCACCTCCATCCTTGGCAAAGTCTTTGAAAAAATTATCAAGGCTCACATTTGTGAGAGCCCGGCCAGACAAATTATGCTGAGGGGAAACCAGCACGGGTTCGTGGCAGGCAGATCGTGCCTGACCAATCTAGTCTCTTTTTATGACCAGGTTACGAAACGCCTGGACACAGGAGGAGGGGTAGATGTCATATACTTAGACTTCAGGAAGGCCTTCAATACGGTATCCCACCCCATACTGGTGAACAAGTTAAGAGGCTGTGACTTGGATGACTACACAGTCCGGTGGGTGGCGAATTGGCTAGTGGGTCGCACCCAGAGAGTCATAGATTCATAGATGTTAGGGTTGGAGGGGACCTCAATAGATCATCGAGTCCGACCCCCTGCATAAGCAGGAAAGAGTGCTGGGTCTAGATGACCCCAGCTAGATACTCATCTAACCTCCTCTTGAAGACCCCCAGGGTAGGGGAGAGTACCACCTCCCTTGGGAGCCTGTTCCAGACCTTGGCCACTCGAACTGTGAAGAAGTTCTTCCTAATGTCCAATCTAAATCTGCTCTCTGCTAGCTTGTGGCCATTATTTCTTGTAACCCCCGGGGGCGCCTTGGTGAATAAATACTCACCAATTCCCTTCTGTGCCCCCGTGATGAACTTATAGGCAGCCACAAGGCCGCCTCTCAACCTTCTCTTGCGAAGGCTGAAAAGATCCAGTTTCTCTAGTCTCTCCACGTAGGGCTTGGTCTGCAGGCCCTTGACCATACGAGTGGCCCTTCTCTGGACCCTCTCCAGGTTATCTGCATCCTTCTTGAAGTGTGGCGCCCAGAATTGCACGCAGTACTCCAGCTGCGGTATGACCAGCGCCCGATAGAGGGGAAGTATCACCTCCTTGGACCTATTCGTCATGCATCTGCTGATGCACGATAAAGTGCCATTGGCTTTTCTGATGGCTTTGTCACGCTGCCAACTCATGTTCATCTTGGAGTCCACTAGGACTCCAAGATCCCTTTCCACCTCTGTGTCACCCAGCAGGTCATTCCCTAGGCTGTAGGTGTGCTGGACATTTTTCCTCCCTAGGTGCAGCACTTTGCATTTCTCCTTGTTGAACTGCATCCTGTTGTTTTCTGCCCACTTGTCCAGCCTATCCAGGTCTGCCTGCAGCTGTTCCCTGCCCTCCGGCGTGTCCACTTCTCCCCATAGCTTTGTGTCATCTGCAAACTTGGACAGAGTACATTTGACTCCCTCGTCCAAGTCACTGATGAAGACATTAAAGAGTATCGGTCCAAGGACCGAGCCTTGCGGGACCCCACTGCCCACACCTTTCCAGGTTGAGACCGACCCATCCACCACGACTCTTTGGGTGCGACCCTCCAGCCAATTCGCTACCCACCGGACTGTGTAGTCATCCACATCACAGCCTCTTAGCTTGTTCACCAGTATGGGGTGGGATACCGTATCGAAGGCCCTCCTGAAGTCTAAGTATACGACATCCACCTCTCCTCCTGTGTCCAGGCATTTCGTAACCTGGTCATAGAAAGAGACTAGATTGGTCAGGCACGATCTGCCTGCCACAAACCCGTGCTGGTTTCCCCTCAGCATAATTTGCTCTGCCGGGCTCTCACAAATGTGAGCCTTGATAATTTTTTCAAAGACTTTACCAAGGATGGAGGTGAGACTGACCAGCCTATAGTTGCCCGGGTCCTCCTTCCTCCCCTTTTTGAAAATGGGGACCACGTTAGCCCTTTTCCAGTCCTCTGGGACTTGGCCCGTGCGCCACGAGTGTTCGAATATTCCCACCAGTGGCTCTGCAATGATGTCGGCCAGTGCCTTCAGCACCCTTGGATGGAGCCCATCCGGGCCTGCCGTTTTAAAGGCATCCAGTTCATCCAAATGACTCTGCACCACCTCAGGATTTACGTATGGAAGTCTGGCACCTTGCTGCTGTCTCTCTACAACCCCAGTGAGAGACTCGTCGTGCCCCTCACTTAGGAACACTGAGGCAAAGAACTCGTTGAGGAGTTCAGCCTTGTCCCCCCTGTCTGTCACCAATTGTTTCTGCCCATTTAGCAGTGGTCCTATTCCTCCCTGGGCCTTCCTTTTACTCCCAATATATCTAAAAAACAATTTCTTGTCGTCTTTTACTTGGGTTGCCATCCTCAGCTCCATAGTAGCTTTGGCCCGCCTAACTGCCTCCCTACAAGCACGAGCAGAGGAGGTATATTCATCTTAAGTGATCTCACCTTGTTTCCACTTTTTATGTCGTGGTGGATGGGTTGGTTTCGACCTGGAAGGGTGTGGGCAGTGGGGTCCCGCGGGGCTCGGTCCTTGGACTGATACTCTTTAATGTCTTCATCAGCGACTTGGATGAGGGAGTCAAATGTATTCTGTCCAAGTTTGCAGATGACACAAAGCTATGGGGAGAAGTGGACACGCCGGAGGGCAGGGAACAGCTGCAAGCAGACCTGGACAGGTTAGACAAGTGGGCAGAAAACAACAGAATGCAGTTCAACAAGGAGAAATGCAAAGTGCTGCACCTAGGGAGGAAAAATGTCCAGCACACCTACAGCCTAGGGAATGACCTGCTGGGTGGCACGGAAGTGGAAAGGGATCTTGGAGTCCTAGTGGACTCCAAGATGAACATGAGCCGGCAGTGTGACGAAGCCATCAGAAAAGCCAATGGCACTTTATCGTGCATCAGCAGATGCATGACGAATAGGTCCAAGGAGGTGATACTTCCCCTCTATCAGGCGCTGGTCAGACCGCAGTTGGAGTACTGCATGCAATTCTGGGCCCCGCACTTCAAGAGGGATGCGGATAACCTGGAGAGGGTCCAGAGAAGGGCCACTCATATGGTTAAGGGCCTGCAGACCAAGCCCTACGAGGAGAGACTAGAGAAGCTGGACCTTTTCAGCCTCCGCAAGAGAAGGTTAAGAGGCGACCTTGTGGCTGCCTATAAGTTCATCACGGGGGCACAGAAGGGAATTGGTGAGTATTTATTCACCAAGGCGCCCCCGGGGGTTACAAGAAATAATGTCCACAAGCTAGCAGAGAGCAGATTTAGTTTGGACATTAGGAAGAACTTCTTCACAGTTAGAGTGGCCAAGGTCTGGAATGGGCTCCCAAGGGAGGTGGTGCTCTCCCCTACCCTGGGGGTCTTCAAGAGGAGGCTAGATAAGCATCTAGATGGGGTCATCTAGACCCAGCACTCTTTCCTGCCTATGCAGGGGGTCGGACTCGATGATCTATTCAGGTCCCTTCCGACCCTAACATCCATGAATCTATGAATCTGTATATTTATTTAAGCCATCAAATAGCTAAATATTTTCAGATACTTATTAACTGTACATTTTTAGTTTGTTAGAAAATGTTGGATGTATATTGCTTATTCACTACGTAACTAACTTTTTGCTTATGATTTGTATGAAGCAGCTGCACAATGATGGTAACAGAGATTTATTAAGTCTACAGATTTAAAAAAAATCAAATTAATCAAATTAATTTTTATTAAGAAACACTATTTTAAATATTTTGCCACACATTCTACACAAATTTGAGAACTGAGCCAGTAAGAGCTGGGGAGGTTGGAGACAACTGTGTGTAAAACTACCCAAGTAGATTGATCAAAAGTTCCAAGTGAGGTTTATGCTGGTATCCTGGGAGTCAGAAGGCTGGGTCCTTTATACCAGATGTGACTTACTGCAATTTATTTATAAAGCCTGGTCTCAAAAATTCAATGAGTTTCCCTGATTATGTGTTTATATAGAAAAAGCACACAGCCTATAACTCAACCTTTTGATACAGGGTTGTGGCAAAGTGGGGCTCCCCACCTAGCCACAGTGCTAGGTTCCTCACTTGCCTTTGTGCACACCCCCCACCTGACTCGCCTGCCATGTCTTGTTCTTAATTAAGATATTAATTAAGGCAGGAGGCTGCCCATTCATGCCAGGGGGCACTATCTGAGGCTCCATATGTCCCTACACTGCAGCCCATGCCTCGCAGATGGCATCCAGCTGTTGATCTCACCAGCCCCAAACTCGGCCTCAGAATCCTCCAATCAGGAACCCTCTAAGATCCCTCCATTTAGGCGGCCTACCCTGCCTTCATTCGGGCTGTCTGGTTCCCTGAAGCCATTTCCCCTCTCAGGTGTGGTTCCCCCAGGACCTTTGGCTACACAGGCCCTGGCCTCACCTCCAAACCCAGTTGGGACCCCAGGCCCTCAGCTCTGGGTGTCCCTCACGGTGGGCCCCTGGCTCTTTTGACCATTCTGGCTCTGGCCCCCGCATTGACCAGCCAAGGGTATCCTACATCAGGCCTCTGCTAGTAGCCCCTTCACTCTCTTGGGTCCACCTTCTGGCTGCTACTAGGGGTTACCTGCCTGGTTGTGGGAGCTGGGGTAACTCATACCATGACTGGTGTTACAGGGTCTCACAGGGACTCACACTCTCCCCCTGGAGCAGCAGGTCATTGTGCTCTCTCTCTATATATGTATGTATATATATATATAGAGAGAGAGAGAGAGAGAGAGAGTATGTTTATTTATTTTATTTATATATATGTATAAAATAAACAAACATATTGGGCTCTCAGCCCTCTGGTTTTCCCCCCACTTCACTGGGGTTACTCATCTCAGCCCCCTCACTGGGGGCTCCACATTGCCCCGTCACTTGGGGCCATGGGGCTTCCCTCCCCAGTGGGCTCAGGTAGCCGTAGCCATGCCTGGCCCCCACTCTCCCTCCTTGGGGTCTCTCAAGGTCTTGCACCCCACAGAGCTCAGGTGGCCACAGCAGTGTCTGGCCCCCCCCAACTCTCCCTCCTCAGGGTCTTGCACCCCACAGGGCTTAAGTGGCCACAGCCATGCCTGGCCCCCAACTACCTCCAGTGTTACGCAAACCCACCCCAAGGTGAGGGCTAGGGTTAAGGCGCCCTTTCTCACCTTTCACCAGGGTGATCACTGGCCTGGCATTTCCTGGCAGCTCCCATACCACTGAGAGCCCCACCAGGCCACCTGCTCCCAGCAGGGTGCAGTTTTAGGTCATGGCCAGGACCAGGACCAGGAACCTCCTAGCTATCCCCTACAGCTCCTCCCTTACCTCCAGGATGATACATGAAACCTTGCAGCCACACAGTGTAGCTGCCTGGCCTGCCAGCAGGGAGTTGATCTGTTTATATAGGCAGCCAGGGATCTAAAATGGCTGCCACAATCAAGCGCCTGCTGGCTGCTTGGCCCAGATCTTAAAGTGGCAGGCACCAATAGTGCCCTGCCTCATACCTTCCCCCTTAAAATGGTACCTGGGGGAGTTTTCCCCTGCTGTTCCCCCAAAACAGGCTCCCCTTGGAGCCTGTGAGAGCCCTCAAGTGGCGAGCACCCCCAAAGGTGCTCCACCACACACCTCCCCCCCTTAGAATGAGATCTGAGGCTTCACTTGGCTGCCTTCCCTGCTGGGCTGTGCCCGAGCCTACTGTAGCCCCTGCCACGTGGCGAGCACCCCAATGGTGCTCCACCACAAAGGTGATGGTTTCAACCTTTTTTATTTAACTATTTTAAGGGACTTAAAACTCAACATAATTTTATGAAATTTAGATTTAATTTGAAACAAGCTTATTTTTAAAGGAAGAAAATATAAACAAAATAAAAATCCCATTAAAAATCTAATTAAAATAAAAATCAAGTATTTTTATATTTATGGTAAAAAAATTCTCCATTTTTATTAACCCTGCTAATTGCATTGGGCTCTTGGGAGCTGCTCTAATGAAAGCACCCATGACATCTTGTGTTTTCAGCATCCTGCGCTTCAAAATGGCGGTGGGGATGCTTTAACTGAAGCTTGTTCATCACTGAATACACAAGATGCCGAGGCTGCCAGTGTGTGCTAAATAGCCTGCTCCAGCAGACTAGATTCATGAAGTCTTCTCCAACGCATTGTAATTACAATACGGAGTGGGCATCCTGCACATCTATAGACACCCATTATAAGCATTTCAGTAGGATTGAATAGAAAGTTGAAATATAGCAAAAAGTCACTCCTTCAGGGACTGAGAGGTTTTAATTTGATTTATCCAACTTATTTTTATTTAAATAATAAAAAGATGGTTATACAAAGTTTTAGGTAGATCCCTGTATGAAGTTAGTTAATAGAAAAAAGTCACGAGGAGTAAAACCTTACTTTGGACATATGCTGTCATTTTTATAACACGTTTTCTTACCACTGTTCTAAAGGAAAAAACAGAACAGTGTGCATGCAGGCTTGTGCAATTTTGAATTATACCAAAATGGGGATCAGCAATGTTTTGCTGCATGGGGCCATTTTAATGGTGCTTAGCTCTGCGCCTGGGCCTTGCCTGCACCGCCACTGCTGGAGCTGGAACTGCAGCCACCACTTCTCCCTGCCACCCGGGCAAAGCCCCTGCCACAGAAATGCCACCAAACTCCCCCTGTTGTTGAAATGCTGCAACCCCCCCAGCTCCACAGGCCAGATCCAGCCCATGGGCTACAACATTTGCCTTATGAGGATATAAAATGAGTCAGGACTGCCTTGCTATAGAATATCTTTAGATGTGTACTCATACCCATAACTCTATCACCTTGCATTAGAGTACAGTCTGCAATTATATAAGCACATGTGGGAATCTTGCCTTATTCATTAGTTTTTAAACTGTAGTTGCAAATAGGTAGGGGTGAAAGGCTTATTTCTAAATAACTTATCAAAACAAAAGTGAGCAGAAAGGAGATGCAATGAATTATAATGTTGTTAACAGAAAATATTTCCTTCAAATTAAATTATGTATAAGTTATTCAGTAGGGGAGTTTGGGTTAGGAAACTTAATGTGTAACCATAAGCAACATAAAAGAACCATGCCAAAACAGAATCAGTTGCCTACCTGAAAAGGAATCACAATGTTGATTGTCTCACCCACTTTCTTCATCAGAGTCTGTCTAAGATAGCGTGGCAGCCATATTTTGGGACGTTCTGTAGATAAGGATGTTCTCATGTTAGACACCATGGTTGTTTCAATGTTATTATTCATAGGAAAAAGAAGGAAAAACAGCAGAGGAAATAGACTTCATGTTTAACACTGTAAAGTAGTATGCCATTTTTGTGAACACAAGAAAAATCAAACTGAAGAGTTTGGGGGAAATTGATCATTTGCTAGGTGTATTCATCTGTAGATGGTATTATACGCACCACTTGATGAAAACATAGTGATAACACTTGTCTTTGTCTCTGCAACTGTGCAGGCTCCATTGGCAGTGGAACTTCTGTTGTTACAATGCCTAGGGAAATAGGATCCTGAAAGGCTCTGCATAGGATGTGCACCCTCTGAATGTACCTCAGTTTCTCTGAGGGCTTACTTATAAAGCAGATGGGGATAGGGAATGGTTACCCTGGGTGTAAAGAATGGTATATCTGTTGCAACACAGATCCTACAATTTCTAACATATATTACCATTTTAAAATATTTAATGATCTGTGCAGATTATACATATCATTGGGTTTGCATTGCCTCCATGGAATAGCTCAGCAGCAATTTTGCTACCTGGGGTAAAAGGAGTTGCACTTCATTCCCCAAACTGCAGAGAGTAACATGACAATTGCTTTCCTGCCAAAAGTTGTTGAGAGTCTTAGTGGATATTCTGTCTTCAAGTCTCTGCTTTCAGCCCTCTTCATTAGTGTTCTTCCTGCACTCTACATCTCTCCCTTTTCTTCTGCCCTCATTTAGGCCATAGAACAATTCTTAACATGGATTTTGAGAATCCATCTTCATATCTATCTGGCTTTGGGATGCCTTAAAACTCTAGCTCTTTACACTTGGCCATTTTACTGGTAGTGGGACGCTGGCAGGCATTTGTGTGAGTCAAGAGTGAGGAATCCACAGTAATGAGCTCATAATATCTTTTGGACACCAGTCAAAGGAACTGGAATCTATTACCATTGGGTAGTAGATGAGGTGGTAATTAATGACCTTGGACATAAAAGATAACAGCTTTATTCAGACAGTTCCTGGCCTCTGTTCTTAGGCAGTAGGAATACTTGGCATTAGCATAACAGTTCATTCTTAGTATAGAGCTTACCCTAAAATATACAGTATCTGAGATGCTGAGATAGTCATTTCAGAAGCTAAAATGTAAACATTTTAAAATCTGAGAAATATTATTTTAAAAATATACTATCTACAGGCAAAGTCCTATTAGATAATGTTTCCAGAATTGGGAGATATTATTCAGAGCTAATCTGAAAACCCAGCCTAGTATGAAATTGGGCAGAGCTATAATCAAAAGAGAGAATGTAGCTCCCTATCCATACTCCAAAAGAAGTGTTTGTCTTGACAGACCCAGAATTTCCTTCTCCATTAAAGACATCTTTAGTAAAGTCCCAAAGGAAATGGTTGAGTGATACTTGCTTGCTCCAGATACTCACGCACAATCTCTCTGATGGTAATAGGCTCCTTGGTTACTGCTGGTCTGCTCTCACCAGCCAGGTTTATAGCCTTGACACGGAAGTAGAGTTTGTCCCCAGTGACCAGATCTTTAATCAGTGTAGATGTGCGTTCAGTTAGACCATAAATAGCTGGAACCCACTCTGTAGCTGCAAGTAAAGGGTTTCTTCTGTATAACAATTGTACAAATTTTCCAAACTGATGGTTAATCTACACTGGAAAGTAAATTTGGAGTAAGGTGGGGTGTGAATTTAAAGCAGTACTATGAAAGTGGATTAATCGAAATCAGAACAGGACACTTTACGGTTTGGAAAAAGTATGTCCACACATTGAACTATTCAGGGATATCTGTTCTTAATAATTCCATGTGTGAACAAGGCCTAAGGTACTCTCTAGTTTCTTTGGGTTTATATCTTCAGGGAGTTTTATGGGGTGGAGGGTTTTCCCTGCAGTTCAAGTTCAAAATGGAATAGGAGAGAATTATTTTGAAAGCGGCTCTAACTGAAAAGTGAACAGTTTATTTCATTCTTAAATGGAAGGAATATATATCCCTTAAGGTACTCAAATAGTATAGTGATAGATACATGTGCTTATAACAACAATAGTGGAAACCACTGATGAAATTTACTGATTTCTCATTCTTTTTTGCCTTGTTTCTCCAGTCCGATGGCAGTAATTGGATAGAGTTGTCAGAGCTTCTATAGCAGTACTAATAGTACAGAAGTTATACTAATATGTCATGCTGGGGTGAAGTCACAGGGATTCTAATAATTCTGCAGTGATTATACTTAGTGAGTAGAAATGATATACTGTAGAAAACTCTAATAAACATTATATGGCATCATACAATATTTGCATCTATAAAAGTTAGAGTGGTTTATTATGTTGTGGTGGTACCAGGAAGATGTGGTAGCAACTATGGTGATGCATGGTAGTAATATTGATTTGACATTGTCTGCCATCAGTAACATTAAACTTTGTTGTAATGGTACTGGATTCTGTGGTGAGGTTGTGAAATGATAGTAGTTGCAGTGGTATTTTACTGATTCTGTTCTGATTGATAATGCTTTGTTGATACTGTAGGACTAGGGCTTACTCACATCCTTCTTTGCAGTACTCCACAGTGTAGCCATCTAGTCCCCCTGCTCCAATCCGTTCTGGAGGTCTCCACTTCAGGGTAATGGTACTGTCAGAAACGTCTTCCACCGTAAAGTGGGTTGGTTCACCTGGGGGAGCTAAAAGTAAATAAAACCCTGAGATATAGGATTGTGGTGGATATAGAAGGAATGATCAGGAATAGGGGAATGATGTACAGTCTTATCTAGAACCACAACTCTAAAATGCAACTCTAATAGCTTCACTTGACAGAAGAGTCAATGAGTAACGCTTGGTAGAAGCACAGTATGCTTGTAACGCAGAGGTTCTAGATAATAGTGGCTCAGCTTGTATTCTTTTCTAGAGAAAAGCTCTGGATAAGTGAATCAGATTCTCAGCAAAGAAGAGCAGAACATGGGAGAATACCTATAAATGTATAATTCTACACTCATAATTTGAATATTACCAGACAAAAATTACATAAACACAAGTCCCACCTCATTGGTGGCTGAAGCTGATGTTACCATATTTTCTCACATACCACATGCCCCTGAATAAGACACAGACCTTGTTTTTATAAGGCAAAATGTGGAAAAAAAAATATTTTTCCAGAATCATAGCTGACAGCGTGACAGAGCAGGGCAGGCAATTAATTATTTGGGGTGGAGGGCCACTCATTGAGTTTTGGCAAGCCATCAAGGGCTGCATGACAGGCAGCCAGGGGCAGATAAATATTAATTTTCTAAATTTTTTAGGGGTCCTGCAGGCTGGATAGAATGGTCTGGCAGGCCGCATCTGGCCCACGGGCCACATTTTGCCCACTCCTGACATAGACTAAGTCCTCCTGGCAACATAGTGTCCAGGAAGTGTGGCATCCCAGAAGGCAGTTTGAGTGAGGCAGCAGAAACTTTCAGGTGTGGCAGGACATCAAAAAGGCTAGATCCCAACCCCCTTGCTAGGACAGTAGGGCACTTTTACATATGCTTAGACATTGAGGGGGGTGGTGCTTTAATTAAAGAGCTGCTCTAATTAAAGTGCTGCTGCGTCTCCTGTATCAGCATCCCTGTACTTAAAAATGGTGGCGAGGGTGCTTGAACTAAAGCTCATTCAACAAACTTTAGTTCAGGCACTCCCGTTGCCATTTTTAAGTGTAGGGATGCTGATACAAGAGATGCAGGAAGCTGCTGGAGCTCAGCTGGAGCACAGATTAATTGAGTCTGCTCCAATACACTGAAATTTCAGCACATTGGAGCAGCCTCGACGCTTATGTATAGGCATTGGTAGAGCCTGTTACTTCTTAACTGTAAATAGTTATTTATTATAAGTTCCTGTAAATAATAAAATGTTGCTTCCACACCACAAGCCTCATCAAGATGCTACTGATTGCATGCAGCTGCTCAGTAGCTCTTTAGCCAAACCCCCCTACCCCCCTATCCTCGGCCCCCCAGCAGCTGTGAGAGGGCTAACACTTGGACTCTGCCCATGCTGCTTGCTACATCAGAGACAAGTGGCAGCCTTTTTACCTAATGCATACTTGCTGTTTTTCTTCCCTGCTTCTCTTCCAGTGAAGAAAAATCAGCTTCTCTGCTTAAGACACATTCCCTAATTTTAAAGGGCTGATTTTGGGGGGAAAGGTGTACGTGGTATGTGAGTAAATACAGTTATTTGGTTTAGGGTGATTACTGTAGTTACATACAAAAACACCTAGATTTGATCTGTTCAATAGTAACAGAAATCTAATGAATAATGAAAAACATTTTGAGGTTAGACTTAGAGGTTTCATGTCTGCATCTATCATCTGTTTACTGTTCCTTCAGAGCAGGAACTTTTTTAATCACTGAGAATCCTCTGAATCTCACAGCTCAGTCAGAAGAGTCATTATATACATCCTTGTATATTATCAAACAGGAACAAAAAACTTGCTGAAAACTTCTAAGGCTTGACTAGGCTTCAGGAAAACACATTTTAAGAGTTAGGTATGAGTGCCAACCTCTGGTTTAGAAAAGTAAGCTGAAAGTGAACTTGCTTTAGTAATGTTCTCCATGGCTGGAACACCTAATTGAAACTCCTCTAGATGTACTTGACTATCCCATGCACATGGATATTTAAATAGGATACTCTTACAGACACATGCTGAGGGTTTCTTGTCTTTACAGTCTCTGTATGCCAAGAAACTAGGAATTGCAGAACTGTCCATTTGTACATTTTCTATTGTGAAAATTCCTTTATTTAGGACACATTACATGCATGGCTGGCAGAGAATTTAATATGTTTGGAAGGCGTTAAACTGCATTCTAAAATATCATTAAAAGTGGCTCATTCTTGTAACCTTTAAAATATATGGCGTAACAGAACTTATTTAAAGAACATGTCTTTGCTAGAACACATGTATATGTATTATAAACTGAACAGCTTTGAAATACCTTAAACAGATTTTACATATAAATATTTCAAATATGCTGTGTTTAATAAAATGTCATACATTGCATGACAAATAGATTATATTATTAACAGCTTAGTTGATGATGCTACTGCAAAACCAAATCATATTTTAACCAGTTTCCTTTCTTGTAGCTGCATTGAATCAAATCATTTCATTTTCAAGTGGAAACAAAGACTGAGAAACGCATGCAAGAGGAAAAGGTAATTATGAATATACATGACTGACCATGCACTATACATTGCAAAACCAAAGCTAATTCTCTGAAACAGTAAGTTTGGACTTCATATTTTATCAATTAAAACTCTGCCTACTCTATGAAAACTTTGGACCTTTTTGTTTAGTAGTTCCTCTTGATGTCTTTTGTTGCTTCCCTTCAGTCCTGGTAGCCCAGCTGTTGGTTGATTGAAGTCCAGAGTTAACAGATCCCACTTGCAGCTCATCCTTCCCTTGTGGCCCATTGCTAGTGTCTTGTACTTTGGCACTGATTCCTTCAGATGGCAGTTCCCCCTGACTATTGTTTTTAGATTTAGCAACTCTAGTCATTTCAGTATCCAGGTACTGGTATTTTTTTGCTGCTGTTCCTAAAGCTCTCAGACGGCTGGCTTCCTGAAGGCTCACACAGTTTGTTCCCGGTTCAGGGACAGCTAGAGACGCTGCATTGGTAGGGTGGGAAGGATTATTTATAGAGGATAATTCCTCAGATATTTTCTTAATCTGCTGTCCTTAGAGCTGTGCAGGGGGCTGGGATTAAGAAAGCTCTGGGTGGGATACTATGATATTTGCACCCATAAGGGAACAGGGGAAGGTGAGAGGGGCTGGGAAATTGCTGTCAATTAGTTGCTCCTCCTCTCCAGACCCAGCTTGACTCTCACACTTCTAATAATAACAGCTAGAAATTCATCAGCAATTTCAAGAAACTGGAACCTCTGTTCTTTAGGCAGGGGAATGAGAGAAATAGAAGAGAAAGATGACAAAGAAAAAAGGGTCATAAGTATGAAATAGAAAATGTCAAGTGACTAATCAGCTTTCTCAAGCAAATGAAGTATTATTTTAGAGACAGTGTTGAGAGAAATTGGGGGCTAGTTTGTCCATTTTTCTGTTCTAAACATGATGTTACACGGGATGAAACTCACCAATTGGCATGAAGGGTGCTGAAGCAGGGCTTGCGCGGGACATGCCAATAGAATTCACAGCATAAACCCGCATCTCATAAATTACTCCTTCAATCATTCTCTTGGCTTCATATGACAGCTCCTTTAGAAGATCAAAGTTCAGTCTCATCCATCGGTAGCTCTTCTTCTTCTTCCTTTCCAAGATGTATCCTGTGAATGGAAAAAAATATTGTGATATAAAGGAACTGCAAGTGGAAGAGGCATCATAATTTTCTGAAAACGCCAGAGAAAGGAAAGCCACCTTTTTACCACTGCATGTGAGAACCCAATCTAGGCAAATGGCAACAAAATTTGCTTGTGAGCTTCTACTGCCATTTATCTGCTGCTTCTGGTGATCTGTGTTACCATTGCTATCTTCATGCAATGCTAAAGAATACTGCTAGGTTCCTCATGGACGCCACCCTATATTACTATTAGTCCTTGCCGTCAGTTTTACTTGCTCTGCCTCAGAATTTGAAGTTTGCCTTTGCCCTTGCCTTTGAGGAGGGATATGATAACACCATCCTATTCAGCATGAGCCACAGTGGATAGGAGAAAAACCCAAACTGTTGTTATTTACCATGTCTTTTGCACCTAGTACAACTTGAATGTTATATCACAACAATACTGACT
This sequence comes from Alligator mississippiensis, assembly GCF_030867095.1. Classification (NCBI taxonomy): domain Eukaryota; kingdom Metazoa; phylum Chordata; order Crocodylia; family Alligatoridae; genus Alligator; species Alligator mississippiensis. The sequence goes on from NC_081825.1 coordinate 228,154,018, forward strand.
TATGTGCATGATCTTTTAAAATATTAAAATGATCTTGAGAAAGGAAAGAAGAGGGCTCTACCCGTTTTGGACAATTTTCATAGTTTAGGAAGGGGAGAGGTCGCATTAACTCTTCAATCAAATATGGCATGGGCTCACCTTGAGGCAAATATTTGGAATTTTCCCTGCTTCCATAATTTGTGTGTGAGTTGCTTTGATATTTATGAAATTAAGTCTCTACAGAAGGGTAGCTTTTATCAGCATTTCAATTCAGTTTTTCTCCTCATTTTCCATTGCCAGCTTCTCCTATTGTAATCTTAAATGTTTCTTAGGAAGTAGGTGCATTTTACTTTGCATTATACAGTTCATGTTTATCAAGGATTTTAAACATTTTTTAATTTAAAAAGTCATTGCATTAGCAAAACCTAAGTGACAGAATATAAGCTTTGATAAATCCTTGAATTTTAATGAATAATAAATTGGTAAATAGCAAATAATAAGAGTTTAAATCACCTGCTTGGGCATTTTTTCACTAGATTGTATCATTTTTCTTGTTACGCCTTCTCTCAGAAATCTTTAAGTCTCTGGAACATGTCATTTGTCCTTGTTGATGCGTTACAGAATTTGATTCCTTGACTTTCAGTCCAACATCAATATTTTTTGTCTACTGATTCTTATAAATTTGTAGTTATATTCTTATACATTTGTAGTTATATTATAAATTTGTAGTTATATTTCCATAATGGGAAATATAACTGCCAAACTCAACCGGCTGAAGTAAATGAATTACATCTTTTTATGGCATAAGGACTGTTATTCACTTGGAGCACGGGTTTTCAACCTTTTTAAGGAGTGTACCTCTTCTGTGCATACCCCTTCTGGGCTGTACTCCCTTCCAGCTGGGCAGCAGGTGGAGAGGTACTGACATCAGCACCACACCTCTGCCTGTCCAGCTGCAGGAAAGTCTGCAGGGGAGGGGAAAGTGCTGGGATCTGGCAGGGATAGGGAGGGAGCTGGGGCCAGCATTGGGCTGGGGCCCGCTGCTCTCGTCCCTTCCCCCAAGCCTGGGGTCATTGCCCGGTGCTGGCACCCCCTGCACCAACAAATCCATCACTCCTAGCCCCATCCAGGACCTAGCTGCCTCCCCACCCTAGCACTGGCCCTTCACAACCTGGGGCCTCCCAGGAGGACATGGGGGGGATGTGCCCCCAGATCTGTGTGGGGCAGGATGGGCTGCCACTGCAGGCTGTGGCCAGGGCAGCACCGGGCTCTTCCTGGTGGAGGGGTGAGTGTGCTGTACTCTGGGCAGATGGCAGTGGTGCTGGGGGGGGTCAGGTGAGCTATGGTGAATCTTGGGGTGGTTGCAGCCCCCTGCCAGCACCGCTGCTGCTCTCCCCAGTGCAGTCTGCCCCCACTCAGTGGGAAGAGTCTGGTGCAGCCCTGGCCCCAGCCTGCAGTGGTAGCCTGTCCTGCCCTGCGCAGATTCGGGGGCATGCTGACAGACAGCCAGATGTGGAGCCAGTGGGACTAGGATCCTTTGAACTGGAAAAAAACAAAGCCAGGAATTAAAATCACATATTTGTATTTTTGTTTAATTTCTGATATAATCACTATAATTTTTATTGACTAAACCCATGAAATGTGGCAGAACTGAACTTGGGAGTCTGGCTTTGTAGCAAAGTTGTAGAGAGTCATACTTGTAACTCTAGAAGTCATTGATTCAATCACTTTTTGGCCAAGATGAGAGCCACCATGCTTGCACTCATACTAGTGTAGCTACAGGTTGAACAGCATGCTTCTTATTAGCAGAGTTGGAGGCCCAATGCAAGGAAGACAAAAGGAACCTCTCTTAGCATAAAGCAGGCATGCATAGCCTGATTTTGCAGCTGCTGCTGGCTGTATCCAATTTCCGGAAATCTGTGAAAGGCCATAGAGTGTTTTGGGAAGTGAGTGGTGATACATAGAGTCCTTTATGGAGGTTCCTTCCAGCTAAGAGGTTATTTTGTTGCTTATTTTCAGTAACTTTTAAATGGGGATTAAAATATAAACAAAGAATTTACTAAGGTATGTTGTTGTCTCTCACAATCAGAGGCAGCTTTGGTAATTAATTTTTTCACTGTCTTCTCAGACAGGCACTGTTCCTTTTCTCCCTGACTGTGAGGGAGCTATCCACTGAAGTACACAAAAACTATGTATAAAAGCCCTAGGAAATTAGAAAACAGAAACTGTATTAATTGTAATTATGGTGACTTGAGGAGTGATGAAGCAGGATAGTTTTCTAAATATATAGAATGGATAGTAGTCAGATATGCATATCTAGAGATAAACAGTATAAAAGATTGCTGTTAATGTTTTGCAGATTCCAAGATTGATGAAGTAGAGTTTTGTATTGGTTCGTGGTATCTATGGGACTGGAAGCAAAAGCCTTTTATAGTGCTGGGGCAGGGGAGTTGGGGAGGGAGTGTTATAGGTAGTATTATAGGAAAGGTGAACATAGGAAGGAAAGAACAAGCCTTTTCCTTTTACTTCTAACTTTTTTGTTATTAAGCAACTGGGTGAAAAGTTTGGGATTTCTTGTAACTTCAGTGCCATTAAATATAAGTTTTGTTTAATTTTTTTCCTGTACTTCTGTGCATAGCATAATCTTTGGGATACTTGGTGGAACCTTCCAGTGATGCCAGGAAATACCCTTGGTGTGACATCAGCTAAAAGTTTAATTTGGGACTGAAAACAATACTTGAATGACCCTCCCAAAGCAGGATCTCCCTCTCTCCCTAACACGTACCCAAAGCAGATTTTTCCCTACAACAGAAAAACTGGTTTGACCTAATTAAATTTCTGGGAATGTTTCATTTGCAGCCATAGGGCAGCTATTGGTATATCTCTTCAGATCTGTTAAATCCTTGGTGGTGTCATTTGGCACTTTAGTGGCCCATTTATTTCTGCTTGGTACAAGAAAAGTATAATCCCCACTGAATTCAATAGATTCTGCTTCTTTTGTGTAGGTAAATGAAGCACCAAGTTCAGTATCTAATACAAACTTTACTCTCTCAGCATGTCCAGGTCTCTGTACATGCTGCAATATTTTAGTTTGGAATGGGAATGTTGAACCTTAGCTGTTTCTTGTACTGGTTGTTTTGTCTTGACACTTAATAATTCCTCCTGGTACTCTTTCCCAAGGACAGACTTAACAGCTTTTGTGAACTGTGTCCCAGCTTTAGGTGGAGCAGGGAGAGGTCACTTTGATTAAGGTCAGAATCTGGATGGGCTTAGATGAAGTGAGCTACAGCTCATGAAAGCTTGTTATATGTATCTCCTTTGGTTAGTCTGTAAGGTACACATCTACCTTGCCTTCTACCTGACTTCAGACTAATGTAGCTAACTAGACCTCCCAGGTTTAGAAAAGTCAGTGAGCATTGTAAATGACTTGGGTGAGGCTGCTGGAAGTCTTTTCCAGTAATGCTTACCTAGTACTGGTTGCCCTCCATCAAAACTAGGGGGTTGCCACTCCACAGAACAGTAATCCTCTCCAATGTTGAGGATCTTGGGAGCCTCTGGAGGATCAGGAACATCTGAAGATTGTATGGAAGAGAGGAAGTTTCATGACTATGTCCCTTGCCATCCTTATGTGGTTAAATATTTCTGCTAAGCCCCTTTCCACATCACAGATTTGTAAAGGATCTCTTAACAGTCGCACTGAAAGTATTGAGGAATACCTATGCCATCATTCAAATAATTCTGTATTATTTGAATGGGCAGTTACATATGTATAGCTTTTAAACAGTAAATACAGTATAAAACCTATTATCTCTGTCCAGTGTGAGCCCTATTCTTTGCTTCCAGGTTAAATTGCTTTTACTTTAAAGCAGGGATGCTCAAGCCCAACCTGTGGGCCACATCTGATCAACAGTGCTTTGTTGTCTGGCCCATGAGGCTCTCCACAGGTCTGGAAATCTGGTGGTGGAGGAGTGATGCCACCACTCCCCCGCTGCCAAATTTCCTGACCCATGGGGAGCCCCAGGCCCAGTGCACAGGGCCAGGTGAGGGTGAAGCCAGGCCCCAGGGCCCAATCCCAGTGTGGGAGGCAGGAAGGGATGGAGCCAGGCTCCTAGGATCCAATCCTGCTGGTGTGTAGGCTTGGGAGGAAGGAGAGGGCAGGGAAATGGTGCTGCGCTCCTGGGACCCAATACAGGTGCACAGGGCAAGGAAGGCATTATACTGAGGCTCCAGGGCCCAATCTGGCCTTCAGACTAGCTCTGTGTCACTCTTGTGGCCCACAGAGCCAAAAGGTTGAGCACCATGTCTTTAAAGCATCTGATTGCTCACATCTGATTTCTTTTTTTTAAATAAAATCTTCATAATTTTATAAAGAGGAAGCAACTTTGACCACCTGAAACCTCAGACCCTGCTCCTGCCTTTGATTGAGGTAATTTGCATCATCACAGAGCCTCAGCACAGAGCTCAGAGACACCTTACCCCACATAAGAAATGCCTGCCCAGAAGAGCATTCCATCTCTCTACTCCTCTGTGAAATATGAAACACCATAACCAGAAGCTTAAGCTTAAGCATGTAGGGAGAACATGGGGGGGCACATGCCCCGCTCAGATTGCCCACCGCCAAAACTGCCAGCAGTGGCTGTGGGCAGTCCCCACTCGCCACCCCTCCTCACCACCGACACTGCTGCCGGCGGCTGAGGGCAGTCCCTGTTCACTGCTTGCTGACACCAACAGTGGCGGCTGCGGGTAGTCCCTGCTTGCCACTCACCACCATGGTACCCCCCAAGTCTCAGGAGGCACCAGTTGTTCATGACCAGAAGGAAATCATAGAAAAAAAAATTGGGTTGGAAGGGACCTTAAGAGGTCATCTAGCCCAACACCCTGCTCAAAGCAGGACCAGCCCCTACTAGATCATCCCAGCCAAGGCTTTGTCTACCTGGGTCTTAAAAACCTCCAAGGATGGAGAGTCTGCCACCCCTCTGGCTAACCTATTCCACTGTTTTACTAACCTCCCGGTGAGAAAGTTCTTCCTAATATCCAACCTAAATTTCCCTTGCTGCAACTTGAGACCACTGCTCCTTGTTCTGTCATGTGCCACCGCTGAGAACAGTCTGGTTCCATCCTCTTTTGACCACTTTTCATGTAGTCAAAGGCTGCTATTAAATTCCCTCTTAGTCTTTTCTTTTCCACATTAAACAAGCTCAGCTCCCTCAGCTTCTCCTCCCAAGTCATGTGCCCTAGCCCCCTAATTGTTTTTTTTGCCCTCCATTGGACTTTCTCCAATTTGTCCACATCCTTTCTGTAGTGGGGGCCCAAAACTGGACACAGGACTGCAGCTATGGCCTCACTAGTGCTGCATAGATACGAATATGAATACATCCTACTTATCACCAAGCAACTTTGAGGTAAACAGACTATTCCGACTTTTCTCTGAACCTAATCTGTATATAAAATAATTTTTTTTAAACAGGAGATTTTACCACACCTTCAACTCTCCTCTGAAATATAAACTTTCATTTCTACCCAGGAGAATTTTTACAATCTGTTCTCTGATGCCTGATGAAGGATATTCGTGCCCTAAAGCTTGCAATTAAAGATTTTTTTTTTACAAAAATCTAGTTGGTCTAATAAAAGATATCACCTCTACCACGAGTCCTGATATCTTTTATTCTATGCACAGACATATCTAAGTGAAATGAACAATCTTTTACAGACTGCCATATAGCTGGTAATCTAAGCGATATACATGATTCCATTAACTAAATTATGACTTTTTTTGGCTTGCAGAATAAAAGCATTGAGATATAACATTGCTTTTCCATAATTTGACTGCCAGAGGGAGCTGTTGCAGAGAGAAAACAAAGAGGGTGTTGCCTAAACTGTACGTGTTGGGAAATAGGAAAATCTATCATTGTTCATATTTTCTGTGTCTTCTATCTCCATAACTCCTTCTTATAATTTGGAAAACGCAGTAGAAGGCAACATAGCTTCTGGCCCAGTCTACCAGCAAAAAGAGATAGGTGACAATAGCTCTTTTTAGTGATTTGCTCTCATTACTGTAACTTAGATCTCACTTCAAAGCTTCCCCCTAGCCTGGAACAAACCCCACATGTAATGCAATACCAACATGTATGTTAACTTTTCTTGTTTAAATACAAATGGTAAATCCAGTTATTCTGTAAATCCTAACTTAGTATTCATCTTGGTGATCTCATACAGCAATAAACTACAAAGATAAGTAAAAATATTTCCGTTCATTGTTTATAAGTACAGCTTGACCTCTTTTTTTCATAATGTCTCTTGCTGGGTATAAAGAAGGAGCTGATTAATTTTACACCTTTCATAATATTAGATCAAAATCAAATTCCCCTCTAGCTCTTGTCCTCTGTAAACTAAATATTTTCAGCCCTTTTTAATACAGCATGCCAGACATACAATAGATAGCCCCTTATTCCATTAACTATTTACAAGACATGCAGTAAAGTCTTCTTTCTTACAAAATGACAAAAATATCATGTGCTAGACAAGATCAGTGCTCCAGAGAAAGGTCTATTGGGAATGGACTGACCCATATATACCACATATGTCAAACTCACCTCTCCTTGTGGGTGATATCAGGATGCAGTATGGCAAATGGTGGCAACCATTGTGGAGGTTTATGCAATGACTACTCACCCTCACCACCACCACTGATACGTGTCCCAAACGGGGGATGTACCTAGATTTTGGTGGCAGGTCCACCCCTTGCTTGCTCTGTCCCTTAATCCAGACCATTCTTTGAGCACCGAAGTCTAGAAAATGCATCTCTGGGGGCCAGATCTGGCCTGCAGACTATACATTTGACACCCCAATGTATACAAAGATATATAAGGGAATGGAATGGGTGAATATCCCAAGTAAGCTAACGTCTGCAACTAGGAATGATTCCTTCTCTTCATAGTGGGAAGACCAGGAAAGTTATACTGAGAGAGATCTCTGTGAAGGGTCATGAAACAACTCAGTCCTCCTTTAATGGTCTGTTTAAAACTCACTAAGCCCAAAATCAAAATATCTCTCCACTTTAGAGGAACAAGGATAGTTTCCACTGAACTCAAGAACTCAGAATCTGGTTAGTCCCTTCCTTCACTTACCAATAACCTTGACAGTGATATCAGCTTTATCTTCTCCTGCTGGATTCTTAACTGTAACTCTGTAAACCCCCTCATCCTGCTTCTCTGCTCCTTCAATGATGAAGACACAGTGGTCCTCGTGCATCTCCACATGAACTCTACCTTCAGATTCAGAGAGAAGCTGTGGGCAGTGAAAACAGTAGTAGAAGTCATTTGTAAGTAGGGCTGAGATGGGTGGGTCTGATTCAATGCGAGTGAAGGAGAGTTGCATAAAAATGCTGGGGCTGCATCAGTGATTCTCAGACTGGCATATGCATACTTCTGGGTGTCTGTGGCAATTTCTACAAAAATGAGTGAAGGGGAAATATAAATATAAATGCTATAACACCATAAAAACTACATTTTATTAATCATCTATAATACAGAATCATAAGAGTGCATAGGAGCCTAACTAATTTAAGAAGGGGTGTGACTACAAAAAGTCTAAGAAGTACTGACTTCTGGTAACAGGAAGGCTTACATTGAATGTTATCAGGTCTATTGAAAAGTTAATAATAAAACTACTTTTAGGTTCTACTTTTTAAGATAAAACAGGATATCAGTAGGTAGCTTTTAATGTCTAATAAGAACAATTACATCATGATAGAAATTGCTTTTGAAAGTCAGTAAATTCCTGTCTGGGATAGTTAGTCGAATCAGTATGAAAAGTTACATAGGTAGCGACTAGACATAATGTTAATTCAAAGTGGTTTGGAAATTCATTTACTCTTTTGCAAATAAACATTTGTCCATCAACTTATATATTTTGGAATCATATAAAACTTTTCAAAGCAATCCTTTGTAGCCAACTACCCTGAAAAAAATAAGAACTAATGCTGTTTCCTGCCACTAGCACTAGTATGCTCCCTGTCGCACATCTTATAAGGGAGTCATCTTCTCCTTTCTCCTCCTTGGCCTACACATTCTTTCTCTGTCCAAATCCTGTTGCAGCATCATCCTTACATTTTGAAGCTCCAACCATTGGGCCTTTTTTTTTCTCTCACACCAATAAACCTCATCATTGGGTGCCTATAGATGTGCTCATTCATGTTCTAAATAGAACGCTGCAGCGTCACCTCACCATCGCATGTATTTAGCCCCCGCACATTTCAAAATGGCTGTGGGAGCACTTTATCTAAACCTTGTTGAATGAGCTTTAAATAAAATGCCCCATGGCCATTTTGAAATGTGCAAGGGCTTAATACATGCGATGGTGAAGTGTTTTAATTAGAGCAGCTGTCTGGGAACTGCTGTAATCAAAATGCCTCCCTCTGTCCTACTCCCCTACCCCCCAAGCATGTGTAAAGGCAGCTAAAACCTTCACCTTCCTTCTTGGTTACTTCAGTCTTTTTCTCAGACCTCTTAAATGCCCACTTTGCCCCCCCCACTTTGTCATCTAACTAGTTAGACTAGTCTCCTCTTTCTGTCTTTTTGTTTTTTGTCTCAGGGAAAAAATCGTTAAAAATCAGTGCTAATATGTATAAGTAGAGCCACCGTACTTTCGCTGTATGTTGTATCTCATTCTTTTTCAATTCATCTGGCCCAGGAATTTTTACATTTTGAGCATGCACTGTTCCAGCCCTGTGTGTTTGCATTGTTGAGCACGATTGGGTCACTCTACTGTCCAGGACCTCTCAGTGCTAATGTACTGCCAAAAATAAATAATAATTCTTCTGACTGCACCAGTCTAACAGTAATAAGTGCCTGATGGAAAGACCTTAAGTTAGCACATCGTTCCATTTCTAGACCATTTTCCTGTTGTCATGACTCTTCTCCCTGCATTCTACTAAGCTTTTCCCCCAGGTATTGCTAAAACTAACAGCTTAGTACTATTCAAAAGAGGTTTAAACATATACTGTTACTTCAAATACAACTTTAAAACAATTGTTTAGACAAGTTATAAGCCCTTGTGCTTCTAGGAATAAACTAATCAATAATAACGATGGTTTCTTGTGCCTCTGTGAAACATCTGATAATGGTCATTGCGAGGCAGAACATTGGCCAAGATGATGATTAGTCTGATCAATTATGTTAATCTCTATAGTTGTCTATCTACTCTTACTACATTCTGCTCTGGGTAGGACAGTTTGGAAAGTGCTAGGCACTTCTACAGGTCTGTATAAATAATAAAGAACTTACTTTATTATCATTACTTAAATCACTGCTGGTACTTGGGGGATTTCTGGAATCATCACTGCTTTGCACACTGTCACTGTTCTAGATGAGTAAAGAAAAACAGGAAGAGTTAGAAAGATCTCACTGAGCAGATTTGATCAGGTTGTTCCTGAGACACAGAGGAGATAGAGCCTTATATGTTGAGGGGCTTGGAGAAGGTGGTGTGGCTAAAATAAAGATCAGAATGAGTGAACAGAAATGAGAATGAAATTAACTGATGTGAAACAAAAAAGCAGAATTGGAAGTGAATATTTTCTCAGAATATAATAAAATAAAAGGAAGCAGAAATAAAGACGTAGGAGATCCCTGCAGCAGTGTCTTTGCTGGATGCAATACATTTATTGTCTTGTGGGCAGTAGTGGGTTGCTAGGTTTATGTAACTGCAGAAATAGAGAATATTTCTTTCTTTTAACATTGGGATATTGGGCTTGTGAACAGATATTATGGCAAAAAGCAAATTCAATCAAACAAGATATTCTGAAGCTGTGCTACTGCACTTTTAAAATGTCTCCATTAGTTCCCATGCTGCCTCTACATCAATACAGGTTTCTTATCCTCACCCCCAAGATCCATTACAACTATCCTCTCCTTATGTATCCATTCAGACTTTATATATTATTACATCTACATTACACCTACTGATGACTGGGGGCTATCAAACTGAAATTCATATCAGAGATTACTGTCACAATAGGTTAGCTTTTTGCCATAGCAAAAATGTTACACAAAACCCCCCAAAAACCCAGATGTCCAGCAGAAAGATATAGCATTTCGCAATGGAAGATAAGAATTCGAAAGTTTTAAAAACTTCATCAAATATTGTAAAAGTAAGTACTATTGATGTCAATATAAATTTATTGACAATCTGAGCAATATGTCTATGTACAACTTATGAATTCTGGTTGATGTTATGAAGTTGTTGTATTATGGTCTGCCTCTTTGTAAATGGAATTCACTTCTGCTGATATTTTGCTGATAAGACTGTGTAGCATATATTCATTAGACTAGGGTTAATGGATACTCTGATTGAGCAATGGGTTTGCTAAGAAGGTTGACTGAAGCCAAGGGAAGCTGTATTTCCTCCTTCTGTGCAGAGATGGGGAAGTGAAAAATGTGAAAACATTCACATGGGCCAAAAGGACAGAGGTGATAAAACAAGGTTTTACATTTTTAGGAAAGAAAGAGAAAGTGAAGTATATGTTCATAGCAGAAGAGGGGTCCAACTTAACTGTGGGACTAGCCTTAGTCAGACAAATCTTTTGACCTGGAAAAGCCTCTGTGAGAGGCCAGGATTTTATTTTTTTTTGCAGGGGGGAGATAACTTTTAGTGGAGCAGCTGTATGGTTGGAATGAAGTTAGACAGACTTTCAAACATGCAGTTTTTTATCGGGAAAGGAAAGCCTCTGTGATTTTAAAGCAAAGCCATGAGCTGAAGGACAAAGATCCTAATTCCACATAGAACAATGACTTAAACCCAAAGAATGCTCCAAAATGGTGAGAAAACTTGAGGCAGGGAAATGTGTATATGTGGGTTTATTTTGTCTAGAGCTGTGTATTTATTAGGCTAAATATATAAAGATTAAATGGTGCTTTGGAGTTGTATGTGTGTGTATTCTGTATTACAGGTATCATGTTTCTTTAAAAGTTAAAGAAAGAGCACCCACATGACTAGTGTCCTGGAAGAGGGTGTGTTTAAACTACTGGGGGGCCTAAGGGGATTGGTGCTAGTCCCAAGAGCCAGGCAACTGGATAGCAGGCCCACATGCTCCCCAAGTGCTGCTCCAACCTCCTTCCCTGCTCTGCTTTCTGCTCCCTTCCCTGTGCTCCCTATTTAATCTGCTGCTCTGCTTTCTGCTCCCTGGCCTATATGCCACTGTGCTGCCTGTTGCCTCTCCAGTCTGCTATGTGCCACACACAGGTAGCCACAAGTTGGTTCCCTCTGTTCTAAAACATAGCATCAGCTCTGCAAGGGCAGGCCTAAGGGCATTCAGCCAGGGGCAGTGCATGGATTTTGTTCAGACCCTGGAGCCCTAAAGTAGATCGAGCCCAGGGAGCTGGTCCTCTAACGCAATATTCTGAAAGGTATCCATCCTTAGATGCAGGGGTAGCAGTGGACGTAGTCTTTCTGGACTTCAGGAAGGCCTTCAACACTGTCTCTCACCCTATTCTCATTAAAAAACTAGGGGACTGTGGCGTCGACACCTACACAGTCAAATGGGTTGCTAAATGGCTGGAGGGCCGCAGCCAGAGAGTGGTGGTGGATGGGTTATTTTCGACCTGGAGGGATGTGGGCAGTGGGGTCCCCCAGGGCTCAGTCTTTGGACCTGCGCTGTTCAACATTGTCATCAGTGACTAGGATGAGGGGGTAAAAAGCACCCTGTTCAAATTTGCTGACGACACTAAGATGAGGGGGGATGTGGGCATGCTAGAAGGGAGGAATAGGCTGCAATTGGACCTAGACAGGTTACAGGGATGGGCAGATGAGAACAGGATGGGTTTCAACACTGACAAGTGCAAGGTGTTGCACCTGGGGAGGAAGAACCAGCAGCATACCTACAGGCTGGGGAACTCCCTTCTTGTCAGTACAGAGGCAGAAAAGGATCTTGGAGTCATTATTGATGCCAAAATGAACATGGGCCGACAGTGTGGGGACGCGGTCAGGAAGGCCAACCGCACCTTGTCATGCATCCACAGATGCATCTCAAGCTAGTCCAAGGAGGTGATCCTCCCCCTGTATGGGGCACTGGTCAGGCCACAGTTGGAGTACTGCGTCCAGTTCTGGGTGCCGCACTTCAGGAGGGATGTGGACAGCATTGAGAGGGTCCAGAGGAGAACCACCCGCACAATCAGGGGGCAGCAGGGCAGGCCTTACGAGGAGAGGCTAAGGGACCTGAACCTGTTCAGCCTCCACAAGAGAAGGCTGAGGGGGGGATCTAGTGGCCTGTTACAAACTAGTCCGAGGGGACTAGCAGGCATTGGGGGAGTCCCTATTCCCCCTAGCACTACCAGGAGTGACTAGAAATAACGGTCACAAGCTGGCAGAGGGTAGATTCACACTAGACATCAGGAGGCGCTACTTCACTGTCAGGGCAGCTAGGATCTGGAACCAACTTCCAAGTGAAGTGATGCTGGCTCCTACCCTGGGGGTCTTTAAGAGGAGGTTAGACGAACACCTTGCTGGGGTCCTTTGACCCCAGTACTTTTTCCTGCCATGGCAGGGGGTCGGACTTGATGATCTGCTCAGGTCCCTTCCGACCCTACCAACTATGAAACTATGAAGAGGGGGGAGCTCTCTCAGGACTCTGTGTACGATGCCTTTTTAGTCTTTCTTTGACTTCTTACAATCATGCTAATAGGACAGGTAGTAGACACTCTCTAAATTCACAAAGTCTAAATTTGTAGCATACCCAACAAAACTGTCCCCTTGCACACATGAGTCTACTCCTTACAAGTTAATCCACTATGATATTGGGAGGGCCATTTGTTTGCAAACTGTGATGAGAAGGATCCTTTGATGGGAAAGAACAACAGTGCAGCCTACAGAACTCTTCCTTCCTCTGGAACAAAGTTGTTTGAAAGGGCAGATGTCCATGGCTTCCTTATTTCCTGTGCAGTGGGAAGAAAATGAACTAGTGCTGACAGCTTACTTATAACACATGCTGGTTGTATGGTGATATACAGGTGGACAGACTACCACCCATGCTTCCTCTCTTTTGCTCTGCTCAAAATAGACACTTCAGAGGATCACAACTCAACGTGACTACAGCAGCAATTGTTACATCACTAGGTGTGATTTGCTCCTACTTTAGTCTTATTTTTTCTATTCCTTTTTAAGCTCTATTTTTGAAGAGATGTGGGAAAGTTAAACCTCAGAACTGAGAATTACAATCTGATTTAAAAACAGAAAAAGAAATAACCTCTTATGATCACTTTTCCTTAGCCACTTTTTCAGACTGCACATTACCTTGTTTACTTTCTGCCAAATTACAGTGGGTATTGGGTCTCCTGAAATGGGAACGTCCAGTCTCAGCTTATTCCCAGCCACCACAACAATAGTGTCAGGAGACTGACCCATGCAGTCCAAATGGATTTTAGGGGGTTCTGTAGCAAAAGCAGAGAAAATAAATCAATGTAATTTGAGCGTTTATATGAAAAGAGGATGGTTTTTTAGCTGTTGTATTAAAGAGGTTCTATACCCCTGCTAATGTGTGAAAAACCTCAAGGTGACTTGCTCAGGTTTTAGTCACGTGTGCTAAATGAACCTTAGTCTTACCTTCTCTTGGCACAAAATCAATCTTGATCTCTGGAAAGAAGGGAAAACAGAAAGCTAAGAATGGATCTGAAAGTCTCACATAGCCTGCACACTGAAAATAGTTTTAAATAGATAACCTCTCAGTGGCTGTAAATCAACAGATGAATTGTGTAATAATTTGGAGGTACAAACAGGCACAATTTTATGCATGTAAATTTACTCATGTAAACTATCTTTGTCTAAGTCTTCCCCTCCTAGTTTAAACCCTTTTGGAAGGAGCTCTGGCAAAGGAATTATTTGCAAAGATTCTCTTAAGATGATTTCAACCCATTATCTAGCTGAGATCTTTCACTCATTGAAAAAGCCTACAGGACATGCTATAAAACTTGATGCAAACTAGAGGGATACATGGAAAGTTATGGTCATCTGTGTATCAGCTGTCTAGCTGGAATTGTCAGGGAAACACCTAATGTAAACTCTGTGGCCTTGATTTTACTATCTTTTCCTGGGAATCTCTAATGGGGAAAATGAACCACCTCACCTGCTCATTCCATTCCCTACAATTTTGTTATCTATTTCCCCCCAACATAGATACTGGACCACAGGAAGGCCTGTGTAGAGGTCTGGCCCTCACTACTTTTCTGTGCAGAAGAGAAAGATCTGTGCAAAGGTCTAAATAAGGGCTGTATGAGCCACGTCACTAACAACTATGGGATGACATACAAGTGTCCACAGGGTTGGGTTTTTAGACTGTCAAGGCATCTAGTCTTTCCATGAATTTAGAAAGTGCCAAGCACACTGTGAGCTCTACCTCAGTACCAGTGATAATTATGATGCACTGTTACAAACAGTCTCCATGTTGTGCCTGGTGTTCTGGCACTGGGAGAGGTAATCCTGATGCTGTTTCCTGATGCAGTGTTTTATTTTGATGGCTCACTCAAGTAGTAAGGGTAATTTTGTATTTATCAGGCCTGTGCTATTCCTGTTAAATATTAATAAACAGATTCTAACAGTCACCCAAAAACTGAAGTTTGGCGGAAAGGTTGTAAGCAAATCCCTCAGGGATGAAAGAATAGTCAGCTTCATCTTCTGGGGTTACATCATCAATGGTTAGCTTATGAATTCTGAAAAATACAGATAAGCACATGTAACTCGCCACAGCAGGAATGCTCCTGCATCAAACGAGGATCTGTAGACTGTGGTACACGATAGGTCTTTATTCTCCGCAGTGTCAAATCAGCATTTAAGAGCATGAGCAGAAACATTGGTCTTTTTCTCATACAGGAGGGTGTCAAACATCTGGCTCACAGAGTCACTTAATCCAGCCTGCCAGGCTACCAGCTGGCTACTGGAAATAGGGTGCATGGCTGGAGAGGGGTGAGCTCTGCTGCAGAATCCAGGTCTCTTGGGCCCCTGTGGACATGGCTATCAGCAGTAGGAGAACAAGCAGTGGCTATGCTGACAACTGGTTGGCCTTCTGTTGCCAGTCCCACCATATCTACAGCTACTGCCATCCCCACTATAATCACTGTTTGTTCCATTGCAGCTGGTCCTGTTCCCATCACCACTGTCCCGTGCCTCATGCTCCATGCTGGATCAGGTCCATCAAGGAGTCCTGTGGTCCTGGGACATGGGGTGAGTTTAATACCCCTGTCATAGGGTATAACTTCCTGCATAGTAGAGTGCCATTTGGAGATGGCCTCAGTTAACTTCCACCCAAGAATATGGGAAACCAAACCAATGTTACAACAAATAAAACTCCAGGTGGAAACTCTATCCACTTCTTTTCAACACTCAACAGATAAAACCTCAAAGGAGTACCAAGGAATTTTTTATATAATGAGTAACTGTTTCAAAATATGCATACTTATGTGCAAATGTTTACATAAAAATATTCTTTTAAGAATGGTAATATATTATCATGAAGGAAGTTACTTCAAAGTACTGAAATCTCTTTATCCATATCAATCAATCTATTTCATTATGACTATTTTAAAGGGACTATCAGTGTAATTTCGAGGCCATTTAAACACTCAAAGACATGAAATGCTGAGTGAAGGCTGAAAATCAGCACTGATGATCTATTGTACCAATACACACCAACACTTGATATACATACATGCAGCCTGCACATACATACCAATACTACACAATGCAGAGCATACAGAGTAGGAACAGCCACATGGTCATTTTGCAAAGGAAGGTTTCGACTTCCTACTGCAAGCTGAAGTCAATTCAGAGTCTTGGCTTATAATCAGATCCCCATCACATACTATCCAGAGGGGATTATGTTATGCTTAATCCTACTCAAGATTTCTGAAGCAGAACTCACCTGCCAATATGAGAGATCTTTATCCTTTCATTTGGGACGACCTCTTTCCCATTTTTCAACCAGATTCCTTTCACATTCTCATCAGATACTTCACATTTGAAGACAGCCTGGTCCCGTGCCTTCACTGTCAGGTCTGCAATACTCTGATAAACTTCCAGCTTCTTCTCTAATATTGTGAAATGTGTGAAGCAACAGCAAAAACATCAATAGGCCAGAGGGCAGATAAAAGAAATCCACAGTGTGCAGGGCTTTAACACGATTGGTGTCCATGCACCTGATATTATGGTATCTGTTGCATCTGTCACGCAGGCCTAAATTTTCTTAATGGGTTCCTTGTCACCTTAATGATCATCCCTCCCATTATGGTGTATTCAGTCTTATTGTCTCTGCGCATAAGAACTATCTCACCTCTTCAGACTGCTATGAACAAGGTGACCTTTGCCCCCTTGCACATTTCAGTCTCCATGATTATCCAGCATAATATGGGCTTTACCTTGTACAAACAGTTCAGCAACTGACTTCCCACCATTGGTCTTTACAGTATAGTGTCCACTGTCCTCCTTAGTTGATTCATTAATGATCAGATAGTGCTTCTTCCCAACCTTTTTAAATCTGTATTTGAAAGCCTCTTCCCGTGTTAACTCAGTTCCATCCTTTCGCCTGAAATTCCAAATAACCTTGAGTCATTCTGCTGTTTACTTCAGTCTTTCTCTTTTGGGGTAGGATAAGGATCAGTAACATGTTATTACTATCTGGGATGCTTTAGACTGCAATCTTGGATTGATAGTCATATTTCTTGTTGGCAAAATATTGAACATTTCACAGCACTATAAACCATTACCTGTTGACAATTAATTTTCACTGAGTTATTGACTTGGTATGAGAGGGTACATTAATATGGAATACTTTATTATGTTTATTTTTACATATATTTATAACTGACTGTGCTGAATATGGTACAAGAAGGTATGATAAAGACTGCCCTTGTCCCAGTGAATATACTTTTAAAAGACTGACATCAAGAAAACAGGATTCACTAGAAAATTCCAATAAGAAAACCACTAAAAGATTACTCTTACTGCTTATTATTTATTTATTAACCCATAATTTGTGGTCATCATGAAAGAAATTGATTTTAGAAGTGATTTAAGAAATCTTTATAGCCCTTTCCATTTAAAGATCTCAAAATACTTTATAAACATTATTAAATCAAAATAACCTATGAGGAAATGTACCAATTATAATTCCCATTTACCATATGGGGAAAGAGCTACACAGATCTAATATTTCAGTAGCATAAAACCTAAAAAAAAAATTCTTCCTCAATTTATTTACACATAACATAAATGAGCTGTAGTAACTAGCTTGAGATTTCTGCTGATATTCCTGTTACAATCTTTTCTTCAAAAGGAGGCTAGATAACCACCTAGCCAGGGTCATTTGACCCCAGCACTCTTTCCTGCCCATGGCAGGGGGTCAGACTTGATGATCGACTTAGGTCCCTTCCAACCCTACCAACTATGAAACTGAATGCTGTTGCAAGCTGTAAATTAACTTTCCTTTCCTTT
The DNA here is from genome assembly GCF_030867095.1 of Alligator mississippiensis. NCBI lineage: Eukaryota > Metazoa > Chordata > Crocodylia > Alligatoridae > Alligator > Alligator mississippiensis. The sequence continues at coordinate 228,171,469 of NC_081825.1, forward strand.
TGGAATTTAGTGGTGTTCATTGGGAAAAAGTAGTTTTAATTTCTTGTATTTTTATAGATTTTTAGAAATTCTTGGGTGTCTTTTTTGTTAGTTTCTTTATTTGTGCAAAACACCAGAATATGTCTGTTAAAATTAACTACGTTCTTTGTCGGATAAAAAATTGTAGCACCAGCTCTTGGACCACTAATACAGTAGAGCTCTAATCCTGCGCGAGGATGTAGGTAGGCAGAGTTTTCACTTAGATGGAGTACAAGTGAAGTAACTGGGATCAAGTTAATTGCAGGTTTAAAGCCTACATAATGGAAAATGTTATTACTTGCATTATGTAGGGCAGTGCTTTTCAACCAAGGTGCCATGGCATCCTGTGGTGTTTTGAGATGTTTTTAAGAGTGCTCAGCAATGTTAGTACCATTAGGGGTGCAAACACGATTCATATAATAGACTCAGTTTTCAAATAGAAATCCATAATCTAATCCATAATCCACATCCTGCCCTGTTATGGTCTTTCTGAGTTCTTTGCAACAGAAGAATTGTTGTATTATTTTTCTGTAGTAAAAAAAAAAGAAGTGTGAAAGCTAAGAGCTGGCATTTTTTGAATGCCTTGAATCTATCAAGGAGTGCCTTAAATCTAAAAAGATTGAGAACCACTGATATACGGTCTTAGCTGTGACTATTTGTAAAGCAAGATATTATGTAGGGATGGCAAAATATATTTCTGTATTTGTTTTCTTCACAAATACAGGCTATTGTGCTTTTGGCTTTTAATTTCTGTAATGGGAGTTGTGGGTATTTTTGGATTTTTGCTTATCTTTATTTAATTAGGATGCTAACACAATTTTGATGCTATATATGGTGATTACATTACTGGTGAAAGGCTCTACAGACAAGGAGTGGAACAATGAAACTACAAGTTCCTTAAAAGAAAACCCCTCTATATTATTTCTGCCTACTTTACAACAGTATATTGCCAATGGAGAAGGAAAACAAAACACCCATCTGAAGCAGAAGGTAGTCACCATTAACTAGAAGGAGGAAGCACAAAAGGTAGTCTTGTGGTCAAGGCACTAGATTGGGACTCAAGGTCTGTATTCTGTTTTCATCTGCATTGTGCCAGTAGTTCTCAACTTTGTTAGAGCCAGACATCCCTCATTAGGCTCAAGGAACTCCTCATTTGACTCAAGGCACACATCAGCAAATGCCAGCTCTTAGTTTCATTGCGACTGTAGATGATTTCTCCTGTTGCAAACAACTCAGACTGCAGCAGGTCAGAATGATTTGACATGATGGATTTCTACGTGAAATCTCTGGGTTTATCTTATAAATCAGGGGTAGCTCATGTTTTTTGGCCAGAGTGCCGAAAACCCCCACAATACCTACCTTGGAAGGGGCCAGAGTGCTGGCATGCTGGAAAAACAAAATGAGGGTAGCAGGTACATGGCAGAATGCCCTGCTTGTGCCCCTTGCCCCACACCCAAATCCCCTGCTGCCCCTTGCCTCCCACCCAAAGCCCCTGCCCTGCTCATAAGCCTTGCCCCCCACCCCAGGCTCCGTGGCTGTCAGCAGCTACCCAGCACCTGGGCCAGCTGCAAACATCTGGTGCCTCTGCCCCCGGCCGCGGCCGCCTCCCAGCCTCAGACCCAGCCCCGGGCTCGGGGGAGGCAGCACATACCGGCAGTGCTCCCCACTGTGCTACCCTCACCACTTCTGCAGGGCAGCATTGGAACCCGGCGCGGCAGGGCACAGCGGGGGGCGCAGAAAGCCGCTTGCTCCCAGCTCCCCGCTACACTTCCCCTGCAGGCGGGAGCAGCAGTGAGGGGCACAACCCTGTGCTGTTGCCCACGCTGCTCCCATGCACACAAGGGAAGTGTGGCAGGGCAGCAGGGACCAGGCAGCTTTCTGCGCCTCCTGCTGTGCCCTGCTACGTCGGGTTCCAACGCTGCTCTGCAGAAGCGGGGAGCACTGCCGGTATGTGCTGCCTCCCCCGAGCCCGGGGCCGGGTCTGAGGCTGGGAGGCGGCTGAGGCTGGGGTGGAGAATCAGCAGATGTTTGCAGCTAGCCCAGGTTCTGGGTAGCTGCTGGTAGCCACGGATCCTGAGCTGCTTGCAGCAAGCTTTCATGGGAGCAGCCCAGGCTCTGGTTATCAGCAGCTACCCAGAACCTGGGCCGGCTGCAGCCGGGAGGCTACAGACAGCTGGTGCCTTCCCACCCCGGCCATGGCTCCAGTTGTCTCTCGGCTGGCTCTGGGTAGCTGCTGATAGCCATGGAGCCCGGGCTGCTCCCAGCAGGGCTTGCAGCATCCCTCTACCCAGAGCTGGGGCTTCCCCGGTTCCAACCCGTGCTGAGGAAAATGGCCTCACGTGCCATGCTTGGCAAGTATGCCAGGGGTTGCCGACCCCTGTTATAAATCATGTTTGTATATGTAACTCTGCTAACATTGTGTGGCTCCCCGTGGCAACTTTGTAAGGATCTTAAGGCACCCTGATTGGGAATCATTGATTTATTCCTTTAGTGCCCTATCTGTAAACGGGGATAATGATACATTCCTACCTTCCAGATGTATTGTGAGGATAAATTTTTAAATGTTTGTAATATTAATGCTTCCTCAAATACAGGAGGCATGGAGGCCATATAAAACTATAGTTGAACAGAATTATTGTTATTTCTACAATTTTCAGGTTATTTTCATTTAAGGCCTTATAGGCTGGTGTGCATACCAGTCAGAGATAGAAACATAAAGACCAAACTGCAGATCTTTTCATACCTCTTTGTTTAGGGATTGCTTTATTTCCCAAACATACTAAAAAACCTGTTACTATGTAATAACCAGCTGAGGTCTTTTTGGCTTCATCCAGCTGGTGTGCAAGGCACTTTTCTAGGCTACTGTGGAGAAATCTGCACTATGACTTTCTCATCTTTGGTCAGTATTTCTCTTGCCTAAAATGCAGGAAGCCAAATATCTTTCTTCTTGTAGGTCACGTGCTTACTTTTATTTGTGTACCCTTGACCAAAGCTCATAGTTGAAAAGCTAAAGGGGGGCTGTAACAGGTGCATTGGGGCCAGTGCCCTGTTACAAGTTACAAATTAACCTACCTAATTTGCAGTTTTTCAGTTTTTCTGGAAACCACAACAACCGGTGGTGTCCACTACCACCAGGAAATATTCCCATGCAATCAACCCAAACCCCTTCCCCTAGCGTATTATTCATATGATATGCTGTTTTAGAACCTCTCAATCCTTACTGCAATACATAGACAACGTGGCAATCCTTGCAGCCAGCCTCACGTGCTTGAGACTTACTCTCTGTGGTGATGGCGGGGTCTCTGCCAGTGTGCGGTGATGTAAGGACCTCTCTGCCAATCATTGGCAAAAAGCGGGGCTGCCCGGAAATGCCTGCAAAATTGGCCCTTCGTGCCAGGAACAAGCTGCAAAAACGGCTTAGTCTTGCCACAAGTTAAGTAGGTCCCTAGTTATAGGGTCTAGATTGCTGAAGTTTCTCCCTAAAGTGACATGCACTTACTTTCTCGATATTGCCTTTCATGTGTTTTTTAGCTGATGACATTTATTCCCCTTGTTCTGATGGTGACAAAAGGACATTCATTGGGTCTCTGAAATAGTTTAAATAGACAGTCCAATTCTAGACATTGAGCTTCTATTTGCCTAGTTTTCTTTTGTCTCTGTTGCAGAGAGTGACAGCTGCTTTCACTCTGGGAGGGACAGAGATGGGTGTCTCCCTTCCTTCATAACTGGCTCTCTGTAAATGGACACTGCACATAAATGTATGTGTGTGCATATGTATTTTTTTTAATAGTGTAATGTATATACTATGCCCATCTGTGGGTCTCATTTAAATTTTTAGTTCCTTCCTTCAGGAGAGCAGATGAGGAATAGCAGTCTCCAGAAATGTCGTGAGCATTGTGGGAATAGCTAACAGTTATGTTTGTGAAGCTGTTAACAAACATGAAAGGATTCCATCTTGAAAGGAAGCTGAGAATCGATGTGCCAGACTTGCTTACAGTATCTTTTCCAGGCAATGTTAGCATCCTGTTTGAAATCAAGAACTAGCTGGACTCTGTGCTGAATACCTCTCATCAGTCTCACAAATCAAATTTGCATAATGACTGACTATGCAGTCGTGTATTTTAAAATGACATTGTGATGTTTCCTGGCTGCTCTCTTGAGGGATTCCCCCTGTTCCCTTGTGTTCCTTCACCTCTTGAGAGAGATTCCCTGTTTTTTGTGCCTACTTCCCTGTGCCTGGAGAACCTCTTTTTGTTCCCTTGAGTTCCTCTCCCATTTCCTGACACCTGTCACTGCTTCCTTGAAGGTTCCAGACAAATTCCTTCAGGATGTTGTTACTTCACTTTTTCCATTCTGGCTCTAGTCCTCATCAATAATAGTTTCTAAGGGCCATGTTTGGTATCTCCACCTGTTCAGGGGGTGCTAATGCTCTAAATCAGGGGCAAGCAACGTTTTTGGCCAGAGTGCTGAAAAAACTGCGATGTCTACCTTGTAAGGTGACGGAGTGCTGATATGCCAGAAAAACAAAACCAGGATGGGGGGTACAGGGCAGAACACACTGCATATTAGTATAGTTAATAAACATAAATGTTGCTTTTTTACAGTAAATACCTGGTTTTCTCAAAGTTCTAAACCTGGTGACAATAAATAAAACTTCATGTACTACCTATGTTGTTGTATATGCTTTTTTTTGTTAAGCATGTTGTGATGAGAGAGAGAAAAGGAGAGGAGAGAGAATAGAGAGAGAGAGAGAAAGAGGGAAAGAAAAACTAGAAAAAAGGAGAGAGAAAAAGAAGAAAAAGCAAAAGAGAGAAGATGAAAAGAGAGAAGAGAGAGAAAAAGGAGAGAAGAAAGAAAGAAAGAGGGAAAAAAAAACAAAAGAAAAGAGAAAAAGGAAAGAAAAGAGAAGAGGATAAAAGGAGAGGAGAGAGGAAAAGAAAGAAAGAAAAGAGAAAAAGAGGGAGAGAAGGAGAGAAAAAAAGGGGAGAAGGAGAGAGAGAGGAGAGAGAAAAAAGGAAACAAAAGAGAAAAAGAGGAGAGAGAAGAGAAAAGAAAAAAGAGGGGAAAAAGAGAGAGAGAGAGAAAAAAAGGGAAAAAATAAGGAACTACGAAATTCACGGCAAAAGTTGGCTGCATCTTCATCTTACAGGTTCCCCCTGTGGCCCTACCCCCACCACTGATTGGTCGAGGGGCTGCGCTTGCAGATCACTCCTGAATGGCAGAGAGGCAAAAACTGCAGTTTTAAACTTGGGACCATTGTTGTGTCCCCACCACTGATTGGCTGAGGGGCCCCAGGAAGGACTTGCAGCTGACTGGCAGGAAGGCAAAAATGGCACCATGTTTAAAACAACAGCAGCAAGGCGCCAGACTTCCATACGTAGATCCTGAGGTGGTGCAGAGTCACTTGGAAGAACTGGATGCCTTTAAGTCGGCAGGCTCGGATGAGCTTCATCCGAGGGTGCTGAAGGCACTGGCTGACATCATTGCACAGCCACTGGCAGGAATATTCGAACGCTCGTGGCGCACGGGCCAGGTCCCGGAGGACTGGAAAAGGGCTAACGTGGTCCCCATTTTCAAAAAGGGGAGGAAGGAGGACCCGGGCAACTATAGGCCAGTCAGTCTCACCTCCATCTTTGGTAAAGTCTTTGAAAAAATTATCAAGGCTCACATTTGTGAGAGCCCGGCAGGGCAAATTATGCTGAGGGGAAACCAGCACAGGTTTGTGGCAGGCAGATCGTGCCTGACCAATCTAGTCTCTTTCTATGACCAGGTTACGAAATGCCTGGACACAGGAGGAGAGGTGGATGTCGTATACTTAGACTTCAGGAGGGCCTTCGATACTGTATCCCACCCCATACTGGTGAACAAGCTAAGAGGCTGTGATGTGGATGACTACACAGTCCGGTGGGTGGCGAATTGGCTGGAGGGTCGCACCCAAAGAGTCGTGGTGGATGGGTCGGTCTCAACCTGGAAAGGTGTGGGCAGTGGGGTCCCGCAGGGCTCGGTCCTTGGACCGATACTCTTTAATGTCTTCATCAGTGACTTGGACGAGGGAGTCAAATGTACTCTGTCCAAGTTTGCAGATGACACAAAGCTATGGGGAGAAGTGGACATGCCGGAGGGCAGGGAACAGCTGCCGGCAGACCTGGATAGGTTGGACAAGTGGGCAGAAAACAAGAGGATGCAGTTCAACAAGGAGAAATGCAAAGTGCTGCACCTAGGGAGGAAAAATGTCCAGCACACCTACAGCCTAGGGAATGACCTGCTGGGTGACACAGAGGTGGAAAGGGATCTTGGAGTCCTAGTGGACTCCAAGATGAACATGAGCCGGCAGTGTGACGAAGCCATCAGAAAAGCCAATGGCACTTTATTGTGCATCAGCAGATGCATGACGAATAGGTCCAAGGAGGTGATACTTCCCCTCTATCGGGCACTGGTCAGACCGCAGTTGGAGTACTGCATGCAATTCTGTGTGCCACACTTCAAGAAGGATGCGGATAACCTGGAGAGGGTCCAGAGAAGGGCCACTCGTATGGTTAAGGGCCTACAGACCAAGCCCTACGAGGAGAGACTAGAGAAACTGGACCTTTTCAGCCTCTGCAAGAGAAGGTTGAGAGGCGACCTTGTGGCTGCCTATAAGTTCATCACGGGGGCACAGAAGGGAATTGGTGAGTATTTATTCACCAAGGTGCCCCCGGGGGTTACAAGAAACAATGGCCACAAGCTAGCAGAGAGCAGATTTAGATTGGACATTAGGAAGAACTTCTTCACAGTTCGAGTGGCCAAGGTCTGGAACGGGCTCCCAAGGGAGGTGGTGCTCTCCCCTACCCTGGGGGTCTTCAAGAGGAGGTTAGATGAGTATCTAGCTGGGGTCATCTAGACCCAGCACTCTTTTCTGCCTATGCAGGGGGTCGGACTTGATGATCTATTGAGGTCCCTTCCAACCCTAACATCTATGAATCTGTGAACTGCAGTTTTCGCTTCCCTGATTCATTAGGGAAACACCTGCAGTTGCTGGAGGGTTTAGGGGGCTTATTACATGATTTTATCCCAGTTTAGCAAGCAGCCCCAGGCTGGCAGTGCTGAGGCAGGGGGAAGCCATGGAGTTGGGCTCTGTGGTGCACAGCATGAGCTGGAGGGTGGAAAGGGCTGTGAGGGGGGCCCATGGCCTGCTTGGCTGTGCTCTTCCTGGTGGTTGGCCCTGGGTGTGGGCAGGGGCAGCAGCAGCCAGTGTGCACATGGCTCTGCCTGGCTGCCTGCTACATTGCTCCCAGAGCACCCAAGCCAGCTGCCCCAGCACTTCTGGCATAGAAACCTAGCAGGGTTAATGCTGGCCAGGAGGTTACTAGTGTGGCCAGCAGGCTCCCCCTACCCCTCCTTGCTGCCCCAGGGACCACAACCCCCCCATGCAGTGCAGGCTCCTACCCCGAGAGGGCTCCAGGTCTCCCATACCCACCCACCTGCAGACTGGCCCACTGCAACGAGCACCAACTCAGCCAATCTATGACAGGGAGACAAAATGATGAAGTTTAAAACTGCAGTTTTCGCCTCCCTGCTGACCAGGAGTGAGTTGCAAGCGTAGCCCCTCCACTAAGTGGTAGGGGGTGCATGGGGGAGCCTGCAAGATTTAAGGTGCTGCCGCACACCCCACTTCTGCCATGAATTTCGTAGGTCTCTAGAAAATGAGAAAAAGCCAGGGGGAGGGAAAGAAAAGGAAGAAACTACAAGGACCAGCTGCCAGAGCCCAGGCACACTCTCCGCCTCCCCCCCCCCAGCAATGCAGGTGTGTGGGCATCGGGTACATGAGATGGCTGCTGCTGCTGCTGCTGGTTTCCCTCCTGCTGCTGGTTTCCCTCCCACAGCACTGTGGCAGGCACTGGGGTCAGGGTGAGGACAATGCAGGCAGGGACGAAGTCTGCATTCTGCTGTCCCTGCCCCCATGTCTGTGGCTGAGTCTGTGAAGTGCTCAGCACCGCCACAGACACAGTGGTGGGGTCAGCAGAGCAGACTACGTCCCTGCCCGTGTTCTCCTGCCCGTGCCCCCAGTGCTTGCCATAGCGCTGGGACCTGCAGCTGCTCCAGCGAGCCCAGAGCAGCACCTTAAAAAAAAAAATTAAAACATTTTGCTCAGCACACCTCCTGGCGTGCAGAGGAAAATGTCTCTGCATGCCACTAATTGGCACACATACCAGGGGTTGCCTATCCTTGCTCTAAATTGTCTATATACTTGAGGGATCACCTTCTTTCTGATTCCCCTTTTGTGATCCCTGAGGTCAGCCAAAAGCAACTTTCAGCATGTGCCATCAGTATTCTAAGTGCACTTGATAAAAACTTGGCAGAGGTCATTTTCAAGAGTTGCTCCTCAGCTCTGGAACTCCTTCCCTTTTGCGGTTTACCAGAGCCCAAGCCTGGATGTCTTTTGCAAGCACTGTAAGACATTCCTGTTTTGGCCAAGCATTTAGCAAACAAAGCTAGGCTGAAGTAGTCCCTAAACAGACTCCCACTGTGAGTCTCTGTCTTACTTTGATAATCTAGTTCCCATTTAAGTTGTTTTTTCTTTTCCCTGTTTTGTGAGTATTCTGTTCTCATATTGCTATCTTTATGCTGCCCTGAGCCATGTTGGGAAAGGTGGAATATACCTTAAATAAATAAATAAAATAAATAGATAAATACAATAGTAGTCCTTTCACTAAAGACAATCATCTAGAAAAATACTAAAACAAATATATCAGCAGAATCCCAAAGTGAAAGAACAGGAAGATCTGGACACACAAAACATCCCTCATGTCATTTATTGTTTTATGATCAGTTCTGACATCTTTCCAGCTAATCACCCTGTGGGTTTATGGAGCCTGCCTACCTTCCTTCCTTTCTCTCTCAAAATAATGTAGACAGTTGGGTACATAAGCCTACAATAGCCCCTCTCCACTTGGCATTGAGTTGGATGGTCCCTATCCTTTCATTTTGAACACCCCTTCATGATAATAATGCTAATGGTCCCAGTGTGCCCCACAGAAAAGTGTACACCAGGAATCACTTATTTTTTTACATTCTCTTTACCATTTCACAGTAGCCCCTTCCTCGGACACTTCACACTCAAACTCCACTCTTTCTCCAACCATCACCATTTGGTCCTCCAGTGGGTGGATGATCAGGACTGGAGGCTCTGGAAGTGAACAAGTCTATTGTAAGCAAGAGTCTGAAGAGTAGAACAGAAAGGATGGCTAAGAGCCCTATCACTTCCCTTCCATCTCAGTAGGGAAAGAGGCAGTAATCTGAGGGGAGATAATTTTATTCCCACAGCAACTATGGTGAATTAATTCCATCCTTTGCACAACATCTGCCAATGTATACTACATAGGAACATAAAATTTGTTGTGCCAGATTACATCATTAATTTTATTCATAGACTACTTTGTTCTTGATTTATAAAAGAGAGTAAATATGATGTGTTGATCATTTTTCTTAAATCTAAACTCTAAATTGATGTGTTTATATAGTTTGCCTGACATTTTCAGCTTCTTCAGGCTCTAAGTTTCCGTTTTTAGTAACTTTGTAGTCATCATTTTTCAGAAAACAGCCTTCCAGATGTGAGCCACCTATAAGCAGTAGAGTTTTGTCTTTCTGAATCTGCTTCCTGAAACAATTAATCTTAACATGTGAAGAAGCCCTCAACTCCCACTAATCTCACTGGACTGTTTATTTTCTTCTCTCTAAGATTTAACTAGGCTCAGAAACAGGAAATACTAGTAAATGGGGGTAAAGTAGATCTGCACCTCCACCTGGCAGTCACTCACCTCTGACAAATAGTTCTGTGAAGCTCTTTTCCTCACCTATCACACATTGATATGCTGCATCATCAGCCAGGGAGCAGTGATTGATAGTCAGAATCCTTTTATTCCCAACAGCCTCAAAAATATATCTGAAGAAATGTAAATAGAAACTAAGTATAATGAGCATGGAGTCTGTCCCTTAGAACTAGCCACCTTTCTCCATGCATGGCTGAGAAGAAGAATGATTTATCATGAGCTTCCCTATCTGATGTGGGTGAAGGCAGTAGCCAAGCATCCCTGTTCTGGTAGAAGGGAGAGGAGGAGTTTTAAAGACAGTTATCCACTTGAACAGTGTGAGCTTGAGGGAGGGGTTTACAAAGAAATGTTTATACAAAGCAGATAGTTGAACAATATTATGCTTAAATGCCAGTCATTAAGAACATATTTTCACCATGTGGCCCCATCAGAACTCACGCACAAAATCACTTCAGGTTGGTCTTATAATGCAGGTACATCTGACACAAGAAGGGAAAGCTTACTGGATCCCCCCCAAAATTATAGAAATGAGAATGTATAATCAGAGGACTTACTTGCTGAGCAGACAGATGGTTGTGTTAAATTCCATGTACAAAAAGTGAGAACATGAGAGGAAGGGAAGAAAAAACAATGATGAGAACTGTGAACTAAAAAGTCATTTCAAATGTTAACAAACCATCAATCTTGGCACCCATATAAATCTTTGTGTATTTTCCCTTTCCCCTTCTGGCCTTCCTCTTCTTTTGTCATTTCTATTGACCATCTCTTCTTGAAGATGGTTAGGTTTTCTATTTGTTTCAATTTGGATTTCTGAGCTGTCTTTTCCTAATTTACCTGCCACTAACTTGGATCTCCTGCCCATTCTTTAGCCATTTCACATCAGCATCTGGGTTGGCAACATCCACTGTAAATTTGATTTTCTGTCCTTTGTCCACTTGGTAAGCAGGATCCAGTTTCTTGAGGAACGCTAAAATAAAGAAGGGTTACAAATGGGCTACTTTAATAACTTTTCTTCTCCACATTTTTTTCCCTTGCATTTATAGCCTTTTCTATTGATTCAAGACCTAATTAATTCTGTTCAATTCATATCACCCCATTTGTTTTTTTTCTATTTTTTGTTCCCACAGTGTTCCCGCTACATCTTTTCTATGATTCTCTGGCCTTAGCTAAACTAGGGTAAAAGATGTGATGTTCCCTTATGTGAAGAAATCCCTCTCTGTCTGTCCCTGGATTGCAACATTCCAGCTACCCCTCTGTTTTTCACTGTGGCTGCTACTATTTGATACAACCTGGACCAAGCTGTAAAAATTCCTGAGGGGATGGAGAACTCTCTCTCTGCCTTCAGGTGGCACTTTGGGAACATAGAAGCCATGAGCCTTCAGAGAATCTCTGGATGAATGTGAAAACACCAACTGCTGAAGCTTCCTTAGCCTGCCGAAGGGTTTTTGAACCCTAAAGCTTGCTTAATAACTATTCTCCGACCATTTGGGCTGGTCTAATAAAAGATATCAAATTCACCCAAGGAACCTTGTCTGCCTAAGTAGAAATCTGGCATCTAGCTAGTAGATTAGGCCTAAGTAATTCAGAAGCATATTAAAAAGGTCCCAAAACCCAATCCCTGTAAAGACTCAAATTTGTGTTTGCTCAAAGTGGTTTGGTTTTTTTTAACTCCTTTTGTTCTACCCCCAACTTTCTTCCCCTGATCAAAAAAATGATCAGGTTACAGTATGCCTGGCTGTAAATTCCTTAGGGGAGAGACAGGTCTTTTCTCTCCCTTGGCACAGCTGGCTAAGGTTGGCTTGGCTATTTACTTTCCTCCAGTACAGCAGGCTATCTTTGGATGCTTCAGGCGGAAAGAATCACCCCAAAATATTACTGTGGGCAAAGGACTCCTAAGGCTTGCAGTGTCTGTGTACCCTGGGCTACATAGAGCCATACCAGAGACCACTGCCCAGGTGGTGGCAGTGTTACCCCAGGCTTTTGGGTTTTCTCCAGGAAAGGGGATGGCTAGACACAGGATCCCCAGGGGAGACTCCCGAAGCATGGTTTTGGGCCTGGTACAGTGAGGTGGGTGGATCTGCATAGTAGTGCCCCCCTACTGGGCTGCCACAGCTTACACAAGTACTAGTCTATGGTGGAGTAAATAGCACTGCCGCAACACGTGTAGATGGGAACAAGGTTGGATGGGGCATGAGGGTGCTTCAGTGTGGGGGCTACCTGCTTGCTAGCTCCACACTGTAGCACCCTTGTGCTCCAGCCAGCCCCTCTACAGCACACTGAGCCTGGTCAGAGCAGCTCTGGGCTGGCAGGCTGACCCCCTGGGCCCTCTGCTAGCTGGGGCTGCATCACCCCAGCTCAATGTGCTGCAGTCCCAGGTGCATGTGAGGACACTGCACCCAGGAACAATAAACTCTGGCATGAACTATCCTGGAGTTTATTGCTACACAGTAACTTCAAGTGTAGATACACCCAGTTGTACTTTCATGTGGCCTGAGCTGGCTGAGTTAAAGCTTACGGTACCTTCTAGGCTTTCTCTTTAATTATTTAGTATCTATAAACACTGTGCCTTCAGCACTATACATTAAAATGTATTAGCTAACTCAAGTTAACTAACACATACTAACATATCATCTTTAAATTCTAATCTAGAAAAGATTCAAAAAAATTATTAAGGAGTGGTGCCTATAGTGTTTCTGAGGCTATGGATAGTCATTACATCTGTAGTACTAAATATGCCTTTGTAATGATAACATAGGCACTGATTTTGTTGTTTGTTGGTGGGTGCTTGCAGATGTGCACTCCCCCTAAACATGGTGCTTTACTTTTAACTTTCCCATGCTGAGCCCCGTGCATGCCCAGAAGAGGCAGTGCGTTACTTCAACCTGGCTCTGCAGCATCTGTAAAGACTGAGCACTTTAGTGGGGCTTTTTTATCACTTTTACCTAATAGCGGATTGAATCAGCTTTAGCTAAAAGTGCCAAAAAGCCCTGCTGAAGTGCCTAATCTTTACAGGCACTGCAGAGCCGTGTTGAAGTAATACACTGCTGCTTCTGGTAATGCCCCCCCCCCCCCTTTTTTTTTTTTTTTTTTAACATCTGCAAGTGTGACGCCATGGGGTCTGTGCACCCACTAATTTTTTTCAGTGGGTGCTTGAGCCCCAGCATACCCATTGGGTTGGCACCTATGAATGCTACAGAAATTGAATGTACAGCTGGTAAAGCTGTTTGTAGTGCTACAAAGAATGAAAGTGCCACAAAATAGTACCTTTTTCAAAGAGGAACTTTTCAGTTTTCTAGCACTATTTGTAATGGCAGTACAGGAGTCTCAAGGCCACCTCCAATAGGGAGGGAGGAAGGGAGAGTGACCAGCTTCCTGACAGCCTACACAGCTGCAAGCTGTCAGGGAGCCCTGTTGGGACCCTGCTGCTACTGAGCCCCAGCTCTTTCCAGGGCTGTTAAAGTGACAGTAATTCCCAGAGGTGGCTCTCCCTAGCTATGCCAATCAGCTGATCAGTGGGTGGGGGGGACAGGGAGGGAAGGTTAGGGTGTGGGAATTCCTCTCACTGCTGCAAGCACTGGGACTCTGGAAGTGACAATGACACTATGGAAGTGGTGGGGGTGAAAAGGTAGGGGTTGATTATTGATGCCTGACCCTTTTCCTAGCAAAAGAGAATGCAGGTTATCAGTGCTTAGGCTCCTCAGGGGGCAGAGAGACACCCAGATGGGGAGCCTGCCTTTGAGGTGACTTTGTAGCTCTCCAGCCAGGGGGCTGGAATGCCTGTGCACCCCCACAGCACTATATGGTACATCATGCCGTACTGCTACATAGTGCTGAGGTACTAGCACCATACTTACCTGGCAGGGGAAGTACCTGACCAAGTAGGTGCCTTACCAGTGGCTTTGTGTAGTGGAGGGTGCACTCTTGTCTGTTTGCAGACAGGACTCCCTACAAGAACCTCATAGTTAGCTTCCCACTGGCCAGCTTCCAGTGGGAGGATCTTGGCTACATGCTGACTTTATGGAAATGGGAGACTTCTCCCTAGCTTGCTTCCGCAGCCGTACAGCTGAGGGCAAGTGAAACTCAGGGGCGTCCAAACCCCAAGACTCCGGGTGTGGGACTGCATGTAGGATGCCTGCTGAAGGATTTGGAAGTATCTGAAGTCCCAGGGTGGGGTGGAGAATACTTGCTGGTAATAGGTCCCCAAGTGGTTCATGAATGATTCAAACAGATTTGGACCTGATCTGGCTTGTTTGACCTGGGACACTAAAAATTTTCCTTAAAAAAAATAAATAAAAAAAAGTGCCTATCCATACCTTGGGAAATTTTTATTTACCAAAATTAACCAGCCTTTTTTAAAGCCAGAGACGAAGACAATCCCAGAGTCTTATCACAGTAATTGGGGGCAGTTAGCAAAATGGAGGATGTATATAGCTTTCAAGGGTCAGGAATAAGGCAGTCCAGAGCACCTAGTATCAGTCTGATCTTTGGCAACAGGCATCTTGGGTATACAAGATCATAGAAAAGTTGGGAAAGCTAGTTTTATCATATTTCTTTTTCCCTTCGCCTGCACTTTGCCATTGCCCAGCTGATGATGGGGGCATTCATGAACAGCAAAATGAAGACATATTTATTCACATACTACACAGACCCTTGCCCAAAAATTAGCCCTCCAAAACTGGGTTGTATATCTTAAGCAGGGAAGCTGATTTCTGCACCAGATTTCAAGCATAAGGAAGCTGTAATGGCTGCTGCTGCTGTTCTTCTCTCCTAGCCAGGAAGGGAGGGATGGGGAGAGTAAACTCTGTAGCATCACAGTTATTTTAAGTTTTTTCACAACTGTTGCTGAATTGTCAGTAGCTTTTGGCACCGCAGCCAACACCTGCTGCCATTTTGGGCAGTAGCTGTGAAAGGCTAAAAACTGTAACTTTCGGCTGGGCAGCAATGGTCAGGGTATGTAGTAAGTGAGAAAGTATGGTATTTTTGGAAGAAATACACGGAGGTATAGCTTGCTATTTTGTTGCTCTGGGCAGTGTGTGTGTGTGTGTGTGTGTGTGTGTGTGTGTGTGTGGTATTGTGCCAAGTGCCAGAGAACTGGGGATTGGAGGTAGAATCATATTTGCCATGGCACAGGCTCATCATGCTCTGGCTGCTGCAGCGTGAGCTCCTAAGGGGCCTCCATTCTGGCATCCCCTCTAAATCGGCACCCAGGGCTGGTACCTCTGTCACCCAGCTATAGCTACAGTCCTACAAATACAACTTGCCAACCTGTACTTTTCTTCTCCTCCTTCTTCATGCGTTTGAGTCGTTTCAGCAACCCCCTCAGGTCTGTGATCCCATACTGGAAAGCTATTTTCTCATACTCAGAAGGAGGGGCTTTCCTCAGGATTTCCCAGACATCAACACTGGGCTGTGATTCAGTTTTTGCCTCAGTTCTGACAGGAGTAGAAAGTTAATGTCACACTAGAAAGGGTTTCAAAACAGGATTTAGCTTGGCAAACTATGTTTTGGTTGAATGAAGCAATTCCTCCATAATAGCTATATACTTATTTTTAGTACAGTAATGCTTAGACTTACTAAAATGCTTAGAGTTCAAGGCCTAATTGTGCTATAGGATACACATATGCATATTAATATAGAGTCCATGTCCTGAAGAGTTTACACTTTAAATAGACAAGCTGGATATATGAAGTATTATCCCCATTTTAAAGATGGAGACCTGAAGCACAGAGAGATTGCCTTTTCTAAGATCACACAAGTAATCTGTGGGAAATCAGGAAAGCTAGCCTGGATCTTCTGAGTCCCAAGATAGTATTTAGCTTATCCACAAGACTGGTCATCTTTTCCAATTCTGATTGTTGGTATTATGGCTTTAAGAAATCAGTCTGTTTCTCAAGATTATTCTCTCTTGTTTAAAGTGAATTGTGGGTTGTCTGAAGAACATGGCCATTTGTGATGGGAAGTTATTTATAATAAAATCTTAGAATTCAGAGATACTTATATTGGGAGATACCAGCTAGCAGGACAGTAAAAACAGTATTTACAATGGGCTCTTCAGCTTGTGGATTGTCTAGACCAGAGGTTCTCAAACTGTGGTCCGTGGACCACCACTGGTCCGCAAGCTCCATTCAGGTGGCCCGCAGAAAGGTTGCAGAACAATCGAGAATATCTTTACTTGTAAGTAGGACTACTCATATTAAAATATGAGTTGTGTGCTTTGATTTGTAGAACAAAAACAAGTTTATTACGTGGTCTGCCGAGACCCTTAGCAATTTTCAAGTGGTCCGTGAAAAAAAAAGTTTGAGAACCACTGGTCTAAAGAGCTGGTTATCACAGGAGAATACACTTTGGTGGACCAAGACCAGAGTGAGAATTAGTCTGATCTGTTGCAGGAAACTTTCTACTTCTGTTAAAATTTATCATTATGAAAATCCACTAAAAGAAAAAGAGATTGATTAAAATCTTACCTATTTACTGAGCGCAAGAAGCTGCTGGACTCGAGAATGATGCAGAGAAGCATTTGGAAAAGCATGCAGCATCCCAATGGACAGGAGAAAGGGCAACATGTGTTAATACAACAGAACCATCATCATCTTCACCATTAAAACACTAGTCTGCACTTGAGCAAAAGTGTCATGAAAGATCTATTGCACTGAAATATGTTCTCAGAGAGATGCCATTCTTAGGGAAATCGGCTTCATTCTCATACTCCAGAATTCTATCTCATGTTTTATATTTTAGATATAAATACCAGCTTATTCCTCCTGCTGGGGACTGTTTATTGTCCCATGCTTATCCAAAAAAGTAGGATTACTGCCTGGCATTACTGTCAGTGGATTTCCCATGAAAAAGAGAGGCTGTGGTAAACTCCATGAAGGGAGAAGGAGGCATGACATGAAGTATAGGCTCTACCATCTCCCAGATAAACTATGACTTCTTAACATTTCTTGTAGGGATTGTTTCTGATATCACTAGGAACAAGAATCCAATGTAACAGAATACCCCTTTTACCAAGGCAATCTTCACTGATGAACCCCAACCAACTAATCACGCATAAGCTATGCATCAGGCAGTGCAAGGAAACTTAGAGGATTATGTGATTTTCTTTTCCTTTGCAGGTGTATACCACTACAAATGTCTACAGAGAAAGAATGATTCTTGTTAGTTTATGTACAAAATGTCACTTCATGCAAGGAACATGCAGGATGAATGGAGTTAGTTTGTACAGGGTGCATCTACATGTGAAATTAATTTGACACAAGAAACTCTGGTACAGTTAGCACTGGAGTTTATTGTTCCCAGACGTGGCATTTGTATGTGCATCCCAGATCGCAGCACAAAGAACCAAGGTGGAGCAGCCCTGGCTGGCAGGGGGCCCCGGCAGTCAGCCAACCAGTCTGGGGCTGCTCCGACCCAGCTCAACATGCTGCATAGGGACTGGCTGGGGCATGAAGGTGCTACAGTGCAGGGCTAGCTGGCAGGGAGCCCCATACTGTAGCTCCCTCATGCATGAATGTCTCATGCCTCTCGAGGCTAATAGGGCACAGTGACTGGCTGCAGGCAGCGGCAGCAGTGGCGGTTGTGACAGCTGGGGTGTGGCAGCAGCAAGTGGGGACTGCCCACAGGCGGCTGCGCTGATGTCAGTGGTGAGGGTGGGCAAAGCGGGGACTGCCCGCAGACAGCTGCAGTGGTGTTGGGAGCCAGGGGTGGGGGTGGATGGGGGACGATGACTAGCAAGCACTGACCAGTGGTCAGCAACCTCCCGCAGATGCCACCGACAGTGTCAGTGGTGGTGGGGGGCTGGCAAGCAGTGACTGCCTGCAGATGTCATCAGCACCGGCGGTGGCAGCCAGTCTCAAGGGGTGTACAGCTAATTTCAGGGGATGTATATGCAGCTGAGTGCACCCCCTATATATCACCAATGCCCTCATGCCCCAGCCAGCCCCAGTCAGCATCTACATGTACATTGCAGCAGAGTAAATAATTTTGCTGTAGGCTGGAGCTTGTATGGGCAATACTATCCTACTGTGGATTCATTAGTTTACCCTGGCCTAATAGGACTGCATGTGCACATGCTGATGCTTTACTACAGAGCTAGTTAGTCAGCTCCGCAGTAAAAATCTTGTGTACATGCATCCACGGTAGATTAAACCACATGGGTCTAATATTCCACTGTTTTTCCTAGAAAGGTGTTTGTAACAAGAATGCTACTATTATAGTGTTGAAATAAATCATCAGGGTTTCAGCATCAATGCCCATCTTTGAGGGTGGTGCTTCAGTCATTTGGAGTGGGGACATAGCACTTAAAAACTTTAACTTAGAAAATTGCTCTTTAGGATGGTTTGTCATCATCTATTACAGAAGGGCTAGCTGGATCTCAAGCTAGAAGTCTTTCTAAGAAATATAGACACAGTGAATATGCTTCCCCATAAGAATATGTCTGCCTTGTCTAGACACCCTCCCCATTACATATTTTTTATCAGCTTCTTGTGTGTTTGCAAAGTGACTTGTATTTCTTCCTGGTAGAGCACCCTCACCTAGTTCACAAGCACCTTTTATAATACTAGCTACATGCAGATTTCCTACTTGAGTTGTAAGGTCTGAATTGAAGCAAGGAAATACTGAGGAAGAAACCGTAGCTCAAAAGTAAGTATAGAATCACAAAAGATGGGAAAGGCTTATCAGGTCAAATCTAATTTTCTTTCCATGCTCAACATATTTATACCTTCCAATTGAAAGTTTAGGATAGGATTATTCAAAACATATTTAAATTATTTATCTAGGTTATTTTTACATTCATCATGAGATAAGTCTTCTATAACCTAATATATCTCACTACCAAACAGATTTCCTTAACATTCATGTCAAATTTTCCATTGCTCAGTTTCATCCCATTATTATTTCTAGTTATCCTCTGTCGGAGCACATGAAAAAACTTCTATCTTTAGTGTTTCCTTCACTTAGAAATTTTAGAGGATTATTTTACTTTCCTTAGTCATTACTTAGCCAAGCCATTTCTTGTATTATTTCCTCATACATGTGTACTATATAACCTTACTCTCTAGACTGGAACTTTTTCATACCTGTGCAAATTACTAAACAACCTTTCTTAAATGATAAACCATTTTAACCTTTCAAAACTGCATATCCTTTGTATGGCCGTTCATTTTCTCTGTTCATTAATATTTCAGTATAATATTTATAGGATGAAGTCTGTGGACCAAATTCCTTACTACTGTAAATGGGCAAAATGCTTTGGAAATCAATAGAGTATCACTTATTTATAGCAGTAGATAATTTGGCCCTTTAACTCTTTCTGTGTTTTGTATATGGTCAAATACACTGATTCTTTAGGACGAATAATACTAGCCAGAATCTCAAAAGACACATGAGATCTCCTCCTAGCTCTTACAAGACTATTACTTTTAGGCAATGGGTATCACCTACTCAACCAAAAAGTGCGTTTAACTTGAATACAAAACATACATCTGTGCATCCCAAAATATGCAGTAAGCCCTCCCTAAATCCATCTTTATATAAACTAAAATATGAGACCAGAATATTCCCAAGACTATATTGTCAGCCTTGTTTGTAAGTAGCCAATATTTCTTAATTTTCTTTGCTTCTAAATTGCTACTACAGACTAAAATATGATATTTTACAGCTGAGGTTCATGATTTAATTCGAGTTGAATGTAGGGAAGTGGGAAATATTTCTCTCTCTACCAACAAGTCCTGGGCTGCATGTTTCTCCATCCTGTCACCACTTTAACTTGGTTAAAACATTCTCCTAGTTCTAATAAGATTTATAGTGTTCACATAAATGAACTGCTTTCTCCCACCTGCCAATAGGGACACCCTCCCTGAGTAAGCACTGTAGGAAGAAAATCAGGGAACGTGGGTGTGCGGGCCGGGAGCGATCCGGGCCCTTTTTTGCACCGCGCGGGCTGTGGCCAGCAGCCTGGGCACGCTGGGTCGGAGAAAGCAGGCGACACACTAGAATTAGGCACGGACTTGTAATGGTTGATTCAAGATTGTTTACTTACACCAAAGATGGTCATGGTGTAGGCTGGACAGTTTCCCAGGCAAAGCTCCGCTTAAATCCTCGTTTGAGGACTCAGATAGTATTCGGATCACTCCCACGGAGTTGTCGAGGCTCCGTGGATCCTTTTGCGCGCAGGGAAGAGGGATACGTCAAGGATTGCGCTCGGTGACGGGGAGAGACTAGAAGCTGATCAGACCCCTGTTGCCTTCTTTGAATACACTGGGTCCAATAGGCTCCACAGTGCTTAGAGATCTTCACAAGATGTGAAGTTCTCTTCCTCCTGATAGTCGTGGAGTCCTCCAGCTTGGGCGGAAACCACTCACGCCTCTTATACGGCTAGCAAGCCAATCGCTATCCGCCACGTGTGAATAATTTAACGCAAGCCAATAATGGGGCTCGAATTAGAATAAAAATGGCGGGAACTCCTTGCAACGTGCATTTCTTAGCTGCAAAGAAGAAATGCACGCTGCAAAGAAAGCTTCAAATGACGGGAAAATAATTCAGTGGTGCCAAAGCACACACAAAACAAAAATCACACCCTTGGGTTGTGACAGTGGGCTTCTAAAGTTTCTCCTACCCTTACGTTACTCACCCTGATGTTGGAGGTTTTATCTGGAGGGAACATCTCATAGGTTAACTATGCACCTGGGGACATTAAGATGCAGTTCATTGAATCTGTTGTAAACAGAAAAGGCAGCTGAAATGTTTTAAATGTGTGGGGGGATTAAAAATAGTTTTGTACATTGCAGAGATGGTTCCTTCCTATCCCATTACCACAGATTGATTGGACCCTGTCAGCTGTCACCTCCTTCAAGGTCTATCACCACTATCCTATTTCATATTACCGTGTCAACTGTTCCCTTCCCTTTCCCAATGCATGCCCTTTCCTTGGCCTTTGATACCTGTATGTCAGCACCAGCTAATTAACGTACAGTAGCCAGAAAATACAGTGTTAAAATGCAGTTTTCTCCATGTATGCATTATCTGGGCACAGGAGTGCTTGCTGGGAAAGGCAAGACAGAAACAGAAGGAAGTAACAAAATAAGTGATCCCTGCATTCTACCTCTCTGCATCTCTAGACAGTTCCTCAATATGTTGCTTTCTCCAGTTTTGTTTGCCAAAGAGAATATTTTTACTTTGAGAAAAGGCTTAATGATGCCTTTAATCCTTTTTAGTTTTTAAAATGGAATAAAAAGCAAAAGTTACAAGCTTTCCTAAATCACAGTAGTGAATATTTACACCAGTGTGCCAACAATTCTTGAGAGCATGGGATTTTTCCCTCCCCCTCTGGCTTCTCTTTCCCCCACCTTTTTTTTTTTTATCTGACTCTGCTGCATGATCACCATGTAAGTAGGAAGGTTCTATTATTGATATTCATAGCTCCTGCATTTCTTTCCTCTCCCAGCTGGAGTCTCTGTAGGGACATTATAAAGTTACGCTCTTCATCCTTCAGCCCAAGATAAATATACTTGGCAAAACAGCAACTTAGGTCATTTGTCAGTAATAAGCTGACAATAGTAGAGAATAAGGGAGAGGAAATGTGCACTGTATACAGAGTACTCTGTCTAGCAGTAATGAGATGAAGATGAGCAAAGGAATATTTAATTGGATTACAAGATATTTTCTAACAGATATATCTATTAGTATTGTAAAGTATTAGAAGGTTCATTACTTAGAAATTTAGAGAGACTGGTCAAAACCCTGCAATATATATTAAAAGGATTAGTTTCTATAGTAGGAGAATGGAATAACTGTGACCAAAGAAGTCTTTCCATCTCTGATTTCTGTAAGAGTGCTGTAAGTATATGGAAGAACTTAAAGCCTTGTATTGTGAAGAAAATTATGATTGGAAACCCAAGCATAATTTGATAATGCCTTTAAAGGAGTAGGATGGTGGAAAAACAAAAAAGCTGAGGAAAATACGTGATTTGAATGCACGCCTTCTGAATGCTGTAGCTGTTTAAAAGCACTTCTCAGTTAGAAATCAGTAGGTGATAACTCTCTCTCAAATTGCCTGAATCCAGGGCATTTGCCATGCTCAACATGTGAGAGAAAAAGAGATTCATGCATTATTCAAAACATGTGGACCTTATATTCAGTCTCCTTCATGCATTATATGAGATGAAATAGAAATCTTACTCTCTTTTGCAGGAATGGAATCCGAACCATTGCATTTAGATTGACAAGGAGAATAAAAGGATGAAGCACAAGTAATTGGATCAAAAGAAGGCCATGAAGGACCAGAGAAAGAAGAGTAGATGCCATGAAATGAAAAGAAAGTATAAATTGGGAACCAGAACTGGAAGAGTTAGAATTGCCTGTAATATACAGAATAAACTTTTGATTTCCCTAGCTCTCCAGGCCCACTGACAGTTTAGAAGATGACATTCCAGGCAAGTACTACCTCTAGAAGTCATTTTTTTCTATACTGTACTTAATTTTCTCCAACAGAAGGTGGTAGATAAAGCGCACAACTACTCTAGTCCCAGGCTGTAAGGCTGTATTTTTTTCTATCTTATAAAAAGTAAATTTTTGATTTGTGAAGACATGGCCTGAAGATGCAGTAAGGAATACTAGGGTGCAATAGACTTTGGAGAATTCATAACTCTATTGCTTTAGTTTCTCTCAGCTGGAGCTATTTTAAAGAACACAGTCACAATTCTGAGTTTGTGGAACTTCAATCTATTCTAATTTTAGTATCTTCCGAAGCTGTTCTAGAGGAGCTCGATAATTTATTGCTCACAGACTGACGATTTTACTTACCTCTTTTTCAGTAAGGCACTAAAATCCAACTCTCCACCTTCTTCATGTCCCTCTGCACTGTACAATAATAGAAACAATAACAATTAGTGTCACAAGGAGATAGGGAATGGTTCATGTGGACAGAATTATTTTTAAGGGAAATATATTTAATTGGAGGGGAAGGAGGAGATGGTTTCACAATGGCTCTAGAATATGTGCTGGCATGTTAGCCATTTTATTAAAGAAATCATGTTATTAGTGCTACTTCCTGTTTATTGTCTTTGTATAGATTTAAGAAATATATTTGCAGGTCTTGTATTTCTTCTCCTCTGGTTACATAGGAAACAATGCACTATGGCTAATTCAGAATATAATTATGTTCCTAGAATATAATAGAATATTCCTTCTTTTCCCCTGAATCAAAAAGAAAAGATATCATGTATATAATGAATAAATACATTTATCTAAACCAAAATAGCCCAATAAACAGATTCCTACATAACCCAGAAAGTTTGTGGAGGGTTGCTGAGAATTAGAATAATTGCTGCTTTCAGGGGAATATAGATTAAGGAATGTGTGAATTATTTATAGTGGAGTTGCATGTGTATTGCTGCAGACTTACTCTGAACGCAGTGAGTTTGCTCAGGTTTAGCTGAACCTTTATTACTGGTGATGGTGAAATGGAAAAAAATCTAAACTCTGGTTGAACAATACATGTTTAGCATACAAGCAATCCCACTGTCTTCAGATTCTGCCCTGCAGTGATGCCTGGTACTGTACACATGGTTTTACAAATAAGAATCACCACATTGAATTAAACTAGTGAAACAAGTAGCCCATTATTCTGTCTCCAGCAGTAGCCAATCTCATGTACTTCAGAGGAAAGAGTCCTTTTGTAAGAAGGGTAGGCCAGGAGATGATAGACTAGGGAAACCCAGGCTAGTAGGAGAAAATGCAAGATGATAGCCTAGGCAGATAACTGGTTGGAACTCTGTAGGTAGTTCTGTCAATAAAAATGAAATAGAATTTGGCTCCCATCTTATGACCTGTGTTGGCAATGTAAGGTTAACTGGAGTAACCAACACTAAAAACTCTTTAATCAGAACTGATCCTTAGTGGGTGAGTCTAAACAAGACACTTTATGGCACAGTAGAGCTAATTACTGCATAGCAAGTGTCACCGTCTATATGTGCGGACCCTTACTGCACAGTAATTCCTTTACTTGGCAATTAATTTGCTACCTGCAAATGCAAGTAGCAAATTAACTGCTGAGTAATTACTGCACAGTACGGCATGTGTAGATGGTCAACTGGGAGCAAATTTTCTCCTGGTCAGCTCGGCAGCAGGGGGCAGGAGATTGCTCCCTGTCCCTGGGAGCTGTCCACTGCTGGGATGGGCTCTGCCACTGGAGCCTGGGTGGGGACAATGTCCCCCTGCCCCAGCAGCAGGGTGCTCCCAGCCCCTATTCCACAATCATGATCACTGAGCGGGGGCTGGGAACAAGCTCCTACCCCCACTCTGAATGGGGAGAGTTCCCATCCCAGCCTGGAGCTGGCTGCAACCTGCCCCTGACCGGGACAGTTCCTGGACAGCCCCAGGCTGCACGAAGACACCTGTACATAAAGACGTCTGTACATGCAGCCTGGAGATGGATGGGGACTGTTCCATTTCAGTGGATGGGGCAGGGAGCTAGGGCCTGCCCCTCCCCTGCAGCTCTTTCTAAGCCTCTGACTGGGGAGCTGGGAGCTCCCTGCTGCTGGGGCAGGGGGACATTGTCTCTGCCTGAGCTCCGCCACCAGAGCCCACCCTGCCAACAGGCAGCTTCCAGGGGCTGGAAGTAATCTCCCAGCCCCTGCCAGGAGATATCTGTGTTCTGGCCCTGTGCTCCCTGACAGTCCCTGGGCTAGCACCCAGGGGGAGTCTAGAGCTCCCCCTGACTGGTGCAGGGGGCTGGTGCCAGGGCCAGAGGGGATGGGAGGAGACTGCTGCCAGGGGCAGCAAATCTGCTCCTGCCTTGCCCGCCACATGTGTAGATGCCTGCCCAGAGTGGTTTTACTCTACAGTAAATTACTCTAAAGTAAATGCAGCCTTGAGTATTTTTAGATGGAGACATGGCCAGTATTTTCTTGTGATTAAGAAATTGCCATTTTTAGTTTAATAAAATTTCAACTATGTTTCATAAAAATTCAACTAAAATTTAGTTGCTGTCCACCACAGGAAAGATCGTTGTGAGAACCCTCCTGAACTATCTCCTTCCACTTTCTGAAGAGTTCCTCTCAGAATCTCAGTGTAGGTTTAGGGCATCAAGAGGTACAACTAATAGGATCTTCACAGCTTACCAGCTGCAGGAAAAGTGGCAAGAACAACACAAACCTCTCTACATGGCCTTCTTTGACTTCATGAAAGTCTTTGACTCTATCAGCAGAGAAGCACTGTAGAAGATCCTTCTGAAGTATAGATGTCCACTGAAATTCATCACCATTTTCTGCCTGCTTCTTGAAGGTATGTAAGCGGTGATTCTCAGTAACAGATCTATCACAGATCCTTTTGAGGTTAAGATGGGAGATAAGCAAGACTGCTTCATCACTCCAAAATTCTTGATATTCCTTACCGTGATGCTACATCTTACCATCAACAGGCTTCCAGTTGGAATAAAACTAAACTACCAAATGCGTAGTAAGCTGTTTAATCTCAGCGAGCCAAAACCAAGACCATCCTGACTTCAGTCATCGAGCTCCAGTATGCTGTACTGTGCTGTAATGCATGCTAACTCAGAAGCAGACCTTCAGGCAATCATCAATGTTTTTATCAAGGCATACAAGAAAATGAGACTGATGGTTAACATTCAGAAGACGAAGACCCCCAATCAGCAAGCTCTTAATGAGCAGTCTCCACCTCTGGTAATTCAGATTCATGGTGAGACTCTGGAGAATGTTATTTCCTGTAGCTCAGAAGCCATGTCTCACAGAAATCCAACATCACCTCAGATGTGCAAGTGTAACCTTCATATGCCTGAGGAAATGGGTGAATGTTGCAATATCAGATCCAAAACAGAGCTAATGGTTTATCAAGCACTTGTGATCCCAACTTTACTGTACAGAGCTGAGACAAGAACGATAGGCCTGTGCGAAGCGGGGAGTATTCACTTTGGATTCAGATATGGCTGATTCGGGGGACAGTGATTTGATTTGGTGATTCAAATCGCTGTCCTGAATCAATTCGGCTGATCGACTCTCTGAATCACCCAGGCCCATCCCCTGCCTGCTCTCCCAGCCTGGCAGTGGCTGCCCTGCCTGCCCTAGCTCCTGGCCCTTTGAAAAAAAAAGTCCTGACTCACCGGGTGCTGCTGGGTGGGGGGGTGATCCGCGCTGTCCCCCACTGCCCCATGCTGCATGGGGGGCTCTGTATGAGCCCCCCTGACCCTCTCACCTGCTGTCCCAGCCCTACTATGGCTGCCCCGCCCACCCTAGCTCTAGCCCTTTAAGAAAAAAAATACCAAAAACCCTCAAACTCACTGGTTCCTGCCTGGTGGAGTCAATCCCCACTGCTCCACGCCACATGGGGACTCTTCATGAGCCCCCAGAGCCCTGAGGCGGCTGCAGGAGCCGGTGAGTTCAGGGTTTTTTTTTCCATAGATTTCATAGACATTAGGGCTGGAAGGGACCTTGGAAGATCATCGAGTCCAGCCCCCTGCCCGAAGGGCAGGAAGTCAGCTGGGGTCATAGGATCCCAGCAAGATAAGCATCCAATTTACTCTTGAAGGTGTTTGATATAGGTGCTTGAACCACCTCCGATGGCAGGCTGTTCCAGACCTTGGGGGCTCGGACAGTAAAGAAATTCTTCCTTATGTCCAGCCTGAAACAGTCTTGCAGTAGTTTATAACCATTTGATCTTGTCATCCCTTGGGGCGCTCTGGTGAACAAACGTTCCCCCAGATACTGGTGGTCACCTCTGATAAACATAGGTGGCCATCAGATCACCCCTGAGCCTGCACTTTTCCAGGCTAAAGAGCCCCAGGGCTCTCAGCCTGTCGTTGTACGGTCTGTTTTCCTGACCTCTGATCATGTGCGTAGCTCTTCTCTGGACTCTCTCAAGCTTCTCCACATCCTTTTTGAATTGTGGAGCCCAAAACTGGACACAGTACTCCAGCTGTGGCCTCACCAAGGCCAAGTACAAGGGGAGAATGACGTTCTGGGATTTGCTTGAGAAGCATCTATGGATGCAAGCCAGTGTTTTGGTCGCTTTACTAGCCACAGCATCACATTGCAGGCTCATGTTCATCTTGTGGTCAGTGATGACCCCCAAGTATCTTTCTTCCATAGTGCTAGCCAGTGTAGCACTGCCGAGCCTATAAGGATGCTGCAGGTTTTTCCTCCCAAGGTGGAGAACCTTGCATTTTTCAGTGTTAAACACCATCAGATTCTCGTCTGCCCATTTGCTGAGCCTGTCCAGGTCAGCCTGGATCGTCTGCCTGTCTTCTGGTGTGGATGCTTTGCCCCAACGTTTGGTGTCATCAGCGAACTTGGCCAGTCCGCTTCTGACTCCAATGTCCACATCATTAATGAAAATGTTGAACAATACAGGTCCAGGGACAGAGCCTTGGGGGACCCCACTGGTCAGAGGGCACCATGATGATTGACTTCTGTCAATTACTACTCTCTGGGTCCGACCACAGAGCCAATTTCCCAGCCAGCAGATCGTGGTGGACCCAAAGCCACAATTGGCCAGTTTCACCAAGAGGTAATCATGGGATACCAGATTGAAGGCTTTTTTGAAGTCAGGATATATGACATCAATCTCTTCTCCCTTGTCCAGGTGATAGGTCACCTGGTCGTAGAAGGAAATGAGATTGGTCAAGCAAGACCTACCCGCAACAAACCCGTGCTGGCTATCCCTCAGTCCATTAAGGATGGCCCCTTTAATAAACTTTTCTAAGATCCTCCCCGAGATGGAAGTCAGGCTGATGGGCCTATAGTTTTCCAGATCCACTTTCCTCCCTTTCTTGAAGATAGGCACCACATTGGCCTTCTTCCAGTCTTTGGGCACTACACCAGAGCGCCAGGAGTTCTCAAAGATCCATGCCAGAGGCTGGGCTATGATGCTTGCCAGCTCCTTGAGTACTCTGGGGTGTAGACTGTCAGGGCCTGCTGACTTGAAGGTATCCGGCCTCTCAAGGTGCTCCTTCATGAGGTCAACATTGATGGAGGGCAAGGGATCTCCCTCACCCAGATCTCCCTGTCCCATAGTGGGCATGGGCGTCCCATGGGACTGATGAAAGACTGACACAAAGTACCCATTTAATAGGTTGGCTTTTACCTGGGCATCAGTTGTCCCATCTGGTTCAGCAGGGGTCCAATGTTGCCCTTGCTTTTCCTCCGGCTCCCCACATATCTGAAAAAGGACTTTTTATTGTCCTGGATGCTCGAAGCTAGTTGGAGTTCAGTTGCAGCCTTGGCTTTCCTGGTTCAGTTCCTGCAAGACCGGGCCAGTGCAGAATATTCCTCCTTGGAGGTGAATCCCATCCTCCATCCTTTGTAGGCCTTTCTTTTTGGCCTCAGGAGGTCTGCTAGATCCTTGGAGAGCCAGGGGGGCTGCTGTGCCCTCTTGCTGCCTTTCCTCCAAGATGGAATAGAATTAGCTTGTGCATTGAGGATCGCTCCCTTGAGGAGCAACCACTCTTCCTGAACTCCCTTTCCCTGGAGTCATGGTCCCTTAGGGCCTCACTGACAAGCCTCCTGAGCTTGTCAGAGTCGGCTTTCCTGAAGTTAAGGACTTCAGTGTTGCTGGCTGACTTGCCAGCTTTATGGCGGATGGTGAAATTGATCAGCTCATGCTTGCTGTCACCCAGCTTCGCAGTGATCACTAGGTTGCCGATTAGGTCATCCCCAGTAGCCAGTACCAGGTCGAGCAGCGCTTGTTGGCCTGTAGACTTCGAGTCAGGTAGAGGTCATCCACGTACGATAGGAAGCTTTGCAACTGCTTGGATTTTGCTGAGTGATCTTCCCACGAGATGTCTGGGTAATTGAAGTCACCCATGACAACCATGGTCTTGGAGCGTGCGGCCTCAGCCAGTTCCCAGGCAAACTCCTGGTCAAGCTCTTGACTTTGGGTGGGAGGTCTGTAGTAGACCCCCACGGATTTTAACCCAGAGGGTCTCCAGTTGTCCACCCTGGTCACCAACATCAGCTTTCAGGGATGCGTAGCTTTCCTTATCCTAGAGAGCTACACCCCCTTAAAGGGCTGGAGCTGGGGTGGGTGGAACAGCCATGGGGGAGGCTGGGACAGCGGGGGAGGTTGGGGGGCTCATGCAGAGCCCCCCCACATGGCGTGGGGCAGTGGGGGGCAGCAGGAATTGCCCCCCCACCCAGCAGCACCCAGTGAGTGGGGCTTTTCTTTAAAGCACCAGGAGCTGGGGTGGGCAGGGGAGCTGGGGGGCTGAGGGAGCAGGCAGGGGATGGGGCCTGGCAGGGGTCCACCCGCCCCCTACTTACCAGCTCTAAGTCCGGCTCCAGCTCCCTGTTGCAGCAGACGGGGACTGCCTGAATCATCAAAGCTCTCCGAATCTTTTCCGAAAATTTGGAGAGCTTCGAATTGATTCGGATCTTTTTACTGGTCTCCTGCTTTGGCCACTGAATTGGGCCAAATCTCCTTCAAATTGAATCAGCACCTGAAGCTTCATGCAGCCCTAATGAGCAACATGCAAGAGACACCACAAGTTACTGGAGAAGTACCATCAACACTACTGGTGGAAGATTCTTTGAATCCAGTGGGAAGACAGATGCACCAACATTAACGTTCTCTCACAAGCAAACACCATGAGCATCGAGGCAATGATCATCCAAAATCAACTTCATTGGGCTGGCCATGTCATCTGGATGTCTGACTCTAGACTCTGAAGCAAGTATATTCTCCCAGCTCAGTCAAGGCATACATTCAAGAGGAGAGCAGAGAAAGTGCTTTAAGGACATCCTCAAGGCCAACTTGAAAAAATGCAATGTTGACATCAACTCATGGGAGACTATTACCCCAAATGGAGGAAGTCTCTGCTGTAAAGATCTCAGTACTTTGAAACCTTACAATGACAACAGGAGACTGTTGTCTGTTTGGTGGCTCAGGGGCCTGGGTGCTGAACTGCCAGCTGAAAGGTTGTGAGCCCAAAGATCAGTGTGGGCATCTCAACTTCAGCTTGAAAGAGCAGCTGTTGTGGGTTTTGGAACTTTTAGTTACCTTCTGAGGCTCCTAGTGTGTCATGACCGAATTAAGAATCCAGAGCCACGCACCCCACATAGAAATGCACTTGAGTTGCATCAGTCTGTTGATCCCAGATAGGTCTTATCAGCCATCTTCAGACCCACAGATAAGACAATCAAGGAAGACAATCATCCTCAACTGCGAGAGATTGCTGAAGAAGAGTTGCTTTCAAAATATATTCAAGTTAATTTTCTCTGTATGGTGCTTGGATGCCAATACATTGATGGGCACATTGCCAGGGAGAAGGAACTTCTCTACTTTCAGAACAATTTTAGTGGCAGTAGGCTTTGGTCATAGAACAATGACACTACTATGATATCAGATTTCAGCAGAGCAGGGTCAGATATTGAAGTAGTCAGCATCTACTATGGTGCCAGTTTCTCTGAAGAATTGAGTATCTTGTAGATCCCAATGTCATAGTAGTTGCTGTTTAAGCCTCAGTACCCAAAGTGATTCGTTTTTTTGAAAATCTAGTTCTTTGTTTTGAAAATCTGGCTCCATATTTAGGTGCCTAAATGAAAGTAAGCTTTTTGGAAAAACTAGCTTCTTTTGTGGTTGACTCAGTAGGTTCTTAACGTTTAACTTTTGAAATGTTTTAAAGTATTATACAGCTCCCAGAGTTCCTGTTTTAGAAATGTTTGAAGCATTAGGATCACAGAAAAATGTGATAGGAAATAGAGTGACACCCCAATCATAAGCATGGCAGAAATTCATAGCCAAGCAAGCATTTTGTGTGCTGGAACATAGTGAGCATCATGACAGTTATAATGTGCAAGGTGAAAGGAGAGACATGCATTCAGTTTGTGATTGCATTTTTGATGGTCACAATTCTAAGAGAATACTACTTGCCCAGCATGAGCCTTTCCTGTAAATAAATCTGCCTCTCACTGAAGCTTCAAAATACTCTTTCACTGTTTTATACTTGTCTTACATACTTGTGTGTTTTCTAGTCACAGGTAAAAATTCAGTATTATAATTAATTATTCATTTTTGTAAAGAATTTTAAGTTCAAAATCAAATTTGCAGTTGTTTCTAGTTTTTTCACTGGTCAGAGAGAGACAGTTTACTGTGAGGCTTGGGTGTGACTGCTGGCATGATATTTGGCTACCTGAGGAAGGCTGCAGACATCCGTCTCCCTCCTCCTGCCAGGCTCCTGAGTTATAGTCACAAACACAGAGCTTTAGATGGACACATTTCAGTTAAATTATTTTCTGCCTTCTCACAGCACAGCATAAGCTTCTTAAACTCCAAACTCCACTGCCAAGGATGGAGTGGTTTCAAGAGTGCTGAAATTCCAAAGGGACTTTTCTCATTCTAATTAGAGAGTTACTACTTCATACTCCATGTAGCTATATGGCATTATCAGTCGTTTCAACCCTTCATTACTTTCACAGTTTGACAGGAGACTAAATGCAAGTATTTGTTTGGCTAAATATATTCAGTTCTGTAGAGACAAATTCATTTTAAAAATCTAGTGGGCAAGGCAATCTTTAGTTTTAATTGAATTGCAGTCAAACTACAAAATATTAATTAGTGTTATATAGAGTGTTTATGTCTTGCTCTCTGCTGGACAGTGTAAAGGCATTGAACAGAAATCTGGTGTACTTCTCCAAAAACAGACTTCCTAATGCAATCTAGAAAAGGAAGGAAGTGTCTTAGTTCTCATCTTGGACTCAGTGGGCGCTTATACATGTGACATGGGTGCGTCTATACGTGCGCTTTACTGCAGAGTTGACCAGTTAGCTCTGCAATAAAGCATCACCATCTACATGTGTGCTCCTACTGGGGTGCAGTAAATTAATTAACTCCAGTGTAGTATAGTACTGACTAGGACAAGTACTATCCTATGGCAGAGTTATTTAGTGCACCTAAACACATGTGTAGTCAGTGACTGGGGCAGGCTGGGGCATGAAGGTGTTATACTGTGTGCAGTACTGTACCTAGGCTCTTGGCAGTGCCGGGTGAACTTTTACTATTGGGCCCCCCTTCACCAGAGATAATGATAATAATAATTGGACAATGGAAACAAGTTTACCATTTTCAGGCCCCTTTTCTGTCTGGGCCCTAGGCAGCTGCCTGGTTTGTCCATGCCTGTGTCCTCCTCTCAGTGTGTGGGCTGCCTGCTGGTTAGCTCTGCACTGTAGCACCCTTGTGCCCCAGCCAGCCCCTCTGCAGCACACTGAGCTCGGATGGAGTAGCTCTGGCTGGCAGGCTGACCTCCCTGGCCTCCTGCCAGCCAAGGCTGCGCTGCCCTGGCTCAATGTGCTGCAGTCCCGGGCACACATGTAAACCCTGCACCTGGGAGCAATAAACTCCAGCGTGAACTGTGCTGGATGTACCCAGTGACAGGAAAGGTAAATACTTGTTTTGAGATGCTGGCTGCGACAGGAAGGAACTTTATTTCCTTTGTCCTGACCTCAAAAATCTATGAAAACAAATATTTGGTAAGATTTTATGCCATCATTGCACTCACACTGGACAACCCCAAAGTTGTTCCTTTACCCTGCTAACTGGGAGAGAAATTGAACACTGAAGAAAGGGCAATAAAGGCCTGGCAATAGTGTATTTCAGTGAAGTTGGAAATACCCTACATCACAACAGAACTGACAGTTGCTCACACCCTGGATTCCATGATTACTGTTATAGATAAATTCCACAAGCTTTTTTTTTGTTCCTTGTGAAGGAGTGGAATGTAAAAAAAAAAAATCTCATATAAAAATAGCTCCTATGTGGAAAAGCATAGGCAGGTGACTGTGCCGGGTCTTCTCCTGCATTAAGGAAATTGGTTTCAGGTGGAAGATTACTGCTAGAGTGGTAAATTTCACTGTAGCTATGGGTAGCACTGAGATTATTCTAAGATTCCTAAAGAAACAAGCTATATTATTCTGGAAGGCTGTCTATAATTATTGCTAGTAATTAGGATGGAGTTTTTAGTCACAGTTTTGGAGAGAGGAGAGGAGAGGAGACCTCTGATTTATACAAAAGGAGAAAGAGTATTCCATGATGAGTAAAGTTGCATGTTACTACTGACTACCTTTTACCAAAAATCTGTAATGGCTTTTTAAATTAAACTTTAATAACTTTATAAATAAAAGCTATGGCTCAATTGAGATCTTATTTTAAACATGGGAAAAGTGGCCATTTTTCAAAACCTATGCAATGTCCTATAACTCTGAGGTGTATTCATCTGATCATTCATACATATTCAAAGTCTCAGTGTCTCCATGTCAGTTAATAAATTTACAAAACAGGTATACAATGAAATAAAATTAAATATAATATTATTATTATTATTATTAGCTAAATGCTGTTTTTAACATTTATGCCGAAACTTCAGATCCTGTCTAGTGACTGTCTTAAAACCCATGTGAGTTCTCAGATTGATCCGTACCATGGCAGGGAGTAACACAGAATCATCAGCTTAAATATTAGTCTGCATCTGAAATGCTCTTTTCATACTTTGGAAAAAAAATATCACCTGTGTGTTAAATGATTGGAGACAGAGACAGTTGTAGTTAGGAGCCTGATCTGTCTTAGATGATCTCTAGGATTCAAGTGTGACATTTTAACTATAGAAATACTTATAAAGTACTTACATGCGTCGGAAGGTCGTTCGAATATCCATATCTCCAGCTGCTGGTGCTTCTAGTATGGCATGCAAAGGAAAAGGGGAGCAGGAAAAGAGTTCTAAGTGTCGCATGAATGAGACATGGTGGTTTTCCTTTTTAAGCCATTTTGGTTTCAGACATTTTTTTCAAACTTTTTTATTTTAAATATCATTTCAGGCCAAATTTTAAAAGGTATTTACACAATTGCCCTCATTGAATTTACCCTACATACCTGCAAAAATATGCCCTAGTGACTGGAACCCAATGGTTAATACAAGGGGGTCTGAATTTTATCTCAGGGTGGGAAATGCATCTTAATTTCTTGATGCTTCAATTACCTGTCTCTAAAATTTGGCTGGAATACTGACCTCACAGAAGGTCACCTAGGAAGTTAATGCCATTTGTTTGTTTGCCCCATTACCCATCAAGGTTGCCAGTACAGAAATAGAGGGGGTGAGTAGCAGGGATGTTAACTCCCTGGGTTCTGAAGCTGGGCTGAAACAGTGGTTTGGGCAGCTGTGGGGATTACTACCACTGCTTGCAGGTCCTCTGGCTCATGGGAAGCCCTGCCAACTTGATCCAGCTTGCAGGAAGCCCTGCAGTCCAGATTCAGTTCATGAGGCTTTAGCAGAATACCTAACAAGCTTGACACCCCTACTCTAGCAGAAAAGAGGAGTTAGGGTTGATGACATTTGCACTGTTTTAGCAAAATTCTTGGTAACTTATTTCACAGTAAATATAAATTGATAGATAAATATATTTCCTTTAATCACTGGTAAGCTTTTACAATGCACCTGTTTTCAGGGCAACACACTAGTAAGTGCTTAGCATAAACATCTTGTAAAGTTAGGCAGCTAATCTTCTGGCAATTTTCTAGTTCCAGAAGCTTCTGCAGGGCTTAAATTTGACAGGAGGCAAGGAAGTGATAGGAGTATCAATCTTGAACTTTTCTAGTTTTTTTTTCCTCTTTTTTTTCATATTTCCACACTGAGGAAATATGCCTTTGGCAAGTTCGTTTATTCTCAGCATTCTTTCTAATTTTACTGATTTAAATGCTCATGAAAATATGAGATTGAGGTTAGGATAAAGCCAAAGATAATGTAGAATAATCTTCCCCTGATCTCTTTATGTTGATCTTTCAATGCACCTCAGTTCTGGTCTGAATTACACTATACTGTTCTTTCCTCAGCCCACAGCCCTGCCATTACATCTCTGTTCTAATCTGTAGCATTTCTACCATCTTAGGCTGGGTACAGACATTACACTTAACATGCATTAAATGTGCAGAAAGTACTTTAAAGCCATAACAGAACAGATGTTCATGGCACTTAAAGCACTTTAAAAATGGCAGATCGTGCTCTAAGTTAACCCTTGGTGGATGTGCTATCAGACTAAAGTGCTTTAGGTTAGAGCACTTTTTTGAACATAGATGCCACATCCATCATGTGTTAAGCTAGGTCACATTTGCTAGCATCCCAGAGGCCCCTTGCAGGGCAGCGTGCTCACCTCTGGCAGAGCTTGCCTGTTCTGCCTGTGCCAAGCTGGCCCCACCCCCTCAGCTGTCACTTACCTGAGTCACTAACAGCTTCTGATCCCAGTGAACCATGAGACACAGCCTGACTGGGGGGGGGGGGGGGGGGGGAGGGGGGGGGAGAAAAGCTGGGAAGGGGGTTTCTGTCCCTGCAGCTGCCCCAGCCCCATAGTGCACCACAGCCCAGCCAGAGGGGCTTCTTTCCCCCAGCTGCAACAAGCAGCAGTAGCACAAGTTTCCTGCACTGCTTTTCACCATGCCAGGAACTCTGGAGGCAGTGGGAGGCGGGGTGTGGTAGAAAAGGAGGCCCTGCTTTGGTGTGGGCCCAGCCTTGCCCCCACCAGAACCCAACCTGGGAAATTGGGGGGGGGAGGCTACCCAGCAGGGGACTCCTTTCCCACCACCCCCTCCCAGAGTGCAAAAAGTTGTGTAGGGAACTTGCGCTGCTGTTGCTGGCTCAGTTGGGGGAAAGGAACCTCCCTACCATGAGAGTTTCCCACAACTTGCTGGTTGAGGTCTGAGGGGGGGCTCCCTTCTCCCCTGCCACATGGGCCCCCTTTTTCCCCCACCTGCTGCTGACAGTCATGGGAAGCATACGGGAGTGCCTCCTGCCTGCTGGCCTTGGCCAGTGCAAACAGGCACTGAGCTCTGCCCCTACCCCACCAAACAGTGCATATGTGTTCAGTTGGAACACACTCTAACTTATAGCACTTTAAGTAAAGTGCGATAGAAAGCTTTCTGCCAGGGGCTTTTTGAATATCTGTATTTTGTCTTGGGCTCACACAGCTCTGCCAGTATCTGAAACATACACCCTCTACTGGTGGCTGCTCTATGTAAAGGAAAAAGGTTGCTCTGTATGGAGCAAAGAAGAGTGGGGCCAAAACCTAGCTTGGCAAGGTATTAAAAAAGTTACAGTGCTGAAAATATTGGCTTACCATTGACAATGAGGTTGAAGTTACAGCTATCAAACTTGTCTTTGGTAGACACCTCACATCTGTACCCCCCTGCATATGTCATTTTTGCATCAATTATTTGCATTTCAAAAATATAAACCTAGAAAAACAGACCAACCCACAAAAGGAAATTAGAAAAATAAAGGATAAAAGGATGCTTGCAGACATAACTCCCGCCCCCCCAAACAAACAAAAATCTGGTGCTTTACTTTAAACTTGGTGCATTCCCATGCTGAGCCCCACGCACACCCAAAAGAGGCAGCGCGTTACTTCAACCCAGCTCACCTGACATCTGTAGAGATTGGGCACTTTAGTAGGGCTTTTTTGGCACTTTAATAGTTGACTGAATCAGCTGATGTGCCCAATCTTTACGGATGCTGCAGAGCTGAGTGGAAGTATTGTGCGGCTGCTTCCAGTAAAGTGCGGGGCTTTTTGTTTTTGTTTATAATGTCTGCAAGCAGCCAAAGAGATATATAGAGATAATACAAATATAGCAAACTAGAACATGAAGAGTGATAGCCAAAAAGTGAAACATAATATAACTCTCCATCCACTGAAAAATCAGTTTATCTCCAGCATATGCAACTCTGACCTTCTCTAATGCCAGGCTACATTGTTGCCAGAAAGCTTACTTTTCTCAAATCAAAGTAAAA
This sequence comes from Alligator mississippiensis, assembly GCF_030867095.1. NCBI lineage: Eukaryota > Metazoa > Chordata > Crocodylia > Alligatoridae > Alligator > Alligator mississippiensis. Next base: position 228,208,075 of record NC_081825.1, read on the forward strand.
TGGCTGAAGGACATTATCAGTACACGTTTTCTAGAGGATGACATGTTGGTAGCAGTAAATTCTGCTGTTCTAACTGGCAGCTGCTTACATACAGCAACACAGTCATCAGATGCAGTAACTGCATGAGTAGCTTCAACAGGAACAAAACCTACATCTCCAGAAAATATATGTCTATCTATGGCTAATGCAGCAATTCCACCAATTCAGTTAGCAGGATTAATTTATATACAGACATGTCTATTATATTGCATCCAGTAGAGAGCAGTATTGATGCACATAAATAAATGAATATATTTAAAAACTAGGTTAGAACATTCTCCTTAGAGAGGAAGAAACTACTGGCTTCTTTGTGTTCCAGCTATCTGTTTTTGGGCAAGAGATCACACAGTACAAAGTAATTTTACTGTAAAAATGGACTTTTTGTTATTTGTGATAGTTACTTTGTTTCCATGCCTAAACCAATTTCTTTTCTAGTGGGTGGTTGTCTGAACATTTCTGTAATGATAGTTACACAATAAGAACACAGAAATTACCATATTAGATTTGCCACAAGGGTCAGTTTAATTTAATATCCTATTGCAAACAATAGCTAGTAGAAGTACTTGAGAAGAAGGTACAAGGAACCTGGCAGTAGGCAGTTATGAAATAAGCTGCCTACAAGAAATTTTTATTCCTAACACCCATTAGTTAAAATGTAGTTTATATGCTGAAGCATGATAGTTTATACCCTTTTTAAAAAATCATGTTTTTTAATCCTTATTATTATTATTATTATTATCATCATCATCAGTCTGGGTGTTATTCACTGCTACCATTCATTATAACATATTTAGTTGAGGAAGTCTTTATCTTCCAAATCCTTTATCATTTCCTCATGGGCACGAACAGTGATGGTATTTGTTTAGTGCCTCTGTTTTGTCTAAGTCCTCAGGATGTATCTGTATCCAGGACTAGAATAGTGTACACAATTTGGGGCAACTTATTAACATGTTGATACTAGGAAAAGCTCCCTCTCTCCAAGTAAAAAGTTAGTGGTTACCAAGAACTCTGCTTTAGTGGTTGTACCTTGTTGTTTCTATCATAGTGGTCATGAAGCTGGAGATGGGTCCCCACTTTGTTTCCCAAGTTCATCCATTTTCCCTTGAACCATTTTACTGATGGCTTCTTCAGTAGGCTGGCACCTGCCACAATGGCAGTAAATGTGATGTTTCCACCTACAAAAATGGGTTTTAAGAGGAGACTCTAAGTGATGTTTAGTATTTCTGTAACAGTACTGCTATTATATGATATGTGACAAGATAAATATAGATTCACATAGTAGGTGCAGTTTACAACATTGGTTGGGTCAGACCATGTACTTACCAACAGACACTTCTCCATCTTGAGGCCGGGTCACAAAGAGCCCAATAAGATCCAGAGGTAGTTCTGGCTGAATTTCACTAGTTGGAACTGAAATAAAAATGTGATATTTACTATTGCTTTCTGCTTTTGCCTCTGTCCTAACCTGTGCAGAGAATCCTTTACATCAGTTCAGTGTTTCTCACATCATTCTTCTCCACTCAGATATTTTCTGTTCCTTTGAAGCTTCTTTTTCCCATTTCAGTGAGGACTATCACTTGTGGTCATCTTCAGCTACTGTTCCCTGCACCATTGCTGTTGGGATAACCTGCTCCTATTCTTTCTTTCAGTGCATGAACTATGGTTCGCCCCACCATTAGTTCTTTTTACCTGATTTCTGGATACTGTCTGGTGGTGGTGGAGGTGAATCTGGAACAGCTGGAGCAGAGTCTGCGTCTAAGACAGCTGAGGCAGAAGAAGCTTCAGTAGGAAGGACTGCTTCAGACTTTTCTGGAAAGAAAGGCAAAGCAAGGTTAGAGAAAGCCATATTATTATTGGCTATACCTGAGAAAGTTATGCAGAGTAGCCTTCCAATACTGAACATTAAGAAATACACAGGGATCAGCTATTTTCTTGTACAGCTTAGAAAGGGACTTCTCTTTCATTCTGCTCTCTTGTTCTACTGCTTTGAAATGGCACTTGTAACACTGCAGGAGTAGGCATCCCTTCCTATCTTAAGTATGGAACTTGGCTGATCAAAGAGCTGGTGTCTGACATTTTAAACAACAGTTTTGACAGGAAGAATTTTAAAGGTCATTTGTTTAATGCTTTTTTATCCTTTGTCTTCTGTGATGTAAGTAAAAGTTAGGATGAAAAACACAATTTTGTTTGATGAACAATTAGCCTATGCATAAGATTTTTTTTTTACTTATTTACGTACTATTTATTTATTTAGCTTAGAATGTATCTGATTCTTTCTCAGACCTGAAGATAGGCATTTTGTGCCCGAAAGCTTGCCTAGCATCTCTCCCAACTATATTGTTGATCTAATAACATATATGACCAAAAATCCCTTGATTCTTGCATATTCCCTGGACCATCGTGACCACAAGAACACTTCTACCCGACTGCTTCTGTATCTTTGTTATTTGTAAGCATGGCTGCTATAACAAGCTCTACCTGGGACTGACTTCAAATACCATCAGAAAACGTTAGCTGGTTAATACACAGCTGTTCACCTTCAAAGTGAGGAAGTCAGCAAGATCACATTACACATCTGTGGCTGCTGGTGAGCTGCAAGATGAAATTTAGTTATTATCTACAGAGTCCTAAGTAGCCTAAAACCAGTCATCCACTCTATTTTTATCTGGAACAGGATATCTCTACAGAGAAGGCACACTGCTAAAAATGCCTAAAAGTGTTTTTAAGATTGTCAGAAGACCTCACAAAGACCACGTTACTGTTAGCAAAATGAACAATGGTAGGAGAAAAAATCTGGTCTGAGCTAAGGCCTTGGAACAGTGTGGACAGAGAAGGAGGTACAAATTTTGACAGAGATTTGTGAACTTTGGGTAAAGGAGCGGGGTGAGGAAAGCTCAAAATGCATTTAGAATGACTGATCTTAATTTATTTTCACTGCCTTTCCCATCTATCCTATTAAAGTATTGTTGTAATAAGATGTCACAAGATATTAGCTGCCTATATCTGAGAGATTTTTCCACTTCCAATCTAAGCTAGTGTCATGCACCCAGATACACTAGTGACACAGAAATGCCTATAATAATATGTAAATTACTCACTGTTGCTGCAAAGTTCCTCTTGAAGCCTGAGCCTTTAGCAAGTGGCTTGCAGGCCAATTAAAGGGAGCACATTAACTCCTTTTATGTATATCTACAACACATTTGAAATAAGTTGTTCACTCATAGAGATTTTATAATAGTTTTGCTATATTTCCTGTTTCTTAAAACTCCACATTCTGGAACCATGGGAGAATCTCAGTTTTTATTAAAAAACTTCATTTCTAGCTTTCAGGGTTGCAGGAAAAACCTTGAAGATATGAACCATAAAAACTAAGAGTGCATGTACATGGGCCTGGAGGCTGCACAATGCACTGCAATTACAGCAATTAATTGAGTCTGCTGGATCATGGTAATTACTGTGCTCCAGCCAGCATCTGTGTCTCGTGTATCAGCATCCCTGCACTTCAAAATGGCAGCGTAACTGCTCTAATTAAAGCATTCCCCTCTTCCCGCCCCTGCAACTCCTGAAGCACATGTCAAAACACCCTAAGACACCAGACAGCAAATCAAAATAAAATAACACATTAATTTTAAAATCTCATGATTTTAAGTATAATTTTCATGGGCCTAGCTCATGATTTTTGAAGATATGGTTGGGAGTACTAAGAAATTATAGTGATCTTAGAGGCACTGTACCTGGTTCTTTGACCTTGAGCTCAAATTTGACCTTGGAACTCCCTGCAATTACAGCATATGTCACATCATCATCTTTTTCAATGTTATTGATAGTCAGTGAATGCTTGTTCCCCTCAGATTTGATGATATATTTCTTGCTTTCAGTAATTTCAGCACCAGCTCGCTGCCACTTCACCTTGATGCCAGCTTTTTCTGTCTCTGCCTCAAACATAGCTGAACCTCCTGATGTTGCCTCTGTTGTCTTTGGCTTCTTGGTAAATGCAGAAACTAAAAAGAGAGAAGGGAAGCATTCACTTCTGTTGTTGTTGTCATTGTTAGAATCAAGTTTTGTGGTTATGATAGCTCTCTGTATCCTTACCTACTTCCTGTCAATTTCCACAGAAAAGTTTGGGAATATCAGACTTTTTACTGACTATTTGTCACTGAAGTATCAAATATTTTTCATGCTATTATAAATGGAGTGGCAGATTAAGCTGGAATGGTTTGAAGATGTTCCCAACTGCAATACCCTGAGGAGGTCAGAAAAACTATATCCTCATCTTTCTCCAGTCAAACTAACATTGCTGCCATGATGATTCCCTAATTCTCTAATTCTTCTAATGCACTTACATATAAAGCTGTCCATTTTGATTTCCCATAGTTTCATTTAGATACAGGATTCATTTAGATGCATCCTAGCTGTATCTACACAAGATACTGAGTGTACAGTAGCCCAAGATGACTGCGCAGTAGCGTCATGTGGCGGAAAGCGTGATGTGACACTATTGTGCAATAGTCATGAGCTACTGTGCAGTACGCATCACAAAAAAGCTGTTCCTTAGCACAACTGCACAGTAATTCCAGTTACTGAACAATCATTTAGTACTTGTTTATACTTATTTATACAAGTTCTAAATGACTGCGCAGTAACACCTGTATGGTCAGCATCTTGTGTAGACATGGCCCCTGTTTTTTTTCATAATGTTGCTATTAAATTGATTGTACTGTAGGGGCATATATAAGTGTTACATTTAGATTGCCCTAACCAAACTTTAGGTGATCTAAATGGCTGGTTGTGCAAGCATTCACAGAGCTTAGGTAACCCCAGAAATGATGAACCAGATCTAAAGTTAGTTCTCGGCAGATAAGGGTTAACCTGGCCTAATGAATGCTTACATACAGCCCCAGCACTGGGAAGCCCAGCCACTCTTCACAGCCTTGAGGCTATGGAGTAGGCTTGTATGAAATTTCTCCTGCAGTTTCGTTTTGATGCTGTTTTGGCTCGTTTTGAGCTTGAAACAGCAAAATTTAAATGAAACAGAGAACTTCGAAACAGCTTAGAAACGAAACAAGGCAAGTCGAAACTTTCGAAATTTTCAAAACTTTTCAAATTTTGAACCTCAAACTGGGCTTGCCTGCAGGGAAACAGAAACTAAAGTAAGGAGAGGGTGGGGAAAGGGGAGAGAAGGGGGGATAGGAGTACTCTTATTATTGACTATGTAATTGGCCAGTGACTGTCATCCTTTCCTCAGGTCCCTTCCAATCCCAGTGCTCTGGTGGAGAGATGGAAAAACTGCATAAAAGGCAGCATTGTTTGAACTGCCCTGCTTTCTGCCTTGGTGTCAGTTGAGTGGGGGCGCACCTTAACACACAGTGTCACCCACCCATGTCACAAGTTTTTGCCTGTCAGCAGCTAGAACTGCAAGGCCCCAGAACCCAGACTCCCCCTGCACCTATCTCCTTGACAGCTGGCAGGCTTCATGGCCACAGCAGGAGCTAGCATGCCTGCAGTTTTCACCCTGTCAAACCTTAACACACACACACACACAGTGTCACCCATGTCACGAGTTTTCCTTGTCCGCAGCTTGAGGTGCAGTTTCCCTGAAACCCCTGGACCTATCTCCTTGAAACTTGGCAGGCTTCATGCCCTCAGAAGGGGCTACTATTCTTGCAAGTTTCATCCAAATCAGGCCAGAAATGACAAAGTTATAGGCTGTTTTGAGCTTCCCCATTATAGCCTATGGGCGAAACATTGAAACAGTGTCGAAACAGCAAAACTGTTTCAATGAAATGAAACGGAACAGCAGTTTCGAATCGAAACAAAATTTGAAACAAAACACTGTTCTTTCAAAATGTCAAAACGCAAGTCAAAATGGGACGGTGTCATTTTGCACAGCCCCTGACCAGGCTATTTTTACCCTCCTGACCTGCACACCTGCCAGCCCTCCCAATGTCACCAGCTCTCCCCAGACTTAATTACTGCCAGCTGCCTGTGCAAATGCTTACATGAGACAAAGCCTAACTCAGGTTTAAGCAGCTTTATTTCATTTTTTGATTCCTGTCTATGTAGTTATTAATGCACTGCATGATCAATTTGGGGGTGAAAGTCATTTTAAGCATAAATTTTCACAAGTGATGAAAGACCTACAATGATACTGAAGCGCTTGACTCACTGGGCACCTACACATGTGCTAGGTGTCTGCTCTGATGCATGCTAATTAGCGTACTCCAGCAGTCTCCATGTCACATGTATTTAGCGCCCCCATGCTTCAAAATGATAGTGGGGGCACTTTGAAGCTTGTCAAACAAGCCTTAAAGCATCCCTGCTGCCATTTTGAAGCACAGGACTCTAAATACACATGATGCTTCAGGTGCTTTGATTGGAGCGGCTCTCAGAGTTACTTTAATTAAAGCGCCCCCCCCTTCCACTCTGGAGCATGTGTAAAAGATATCCGCTGATTTCAATGGGAATTATGCACTTAAAGAGGTGTCAGGCATATACATACGTTTGAAAGCATGCACCTAAGCTCTTAGCTAGTAGTTATAACTGGTGGCTTTGAGGTGAATTCTGGCAGGCACCAGTACTCAGTCTAACTACTATACCAAAGGAAGAGCTGAGTGAGTCATTTCTTTGATCTCAAAGGGCACATCTAGATGAGTGCGCGACTGGTTTGAGACACTGCAAGAGGTACGCTAAGAACTAAAAAATGTTCTGCGTGCTGCATATTTGCAGCTCAGGCTCTGAATTTGATACCTGGATTCCCAAGTATCAAAAAAACAAAAAAACCCGAAAAACACCTGGAAAAAAACCGGCACAGAGAATGGTCCTGCAGCATTCCCTGAGACAAGCGGAGGCTGGGTCCTCCAGTAATGCTTTGGCATATGGCCAGAGTATCTCTATGGTCCTTCTGCAGCCCTAGCATGCTGCCTCAGTGTGTGGGGCAAACAGGAGTGGGGCAAGGCTGTGGCATGGCCCCAGGTGCTATCCTGAGTAAGCAGGGACTTGGGGTGGGGAGGCTGTGTGGTTCTGGTGGGGTATGTGGGTATGTCTGTGGGGGGATGTGGGGTGTGTGAAGAGTCATGCGGTGTGGGGGGGATGTGGGGTATATGGGTGGATATGGGGTTTGTGGGCAGTTTTGAGGGAGGGTCACCACACGCCTCCTCCCCCCCCTCCAGTGGTGCTGGCAGCAGCAGCTGACTGGGTTGTGCAGTCTGTACACAGAGAATGGGCCCAGCCCACCCTGACAGAGGCCGCCCTGCTAGTGTGCACCTTTGGACAGGACCAGGAAGACTCCTAACACCTGATCCCCGTGCGAGGCAAAAGAAAGAAAGGGGCCAGGAGGCTTCCCTGGCTGACCACAGAAATCCAGGGCAGCCTAAGGGCCAAAAGGGGAGCACATAAAAAGTGGAAACAGGGAGAGGTCACCAAAGACGAATATACCTCCTCTGCTCGTGCTTGTAGGGAGGCAGTTAGACGGGCCAAAGCTACCATGGAGCTGAGGATGGCAACCCAAGTAAAAGACAACAAGAAATTGTTTTTTAGATATATAGGGAGTAAAAGGAGTAATATAGGGAGTAAAAGGAAGGCCCAGGGAGGAATAGGACCCCTGCTAAATGGGCAGAAACAATTGGTGATGGACAGGGGGGACAAGGCTGAACTTCTCAACGAGTTCTTTGCCTCAGTGTTCCTAAGCGAGGGACACAACAAGTCTCTCACTGGGGTTGTAGAGAGACAGCAGCAAAGCGCCAGACTACCATGCGTAGACCCTGAGATGGTGCAGTCACTTGGAAGAACTGGATGCCTTTAAGTCGGCAGGCCCGGATGAGCTCCATCCGAGGGTGCTGAAGGCACTGTCCGACATCATTGCACAGCCACTGGCGGGAATATTTGAACGCTCATGGCGCACGGGCCAAGTCCCGGAGGACTGGAAAAGGGCCAATGTGGTCCCCATTTTCAAGAAGGGGAGGAAGAAGGACCCGGGCAACTATAGGCCAGCCAGTCTCACCTCTATCCTTGGCAAAGTCTTTGAAAAAATTATCAAGGCTTACATTTGTGAGAGCCCAGCAGGACAAATTATGCTGAGGGGAAACTAGCACGGGTTCGTGGCAGGCAGATTGTGCCTGACCAATCTAGTCTCTTTTTATGACCAGGTTACTAAACGCCTGGACACAGGAGGAGGGGTGGATGTCGTAGACTTAGACTTCAGGAAGGCCTTCGATACGGTATCCCACCCCATACTGGTGAACAAGTTAAGAGGCTGTGACTTGGATGACTACACAGTCCGGTGGGTGGCGAATTGGCTGGAGGGTCGCACCCAGAGAGTCGTGGTAGATGGGTCGGTTTCGACCTGGAAGGGTGTGGGCAGTGGGGTCCCGCAGGGCTCGGTCCTTGGACCGATACTCTTTAATGTCTTCATCAGTGACTTGGACAAGGGAGTCAAATGTACTCTGTCCAAGTTTGCAGATGACACAAAGCTATGGGGAGAAGTGGACACGCCGGAGGGCAGGGAACAGCTGCAGGCAGACCTGGATAGGTTGGACAAGTGGGCAGAAAACAAGAGGATGCAGTTCAACAAGGAGAAATGCAAAGTGCTGCACCTAGGGAGGAAAAATGTCCAGCACACCTACAGCCTAGGGAATGACCTGCTGGGTGACACAGAGGTGGAAAGGGATCTTGGAGTCCTAGTGGACTCCAAGATGAACATGAGCCGGCAGTGTGACGAAGCCATCAGAAAAGCCAATGGCACTTTATCGTGCATCAGCAGATGCATGACGAATAGGTCCAAGGAGGTGATACTTCCCCTCTATCGGGCACTGGTCAGACCGCAGTTGGAGTACTGCATGCAATTCTGTGTGCCACACTTCAAGAAGGGTGCGGATAACCTGGAGAGGGTCCAGAGAAGGGCCACTCGTATGGTTAAGGGCCTACAGACCAAGCCCTACGAGGAGAGACTAGAGAAACTGGACCTTTTCAGCCTCTGCAAGAGAAGGTTGAGAGGCAACCTTGTGGCTGCCTATAAGTTCATCACGGGGGCACAGAAGGGAATTGGTGAGTATTTATTCACCAAGGTGCCCCCGGGGGTTACAAGAAACAATGGCCACAAGCTAGCAGAGAGCAGATTTAGATTGGACATTAGGAAGAACTTCTTCACAGTTCGAGTGGCCAAGGTCTGGAACGGGCTCCCAAGGGAGGTGGTGCTCTCCCCTACCCTGGGGGTCTTCAAGAGGAGGTTAGATGAGTATCTAGCTGGGGTCATCTAGACCCAGCACTCTTTCCTGCTTATGCAGGGGGTCGGACTCGATGATCTATTGAGGTCCCTTCCGACCCTAACATCTATGAATCTATGAACCACACGTGGCTCCTGTCCAAAGGCATGTGTTGGCAGGGTAGAGCGGGCTGGGTTGGGCCAGGCCTGTTCTCCATGCCGCTCAGAAGGTGATGCATGGCTGCAGACCTATGCCTATGGCCTAGCTGGCTGTTGCTACCAGCACTGGGGGCTGTGCATCGCAGGGGCTGGAGCAGGGGGGCACGTAGAGGCCTCTCATCAGATCCCTCCACAAACCCTACATCCTCCCTCACACCTACCCATACACCCCACACCACCATCACACTCACCCACAGACTCCCACACCTACCTACATCCCCCCCATACCCACCCACACACCCCATATCCCCCCACACCCCTTCCTACCCCCCTCCTGCAAACTCCACATCCTCCCATCACACACCCATTGTGCCCAGCTGCCAAATAGGATGAGACCTGCTGGCAGCAGCTGTGGCTGCAGGGGCAACAGTCCCCATATCCTGGTTGAGCTCTGATTTTTCTATGATAAAAAAATCAAAATTAAACATCAAAGCATAGAGATATTTAGAAATTATGTTATTATGATGATAGAGGCACTGGTAGGCTTCCAACCTTCTTTAACTTTGTAAATATATCAATAAAACATTACCCAACTGATCAATCTCTGATCTCTCTCTCTCTCTCTCTCTATATATATATAATAGTCTTTTGTTTGAATTGTGGAACAACATGGATTTTGGGATATTTTAAAGAGTACATTTGGGATTTTTTATCAGAGAATTTGCAGTTTTTAAATAGGGAGCACCAGGAAGAGGAGCCTGCACAGGGCTGGCACCTAGGACCCAGCTGAGGAGCAAATGAGGTGGCTGACCTCCTGGCCATTTGGGGCCAGGAGGATATGCTTTGACAGTTCAAAGCAGGCCACCACACTGAGAACATCTTCTAGGTGATAGCTGCCCAGATGGCAGGGTGGGGGCACACATGGCAGCAGTGCCGCACAAAAGCCAACTGTGCAGCCATTGCCCGCTGGCAGCTGGCCCAGAGGTGCAAATGGCTCTGCTACTGTGCCATGCCACAGCCTAGGCATTCATGTGGTCCCCGTCCAGTTCTGGCAGGTGTGTAGACATGGGGCTGCAGGTCCAAGGGGGAAGATGCTGTTGCAGGTGGCAGCAGGCCACAGCCGGGCAGCAGCCCCCACTGCCAGACTGCTACAGTGGGTAGAGGGTACAGGGGCCACTCTAGGTTAGGGCTGCTGCAGCAGTTCAGCTGGCACGGGGGGCTAGTATCTCCCATATGGCAACTGGCCAGGCCTCAGAAGCTCGAGACCAAGTAGCTCTAAGCTGCTCACCAGGGCAGCTTTTTATATTGCTGGGGGAAGCACAGGTACTGGCCCCAGGCTTCAGCTCCCCCTGGCTGCAGATCCGAGAGGAGCTTGGTAGGGTCAGTTTGTCCCAGGTGGCACAACTTGCCCCACAACAAAGTGCATGTTCAGGCATGTGTGCTGAGGCAAAAATCTCTGGCACAAATTTGTGCTGCTCCTATTTGAGCTTCTGCAAGTGCATGTTCCTGCATGCATGGACACAACCAAAAAGCACATACCAAGGATCTAAATAACCAGAAATTTCCTTGTCTCAAAACTGTGACTCTAGAACTCTCATTGTCATTTTGTAACAAACTGAAATAAATGTAATTAACTATCCCTCTAGGTACATGTATTTAACACACAATTATCTTCTAAGAACTTTTTTTCATGTTAAGGTTTAGAAAAACAAACAAAATTTAAGTAGTGACTTCTTTCAGCCTTAAATTTCTCACATACAATGTGATTACGGTTGCTTACTATTTGGAAATTATACTTTGGTTAGCTGGAAAATATCAGCAATTTAAAAAGTGAATATAGGAATCTTCATACAGAACAAACCAGGGCCATCTATGCCAGGATCTAGTCCTCCTACCATACCAGAGTGCAAATGGTACATCTAGGCTAGGGACAGAAATTATATATAAACCAGTATAAGTGATTGGAAACCAGTTCAAATCTGTAACACAACAGAAATTCAGTGCACATAAGCTGCTTTCAAAATGGCGAAAATTGGTTTAAGATAAACCTGGATGGATGTAGTATCAGACTTAATTGATTTAGATTAAATCAGTTTAATGAACTTCTGTTCCAGATCCCATCCAGATTCAAGTTAACTCACAGTCCCCAAGCATCCCTGGATGCTTTGCACCTTCCCCAGAAACCTCCCCTTGAAGGATGAGCAGGCTAGCCTTGGCCCAAGCTGTTTGTTCCAGGGGAGCAGGGAGGTGTGCTCTAGCACTCCCTGGCTTCTGGCCTGGGCCACTGCAGGCATGTTGCTGCATTTCTAGAATCTAAAGTGAATGTCTGTTCACTTGCTTATCAGTTCAATCTACACAGTGTAGACTAACCTGCAAAGACTGAACTGATTCAGCCTTGGACTTTTTAACTCTCTGGACTTAGCCCTAATGCCCACTTCCTACTGTACCAGAATAAATCCACAGTTCCCTTAGTCTTTCTATTTTGTCTTTGATATAACCTGTGTGCAATAATTCTGTGGGAGAGGTAACACTGCTCTAATAGTGACCCTTGTACATTTCTTCCAGACAAAGTAAATGTGGATGCTAGTCTGTATTCAGATACACAGTAAATATCTGATAAATCAAAATATTTTGTTTACATGATGCCTCACTTAAATGAACTGTTTTGGACAAAGTTGAGAATTAATTTTAAAAAAAGTGATTAAGATGAAATTGAACATGTATATCAACAGATGATTAATTTTGGTTCACCCACAAACCCGAACTTAGAGTATGTCCTGATTTAGACCCTTGCCAGTTTTAGTCTTCCTGAGGATCTAATTTTACTGAAATGACTTCAATTTGTTGGTATCCTGAACATTTATTTAGAAATTTGTGGTGTTCTTTGATTCAAAGTTAGAACTTTTTGTATATATTTTGGCATTAGTGAAATCTCTATCATTTGTTGATTCTGGGTCATACTTTGACTACCTTTTACTAAACCATTGTTACTGGCCTTGCTCTATCATGTGTTTGTAAATTCTTCATAATTACATTGCATGTTGAATTATCTCCACTTTTTGCATGTCTTTTGTTTCTTTTTCACTTGGGCAAGTGAATATTAGTACATTAGTTTGTCCAAAAGACAACAATAAATCTGAGAATTACCTTTAAACATTTTATACTATTTTTAAATATAAGGAGATGGGTATGTAAAGTACTCTAAGAAGTTTAGGTTGTATGCATATTCAAGCATGTGCATTACTTACTATAGCTGATCCTTTGCAAATAATGCCATCTGTCCATTTTGCAATATCTAGAAACGTCCCAGATTCTTTGCTAGCGTAATGTAAATAGTGGCGTTGCACAGCAAAGAATTTGACCAAAACCTTTGTACAATAATAATGATTTGCATCTTTTTTTCAAAGGATTTCTAACTGATGTACAAACCATAATAAATTACACATGACTTTCAAGCATTTTTTTAAATGAGGTTTACATTGCATTTTCCCTCCTCTTGTTATTAGGGAGGTCTGAAATGTGGTTTGTCTTTTTGTTTTTACATGTTATCAACTTGATAAAAAAAGAAACTGTTTTGCAGTCTTGACTATAGTAGGTTTCACTGAATTTCCATTGTAATTCTTAAGCATTTTTACTTCCATGAACGGATGAAAACTTGTGCATGCTTCTTTGGGGATGCCCCTGTCCTATTTGTATTATTTTAATTGCTTCTTAGGTCAAACTTGAAAGCATGTATATCCTGGCATGGAGTATGATCCTTCCTACTTGGATGCCCAACATCATGTACTTATCCTCTGATGCAGTATTGTACTGCAGAGGACATAACAGCCTGATACTCAAATGCAGGGTACTATGGATCATTGCACAGAGTTATTTCAAACAGCAGGCTCCACAAACAGAACTCAGAGAGGGTCTGAGGAGTGCTAGACTGCAACACAGTGAGGAGCCAAGTCAGCACTGGACACAACTGCTGTGGTATCTATTACCTGGCTCCTGTCCCCATAGCTCTGAAGATAAAAAGACTCAGAAAAATATTTTTATTACTTAGTGCCAACATCATCAACCATCTGTCTAACTACAAGCGAGTCCATAAATATATTAATTACTTAACAACAATGTGGCCTGTAAGGATTCCAGCCTACAAATAGCAACGTTTCAGGACATGCATCTCTGGCAGTAGGTCTCTCTTCTAGAAACTCTGCAAGAGGATTACGTTTCTTATATTTACACAAGATGACTCAACAGAAACAGACTGTTGGCCAGAACTAAATTCAGACTGATATTTCTTTTCATTACTATTGTAGCAGAAAGCCCCCTTTTCCTCCTGCCTGCAGTTGCTCTCTCCTCCTTGGATATGTTTTTCCTCTTCTACCTTTTCTTCCTTCCTCTTTCTTTCACTTTAAGATAAGGAATTGTGTTTGAAAATTTGTGTGTGCATTTTGAATCTCCCCTTGTATTTTGGTATTTTTATCTATTTGTGTGCCATGGCATTACTTTTGTAGCTTATATTTTATACTCCTTACCTTTCAACTAAATGTTTAGTTTCAGAAGTAAGTTATACATTGTAACAATCTTAACAAGGGCAGGAGTCAAACTGCCGCTTCCCTGTATCAGGCGGGCCCCTGAAAGAGTGAGTGAATCAGTGATTGAATGCATAACACAGTAGCAGGCAGCAATTAACACCTAGGAAAACCGCAGATCAACCAACGGAAGAAATCAATAGAAGATAATGTAGCAACCGGGAAATCTCTAAACGTCACTGCTCAAGGGCTAAAAGCCCTGGTCTGAGTTAATCAACACCGGGGACCAACTTTTGGGATGAATATCTCCAGATGGACTGCTCCCAGAACCCTATTCAAAATTCATCAACAGACTCCCAAACCTGCACGTACATGCGGACGACCCCTGGGGCTGACAGTTGCCATCCAGTAGCCACCGAGGGGGAAGTCCCATGAGGGTCAACGACCCCTGGATTGAGCAAACCTGAAAACTGGGGAGTCACCAAAGTCTGCCAAGGACAGATAAAAAGCAGTGAAAAGTGACCCTCAGCGGTGCCCTCTTGATCTCCAACTTGACCAGCACCCGACCTGTCCAGCCAGAAGGACCAGCTGGCGACCCCCTTCTGGAGGATACCACCACACTGAAAGAAGCCTTGACTGGCCATCGACGGCAGACTCCAGCGCTTGTAGGATAGGTATACCTGACCCTTGTAGCTCGCTACTGTGTGTGTGCATGTGTGGGGGGGGGACCAGCCCCAAGGTTTAAGATTTAACTTCATTACAGTGTTTCAATCCACCTAATAAACCAGAATTTTAAGGATCCTGAGTTGGACATTTGTAACCAACACTGTATCAGACTCCTTTTCCTTTTCTTAACTCCTTAGGGATCTGAATACGCGTGTGGGAGTTTAACGGCAACTATCTCTGTATCCACAGCTTTCTGCCAAAGAAGCAATCCAATTCCCATTTGATGTAAATGGAGATGGTGTTAAGTATAAAAGCTCACCTGAGAAGCTAGATTTGTAAGATTACTTCCTTGAGACCTGAAAATTCAGAGGATCATTTCCATGCATGAGGGGGTCAGAGCCAGTGGGCTGATCATATGTGCAAAGGAAGAAATGGAACATCTCACAGAGAAGGGCTTTGGTGGGGCTAAGAGAAATTGCTGGTGGTGTGAATTACATAGGAGCATTCTTGTCTTCTGTGCTCTTCCCCTTCAGGAAGAAAAACTGGAATAACTGCCAGGAATAGGCAGAGTGGAGAAAAAAACAGTGCTGAATTCTCTGACTCAGTGTTCTCAGTTAGTTTTATCCACTTCACATCTAGTATAGCTGTTACCCTAATTTCTCCCCCTGTTATACCTGCACACTCATACCAATTCACTAATGATTCTGGACTTCCTGCATTCAATCTTACCCATCCTGGCTAAGTACAGACAGTCAAAAAGCCTGAGGCTGAATTGATTCAGTCTTTGCAGGTTAGTCTAAGCTGCAGAAATTAAATTGAAACAGAAGTGAACATTTGGTTCCTCGAAATGCAGCCACATGCCTGCAGTGGCTTAGGCCAGAAGCCAGGGGGTGATAGAGCTCAGCTCTCTGGCTGTGCGTTCACTTCCTTTTCCTGCTGCCCCCCTGGTCTCTGGGATTTGCAGTCCAGATTTACAGCAGTAGGACTCTTCAGGGTTTCTCATCACTTCCTCTTTCTGCTTCCAGGTGTCTCTGGGATTTGTAGTCCACAGTCACAGCCAGTAGTACGTTTGAACAGGGGAAGGGGTATTTAACCCCCCTTCCTGGCCCCAGACCCCAGCCGGGGTTTGCCAGGGAGGGACAGTCCCTCCCTCCTGCACAACTGCAGACTGGGCTGTATCCCCAGCCAGGCTTCCCCCACCCCCTTGTCAGTCAGCCCTCAATGCTCCAGCTAGGGAGCAGAGGGGTGGGGCCAGCCCTGCTCTCTGGAGCAGACAGCACAGCCCAGCCCAGGGCTGCAAAATGCTGGGATGCTGGAGGACCCTGATTTAACTTAAAACAGAAAGGTGTCTGGGATAGAAGTTCCATAAACCAGTTTGACCCAAATCAGTTAAGTCTGATACTAGAGTCAACCAGGTTTATCTTAAATCAGTTTGAGCCCTGAGCTTCTGTTTTGTTACAGGTTTAAACTAGTTTCTGATCACTGAAATCAGTTTATGTATAACTTCTGTCCCTAGCCCCTATCCAACTCCCTTCCTAGTTCAGAACTTCCTCAAGCCCTACCAGCAAAACCCTCTCCCCCTTTATGTACACACATGCTAAGAATCTCTTTTTTTGCCTACTCTTTACCTCTTGACATGTCAAAGCCACACTCAGCTCAGAAGTCCCTCTCCTTTGATACTTCCCATTTCCCAGTGTCTCTTCCCACATAAACGCATCTTTTTAGGCTCCAAATTTCCATCCCCAAGCTCCAAATTTTTTCCCCTCTTACCTTTGACAGTCACCACTACCATGGCAGATCTACATATATCATACATCTCATTTTAACTCTCAGATATGCAAGTTGTTTCTTAGGGATTCCTGTAACTCAGACCACATCCTACTTTCAGTACGGACTCTGGACAGAACAGGGGCTGTGAGCTGAAATTCGGACTGGCAGCCACAAGTAATCACAGTTATGACACCAGCTGAACAAACAGTCAGGTGGCTTCTGTCTCCCCTTCACACTATTTTGTACCTCCCCCTCTCATTCTCACCCCACTGAGTCTCAGAGGGGGAAGGATATTGCCTCCTTACCCCAAGTACTGGGGAGGGGAAAAGGGAAAACATGAACTACTGAAAGCCATGGATGAAAGAAGCTGCTGAAGGGGACAGGGGTGACAACTACTGAAGAGGGATTGATTGTGGTAGCAAAAGCATCCTGAGGAAAACATTGGGATTGGATGTTGATAAGAGGATACAGTTAATGGAGTAACATGACCTATACTGACCTGTCCCCCTTTCTGCAACTGCACTACCTGTGACTTATTTTATTACCTTTTATTGCTCTGACTCCAAGCTGCTTTCAGCTCTACATGGGCCCTTTTTATCCCCTCTTTTTTCCTTATAAGATCATAGGAAAGTAGGACTAGAACAAACCTCATAAAGTCATCTAGTCCAGCCCCCCCATTCAAGGCAGGATCATTCCTGACTAAACCAACCCAGTCAAGTGTCTGTCTAACCTGTTCTCGAAAATTTCCAGGGATGGAGATTCCACAGCTTCTCTAGGTAGCCTGTTCCAATGCTTAATACCCTCATAGTCAGACCTGTCTTTCTAATCTTCAACCTAAATTGCCTCTGCTGCAGTTTGAGGTTATTGCTTCTATTCCTGTCCCCCACAGCTACAGAAAAATGTCTGTCTCCATCGTCTTTATATTTGCCATTCAGGTATTTGAATACTGTTATCAAATCCTTCCACATTCTTCTCTTCTCCAGACCAAATAATCCTAGTTTTTCAGCCTTTCCTCAGAAATCCTGTTTTCCAGGCCTCCAGTCATTTTGTCACTCTCCACCATACTTGCAAACCGATATTTATGGTTATATACACTCTGTGTGTGATTATGTAAGGTAATCATTTGAAATCTTGCATAAAATGTCACACAGACAGCTGCATAAAATTTGGCAATGATGCCAGGCATAAAACTCCCACACTAAAGAACAGAAGAAGCATGGAGCATGTGCATGTAATCTTAGAGAGACCCAGAAGAAGCCTTTTCTTATGTCTCCTCTGTTTCCTGCCTGCTGTTCCTGGCAACAGCTATACTGTCTTCTCCAGGAGTCCAAAATATATGGAGGCAGTATTGGCAGCATGAGCCATTCTACATATTCATGATCTTATTGGTAGAATTTAGCCATATGGGATCCTGATCACCAACTGACCCTGGCTAGTAGTCAGGCTACAAAGTTTACTTCTGATAGTAATTTAGGGAATAATCTTTTCAAACAGGAAATTGAAAAGTACTAAACACATAAACTTCAGGACAAATTTCACAAGAAATACATTTTTTAAGGTCCAAAAAATTATTTCCTTTTTTGCCTTGATCAAACCATGAGTTAAGGATTCTGCTGTCCACCTCCATCACCTAGTTTTCAAACAAGCAGCTTTAGGCCTTCTCCCATGATGCTTCTTATGCTTGGAAAGAGCTTCCTCTTGCCATCTAGAAACCTAACTCATTATTCTCCTTCAGAAATCTCCTTAAACTTTTCTGCTGTGTTGCTCGCAAAAGCATGATAAAGCCTAGTCTGCTAGTTTAAATACAGAGAGTGAAAAAGCCTGAGGCTGAATTGATTCAATCTTTGCAGGTTAGTCTACTCTGCATAGATTGAACTGATAAGTGAGTGAACAGACATTCATTTTTTATTCAGAAGTGCAGCCACATGCTTTCAGTGGCCCAGGCCAGAAGCCGGGGGGGGAGGGAGGTAAGCTAGAGCACACCTCCCTACTCACTAGAGAAGACAGCTTGGCCCAAGGTTGGCCTTCCCACCCTTTGGGGGAAGGGGTTGTGGGGGAGGTGCAAAGCATCCTGGGAAGCTGGGGGACTGTGAGTTAACTTGCATCTGAAGGGGATCTGAAGCAGATGTTCAACAAACTGATCTAACCTAAATCAGTTAAGTCTGATACTACATTCATCCAGGTTTATCTTAAACTGGTTGCAGCAATTTTTAAAGTGGTTTATGTGCACTGAACTTCTGTTGCATTACAGATTTGACCGATTTCCGATTACTTATACCAGTTACTGTGTAATTTCTGCCCCTAGCCCCCCTGTCCTGGGAGCACAGGCTACCAAGATGACCAGTACTATCTAAGGTCCTTGTGCTCGCCCCATGGTGTGCATATATCTATCTGTGATCCCTTGTTTTATATTTAGTCCATCCTGCAAAGAGTTTACAATCTACTTGTTTTGGACTCTTTATACAAGCCCAATGGAGCCTTGGGTCATCTCTGGGGCTCTTAGGTAGCATGATGATGATGATGATAAATGTTAATGAGACAAATTCCTATTTGCTTCAGAAGTTCATGGCCAGTAAAAATGAATGTAAAAATTTACTACAAAAAATGGTACATGCCTGATCAAATACAAAGCCTGGGTTAAATGGGATATAAGCTTTGGTAGAGCTTTGCAGTGGGGATGATCACAAAGAGCAAAAGACAAGCAGGTTACAAAATCAAGGGAAAAATAGAATATTCCAAAATATAGGGTTCCCTAACAATACTAAATTGGTATCACTGCACATTTTCTGTATTTAGTAACAAAATGATTATGCATGCATGGACATACCTGATTAACATTACCAAAGATATGTTTGCTTTTTTAATTCTTGAATTTTTGAGGTCTTGAGGTATTGGAATTTTAATTTTTCATTAATATTAGTTCTTTGCATTTAAGTTTTGAATTGGTCAGGCTTGTGCAGCTTAGAAACTCTACAGGCTTCAGCAACAGATCTTGTAAATTCTTTGCTCTGGAACTATACAGAGATGCTGTACATTCTTTAGTCAAGAGCTAGGTGGTATTTCTTGATCCAGAGCCTATTGAGATACTTCAGGTGCAGACAGAACAGCAGCTCCCCACTGTAACTTATATCCAGGGATCAGGGTTTTCTGTTTGCCAAGGAAAATGCAGATTTTCTCCTTTCAAGGAGAAAAAATTGGATTTTCTCTTTTTAAGGAGGAAAATGTTCAAGGAGAAAATCGCGGATTTTCTTTAAAGCAGAAAAACATGGGAAACCATGGGTTTCAGGTGTTGCTGTGGGGGGCAGGAGCTGCATGTCATGAGTGAGGGGTAGCAGCAGTGCAGGGAGCGTGGTGGGCTGTGGGTTGGGAGTGAGGGGCACTGGCAGGGCCAGAGGAATGCAGGTTGGGAGTGAGGGGCACCTGGTGGGGGCACCAGTAGGGCTGGGGGAATGAGATGGGGAGTAAGGGGCACCAGCAGGGCCAGGGGGGTGTGGGTCATCATGAGTAAGGGGCACTGGCAGGGCTTGGGGGGGGGGCAGACTGGGAGGGGTGTGAAGGGCACCAGCAGGGCCAGGGGGATGTGGATTGGGAAGAAAGGGCACTGGCAGGGCCAGGAGTGAGGGGCACGAATAGAACTGGGGGGACTGGGCTGTGGGTCGGGAGTCAGAAGCACCAGCAGGGCCAGGGGGCTGTGGCTTGGGAGTGAGGGGCAATGGCATGGGCAGGGCACTGGCATATCAGGGCTGTTCAGTGCCACAAAATGGGGCATGGGGGGACAGCCACCAGTGGAACTGCATCCTGATGAGTGAGGGGGTTAGGGAGAGCTCTGATTTTCTATGATAAAAAAACCCAAAATCAAATGCCAAAATATATAGGTATTTAGAATTTATTTTATTATAATGATTGAAGCACTGGTTGACTAATGTCCAAACTGCTTTAAAATTTTAGATATATCAATAAAACATTGTGTTCAAGTGATACCTCTATAGATAGATAGTGGCGTTTCATTTGAATCATGGAAAAACATGGATTTTGGGTTTTTTAATCAGAGAATTTGGGATTTTTAAACAGAGAAAACCAGTATCCCTGCTCATTACGGTACTGTCTGGAGCTGTAATTGAACAATTTAAACCTACACAAAATTAATTTTTACAGTGTATTATTTACCAATACACTGTGGAGTGAGATGCCTAAAGGCTAGGTTCTGTTATAAAACCTAGCGAAAATTTTCTAAAATGAATCTCTAAATCTAGATTCTTTAATCCACGCTTGGAGGCTAAATAGAAGTAGTGTGATTTTCAGGGGTGTTAAACAACCTCAAAGTGCATTGAGGCCTCTCATTGAGGCCTACTTATACATTGGCTTACAGATGTAAAAAAACCCTCATAAACGGCATTTTACTTTAAACTCTGTGCGCCCCTGTACCAAGCCCAGGGTATGTTCAGAAGAGGCAGTGCATTACTTAGACCTGGCTCACCCAACATCTGTATAGACTGGGTGCTTTGGCAGGGCTTTTATGACAATTTTATCTAATAGCTGATTGAATCAGCTATTGGATAAAAGTACCAAAAAACCCGACCGAAGCACCCGATCTATTACAGATGCTGTGGAGATGGGTCAAACTAATGTGCTGCTTCTTCCAGTAAAGCATCCCCCACCCCCCCACCCCCGATGTCAGCACTCCAAGCGTGGTTAGTACAAGTTTGACTGTTTTCTGTTGTTCTCACAAAAATATTAGAAGGGGAATGGTTGGTGTTTTTCACCTCTTTTCTTATTTTTCTCATAACCACAAAAGGCAAAGGGATTTTACTTAACACTTCCCAAAAAGTCTGCTTTTGAGCAGAGACCAATTAGGAAAAGTTTAAAACCAGTAGATGAAAGAAAAGTCTGCACACACAAAAATGGCTAAAATGGAAAATATTTAGCACTCTTAACTATAGCAGGCACAACTGCTATAACACCATACAGTGGTGTGATATAAAGTTTTCTTTATGTAGGCATTTGTACTATGTTAATTATGTTGGTGTCAAAGTCAAGTTTTAATTATCAGTGCATAAAAAACATGAATGAAATTTTCATGCCATAGCAAGAGGCATTTTATTTATCCTATATTTTTAAGGCATTTTGGAAATGTTTAGAATTTTTTTAATTGTCCATTTTGTACCGTATTTTTCTCTTAACTCCTGTAAATACAAGTTTCCTTACTTACCAGGAGTGGCAGATACTCAACTGGTATAAATTGGCATAGCCTGATTGCCCAGCTACACCAGCTTTTACCAGCTGAGGATATGAACCCATTAATGTACAGATAAGTTAATATTAATACTCTTCTAAAACTTCTAAAACAGATATTAACTGGTTTTAAATAAGTAAGACTCTTTTAATATTAAAGTCTGATATTTCATGCCTAGGACAGCCTAGAAATTAATGCTGCATGTGTCACAGATGGATTCCAAGCAACAGATGGATTCCAAGCAGATTCCAAATATACTTCTAGCCATGACAAGCTATGAGATATCAGAACTTAAAACTCACTGACCCATGCATGACAATGCTGAGTCCTGAGTGTAAGATTAAGACTTTCTACCAGTTTTTACTTTATGCATATATAGGGAAAACAAGGGGGAAAAATGTTAGATTCATTTTTGTGAAAAGACTGGGGATTTTTTAAAAAGTTTGTTACATCTATTTTTAGGGGAAAATATCTATTATAGGACAATTATAAATCAGTGCTATGATTCTAGACATGATATGTCATAAATATATTTATATACAACAATGAACCATGAAATGGTGCTTATTTTATTTTAATAAAATGTGTTTCCCCCTTGGCTTAATACAATTACATTTAATTCAGTAATGCATCGATGACTTGGTTTCAAGTAGAGGTTATTTCCACATTGGTTTAAAGTATCTAGGGCTGATATTACACAATATTTGTTAGGTCAATTTGAAACCATAAATCACAACAGAAGTTCTAAACACTGCTAATAGATTTTTCTATAGAGCAGTATCTCTTTGATTGTTTGTAATTCTACGAAAAAGCAAAATTATACTTTGTATTAGAAATGTTTTTATTGAATAGTTGGAAATAAAGGAACGTGTTACAAATCTACTTAAAGGTTACAGTTTTAAATTATTAAAAACTTTCTTCCATGTTGAAAAGATTGGTCAGACAGCTGGTTTGGGTATAAGCCCTTGAACATTCTCTGGCTTCAAGGCACTTCCCTTGGCCAGGACACAGGCTGTCCCTATTTCTGTGACATGTGGATCATGGCTCTTTGGAGTTCTTAGTGCAATTTATAAACAGTGCCATAGGCAGGAAATTTGATTTGCTCAAGGGCATAAACTCCTTATAGCTTCCATCTTTGTGCTTGTGCAGCCCAACTCAAATTTATATTCTTCATTATTCTGTATCAAAATGCCCTGAAGTATTGAAACACAATGAAATGGAGAACTGGCAGCACTATTATTTCTTGAGACTGCAGGGATTCTTTTCAGGAATTATCTGACAGATTTGGATTAGGTTTTCTATAAATGAATTAGGCATTGGACCTTTCCTTTTCCCCTTCCCCTCCCCTCCCATCCCCCTTCTGCCCTGGGATTAATCACAGTTTTTGTACCGTCTCTGTCTAAGCCAATGATTCTCAACCAGGGTGCTGCAGGGTGTCACTGTTAGATGTACAAATGCCTATATGATTCACAAGATAAACCCAAGATTTCAAATAAAACTATGGTGTCAAAAATATTTTGACCTGCTGTGTTCTTTTAGAATTCTTTCCAACAGAAGAATTGCTCTATTTTTTTTCCATAGTCAAAAAATAAGTTAATGCCAGTAGATATTAGGCAGCATTTTCTGAGGGGTGCCTTGAATCTAACAGGGTGTGCCTTGAGTCTAAAAAGGTTTAGAACCACTGGCCAGAGATAAGAGCCACACAGAGTTACAGCCATGAAATAGCTCAGAGAGTCAAATAAGATTGGAAATAATGTGTGTGTTCTTCTTCCACATTAAGTGGCAGAGCTGGGTAGCCTTACAGCAAGACAGAGGGTCAAGTGTCTCCTACCTCAGAACATTAATCCATATACAGGATTTAGTGATTATGGTGAAAAGTACTTTAAAATTCAGAAATGGATTTGCTCAGCCAAAGGCATGATGAAGTCTGATAATTCTGAAGCTATGCAACCTCGGAGAGGAGACTATGGCAAGTATTGCTTGTCATCATGTTTCTCTTTCTCATTATTGCCTATTCTAAGCATTTGGAAAGCATAAGGCAGGTATCAAAAAGATTTGACATTGCCTAAAAATCATAAGATTTTTAAAATAATAAAATTGGGGAGTATTTTTATCTTTTGGTTTTCTTGAGACTTTAGGATTTATATTTTTAAGCTTGTCTCTTCAGCCCTGAGGGCTGGAAATGTGCTTATTTTGTAAAAGAGAGCCAGAATTTCATGGTCACCTGACTCCAGTCATTTGACTTTCAAGAAAAACACCAAATACTTTACAACATGATAAAATTGCAAGAGTTGGCAACAGTGCTTTCCTTTCAGAGACATAGTGAAAGAGGAACTTAGAAAATCTCATTTAAGTAATCCAGTAGTTAAGTGTTTTGCAGTTCTGTAGAGCAAACCTAGGTTTGAGTCATATCCTGCCTTCTGCAGTAGCTAATACCAAGTATTCCAACCAAAAGTGAAAGCCCTTCTTAAATCATTCAGTATCCATTATTCAGTGTCAACCATGTTAGAGGAATGTCAGATCACAAGGAATCTGGTGGAACCCACAAGAAGCATACTTCCTCCATGAAGAAGACGACCAGGGGCCTTGCTTAAGTTCACATAGGATGTCAGTGGCAAGGCAGGGCAGGGAATGGAATCAGGGTCCCTCAGGTTTCAGGCTAGGACCTCTAACAATGGGCCATCCTTCCTTTCACCTTCTTAATAAAGGTAAGCAATTTGGCAACTGTGGGCATGATGGAAAAAAATCCTCCCTAGCTATTATAACAGCAGATGTATGCCAATTCAGGGCTTTATTAAAGGGTACCAAGGCATACAGCATCTGAGAAACACCAGTCACATGCTACTGACCCCCTGTGAAGTGCTTGTTTTTAAACAGTATCTAACATGCACACTCCAGCACAAACACACCTGTGGAGCGCATCAAGGGACCATACTCAAGGGTCAGGAACACTGGATTTATACCAATGTCGCTGAGATGAGACTAGCTCTAAAAGTCAAGGTGCACTCTCAGCCTTAGTACTATTTTCTGCTGCATGTTCCCAGTACACAATTTGCAAACAGATACAACTTTAACTTTTAATACCTATTTTTCTAAATTTAATTATGAACTCAGAGTTTTCAAATATCCCTCTTTCTCTCCCCTCTCATAGACAGCAACCTTCACTTACCTCTATCTTTTATGGGTCTCCTCTTCCTTGCACAGACAGATTCCCTGCAATTTCCACCTCCTTCCCATACCACCTATCACTCTCTTCCTCCATGCATAGACAGGTGGCCTGTGACTAACTGCTTGGTTCTCAGGAATGTCCTAAATCTCATCTCAGTTCCCTTCCACATGTTTCACTCTGGGGGGGAGGGGAGGGGGAGGTTGAACTCCCTCCTTAATTGTGGTAGAGTCTGTTTTGACCTTGGTTTTTGTAGATGACTAGTTATCTGCAGGTTCAGAGGTAGAGGAGGTCAAGAAGGGAGTATGTATAAAATCTACAGCATACCCTCTATTTCTTCAGAGCTGGGGTGTACTTACTTGCCAGAATTACACAACTGAGTCTCTGAGAGACAGTAAATATTAATCAGATGCTTTGAAGCTTCTCTTCACAGTGGAAATTTCGCACCCAAAAATTTTACTGGAAAATACCCAGAAAAAGGACTGGGAGTTACTTCTACTCCCCAGAAAATTCCCGGGAGAGAGAATGCACATTTTTACTGGCGAAGTTGCCTAGTAGAGAAACTGAGCGGTGATAAGATTTTGAGAACAAAATAATTTAATTTTTGTTCTTTCCCTTTACTCAAAGCCTCTGGAATGAATTCTGTACCATAGGTTTTCAGAGACAATAATTACTCATTTTCCTGGGGTAGAATCTAGCTCTTTTTTTTAGATTAACTTTACAAGGTACTTTCTCCTTATTATTTTCCCCCAAATACTTTGTCGCTGGCTAAAAATATCTGTTATTTGTTTTTTCAATTACAATGGAGCTAAGCTGTCTCACTTCTGTAGTACAAGGAGATCGTCTCTGCTTGGAAATCACTCTTTCAGTCAGACTGTGCTCCACCTCTTTTTGCCTCTTAGTTGTGGTCCTTACCTGCTTTCTTCGAAGGCTCTGGCATCTTGAACTTTTGTCTCTTGAAGCTCCCAGTAGTGCCTAGAAACCAAGATGCGTGCTAAACTGGAATGAGACTGAAAGACTTTTGAGACCCCACTAAAGAAATCCTGCTCCTCCCCCTTGACCCCTCACTCTTGTCATCAATTGCACCTTATCAAGAGCAGGGCACACTTGACAGCATGTTTCAGCCAGGATAAATATAGCCAAGTTCCAGGAACCAGAGAGCTCAAACCACCCAGGACTGGTTGCTGGTGCAAACTCCAAACCCAAGACTGATGCTGCACATACATACATGTATTCTAGTCTTTAGGCCATTTTTGTAATTATTGTGTAGTTTTTTTAAAATGATCCTTTCCTACATTTAGCTCTTGTCAGTAGTTGTGTCAGTCCTGAACCATCCTTCAAGCCAGAGTTTAATGGTTGATTATTCTCAGGTGTGAAATGCTGGGTCACTAGATCTGATTCTGGACTTTCAAGGGGAAACCAGTTACTCCACCCTGTTTTAAAGTTTTGACTTTCCTCTCAAGCCTACTTTTTAAATAGTTTCTGCTATATAAGTATCTTTGGAGATGAAAATCTTATTTCCCCCCAAGTCTCATATAAAAACGTAGCATGAGCGAGCAAGACATATACTCGAGATCACATTTTGCTGAACACTGTATAGAAGTTCTTGGGAATCCTCCCCAGAAAGCTTGGGACTGCACTTCGTGCTCCAAGCATTGCTGTTTGTTTATGTGTTTTTTTGGCACAAGTAAAAGTAACGACCATGCAAAATAACTTTGATGACTTTGCTTTTATGGTTTTCCTGGCCTTGTTGTCTACTTTTCTCATTTTACTTGTGGGCTTTTTGGAGCAGAACCTGTTTGTGCACAGGATCCAGCACATTATAGAATAGAAATAATAAAAATTGAAATGGCAAAAAATGATTTTTTGTTATTATTTTGATTGTTCCCACTTGCATAGGCCTCAATTTTCAAAGGACTTCTGCTGTAGACTTCTGAGAGGAAGCTCTGGTTAGTCTGTTGCCTTCTTGGTCCACCATGTAGATAGAATACTGATGACAAGTAGTGTTAAGTGGGTGTATTTAGTAGCCATGTTGGTCTGAGACAAATTTTAGCCGATTTTGGATTTAAACTTCATTGCTGAACAACAAGAAAGATTCTACACCTCTCAGCCCTTCTGCCATCTGACACCACCAGGGAAGGAATCCTGCCTTATCTACACATCAAAGAGCAACTCCCAAAGGCACTCT
The DNA here is from genome assembly GCF_030867095.1 of Alligator mississippiensis. Taxonomy (NCBI): domain Eukaryota; kingdom Metazoa; phylum Chordata; order Crocodylia; family Alligatoridae; genus Alligator; species Alligator mississippiensis. The sequence continues at coordinate 228,235,015 of NC_081825.1, forward strand.
CTTTGACCCAGAGGAACAGACTTCCACCTTCAGCTTCCTCTGTGCAAAAGGGGACCAAGTGCTTGCACTGGCCAGGCCAGAAGGTGGGGGCACTTCCTCATGCCTCCTAGCGTACAGGACATTGCCAAGGGCAGCCTAGCCCAGCTAAGTGGGGCCATCCCTGATTGGCTGTCAGATACATGCCCCCAACCCCCTGCTGTCACCACAGACCCTCTGGTGCACCCAACCCTAGGCTCCCAGCACTGGTTGCCATGGCAGCCCCAGAGGGGGGCAGGCGGGGAGGATGGAGCCCTCTGCCCCTGCCCCCCACCAGCTGGGATTTACACAGCCTGGGGGCTCCCTGCAGTGGGGGCTTCTCCCCCTACATATCCTGGCCCACTGCCTCATCCCAGCCCTGCCCCCATGCCAGACCTGGTCTCTCAGTTTTGGACCTGGGGCAGAGGACTCTGTTCCCAAATGACAAATTTGGGTTGATTTGCATGTGAGATGATTGATTTAGGGACTCAGTCACACACAAAAGGCTGCATCCTTGTCAAATGCAAAATATGGGGGCACTGTAAGATGGCCACACAATTTTAACCTGGAAAGAACAATATACGTTTCCTTAGTCTTTTCTTGGAAGTGGCTGAACTGCTGTAGCTAAGTTTTGACCCCTTCTTCCCTTCCCTTCCCTTCCCCTGCACTGCCCCCCCGCCCCCCCACCATCCTAAAAAAAAAAAGTAGCCTGAGGAAGATAGTTGGCATGTAAGAATTCTGCCTAAATGATTACATTTTGGCAAAGCTACAAGCAACTGGGCGCATCTACACATGTAATTAATGCGGAGCAATAAACTCTGGCACTTATTGCAGCAGGGTTTATTGCTCCTGGGCATGCCATTTACATGTGTACCCAGAAGCACAGCATGTTCAGCCAGGTCAGAGTAGCCTTGACTGGCAGGGGGTCCTGGGGATCAGCCTGCCAGCCTGGGACTGCTCTGACCCAGCGCAATGCACTGCAGAGGGGCTGGCTGGGGCATGAGGGTGCTCCAGTGTGGGGCTAGCTGGTAGGCAGCCCCTGCACTGAAGCACCCTTGTGCCTCAGCCAGCTCCATCCCCATCTCCATGTGTAGTGCTGCAGAGTAAAAAAAAGTCTACGTCAGGAATTGTGGAATAATTGTGAAGTTAATTAGTTTCCTCTACACTGCATGTGTAGATGTGAGATGTTTACTGCAGAGGCAACTAGAGTAAATGTCTCCTGTAGACATGCCCACTGAAAACAAGAATTGTTCTCAAGTTTTCGATTGGCAATGCTACCAATGCAGGTTACTACCAACTCTTTCTATAAATAATAAATCCTAAGGTTTCAGAGCAAAAGTCAAGTACTGTTTAGTGTTAGGACAAGACATCACACAAACTGTTATTGCAAAAATTTTAATATAATTTTGTTGTAAAGTATCTGGCATAAACATGGTCTACTAATCTAAACTGATTTAGGAATCCTGTGAGTGAAAAGAGGGGACTTGCCATTCCCTTTTATTCATTGCTCTGGAAGATTTCTGATTAGATTAATTACATTTTGCCTCCCTAAATCCTTGCTTTACTTTCATGTGAACAGCAGGATTCTTCCTTCATTGGTTTCTTCCTATAGGGTATTTATACACATGCATAAGCCTCAGTGGCGCATGCTTTGAAAAGTACACAACGCTGTGGTGCATGCAGTTGTATAACCCGTTAACGGTGCATGCCCATCAACGCTGAGAAAATGGTGGTGGTGCGCTTTTGCACTAAGACGCATCGGAGGTGCTTTGGTTCAAAAGTGAACCACCATCATTTTCTGTGCATGGATGCACATTTCACCACTTACACAAATGCACACACCACAGCACAGTGCGTGTCAGCTTGCATGCAGAGCAGACTCAATTAATTGAATCTGCTCTGACCCACTGGATCTCCGGTGGGTCCCTGCACAAAAATGTACGCGTATAAATTTTCTAGCACTGCTGTTCCGTATTAATAGCTATTGAAAACCAGGCTAGAAATGTCTCTATTTGCATGACAAGTGAAACAATCCTTATAATACAGTTAATTCACAAACCACTTTTGGTATTAAAGGCACTTTATAATTATAAATAAACGTAAGGCAATATACAACATTCTAGAAAAAATGTATAATTATTATCACTGCAATGCTGCCACCTGGTAGCCAGCAGTGTAATAGCAGGGAAAATATTAATTGGTATCAGCAAGTTTTTCCCCTGGCTTGAAGAAAGAAATATGCCAAGGAACATATTCCTTTCCAAATGTGGAATGCAATTATTTCCACGTATCAGGTCAGTCATTCTTGTGACTGTATTTGACAATGGTGATGGGATCAATTGATACTTTTCACTGTCAAGCTTAATTCTAAATCTGGGACACAATGTGGAAAAACAACCTGTGAAGTTTCTATATAGCAAAATATTTAAATTAAGTAGATGCCTAATTTTAAGCATATGAGTAGTCACAATGAAGTCTGTTTTAAGTTAGATATCCACTTAACTACTTACTGAATTAGGGCTTAATGAAGTGAATGGAATGGATTCAATAAAGCTCTGAGCACGAGAGCCAAACAATAACATTGCACTGTCCAAGCCTATTAAAGGATTCTCTACACAAGAGGATAAACTATTCACAACAACTGAAAATGATAAACCAGATAAAATGAGGAATGGTTATTGAAAAAGAGAAATATCTGGAGCTAGAGGTGTACCAATACATTGGTCCTATATCAGATCAGGACCAATATAGGGAAAATTGAAAGCATCGGAAATTGGCTTTTTTTGCCTGATGCAGCCGATAAAGTGGCTGATAAATGCCCCATGCACGTGCACAGCTGCGGCATTCATGGGGTCAGAAGCGCAGCCCAGCAGCTTGGAGACCAGCATCTGGCTGGTAAGCCTGGGGTGGAGGAAGGGGTGGGGGGAGGGAAGGGGCATGGAGGGGGGCAGATTGAGGCCCTTGGGGTGCGGGAGGGAGTGGGACTGGGGCAGGTGCTGCTCAGGCAGGGTAGGGAATGGGACGGAGCCATGAGCAGCTCCTCCGGGGGTTGCAGGGGGGATGGGGGGCAGCTTCCGCCACTGCACCCCCCCAGGAGGGCATGCAGGACCATAGATCTGCGCAGGGCAGGGTGAGGCAGGCTGCCACTGTGGGCTGAGTCCAGAGGTTGTGCCGGGCTCTTCCTGGCAAGGGCTGGGTTAAACTGCACTGCACTCCAGGCAGGCGGTGGCAGTACTGAGAGGGAGTGTTGGCAGGACTATGGCAAATTTTGGCGTGGATGCAGTCCCTGTCCCCTCCACATAGCCCTGCTCCCAACGCTCCCTGAGAGCAGTGCAGCCTGGCCCAGCCTTTGCCAGGAAGAGCCCAGCACAGCCCCTGCCCCAGCCCCTGCCCCAGCCCCAGCCTGCAACAGCAGCCTGCCCCACCTCGCCCTGCGCAGATCTGGGGCACCATCCCATGCCCTCCCAGGTGGCAGCTGCCCTCCCCCTCACCACCTGGTGTCCCGCGTCTCACCCCGCCTGCCCCACCCCGCCTGGCTCAGTCCTCCCTCACACTGGGGCCTCAGTCTGCCCCCCCCCACACCTCTTCCCTCCCCACATCGCTTCCGCCACACCAGACTTACCAGCCCCACACTGGTCTCCAAGCTGCCCGGTGGCACATCAGAATTGGATTGGTATCAGCCAATATGACTTCTTAAAAATTGTCCATTGGTATCAGCCCAAAAAATCTCTATTGGTGCATCCCTATCTGGAGCCATCTGGTAACTCACACTATGAAGTTAGTTAAATACTGGATCAGATCATTTAGACAGCTTGTGGAATCTTCATAATAGGAAACATTTAGGTGTATGGTAGACAAATATTTATCTTGGATGGTTCACACCAGGATGATCCTGGCTTGAGCAGAGGATTTGGCAAGATAACCTCTTGAGATCCCTTTCAGCAGTTTTTTCTACAGTTAGTGAAGCATTAGTAAAAGGTTCTCAGCAAGATGAGAGATTCCATAGCACTACAGATCTTCAAGCTTAAACATACTAAGCATATACAGAGGAGCAAGAGCCAGGAGGACTGCGTATATCATAGCAAAACAGATCTGTACATAAGATCCCACCAATGAGCCCTGAGATGAAATCATGCACACCTCTACCCAGAACCTCTTGAGCTCATATTGGCTAGGGACAGAAATTACACATAAATTCGTTTAAGTGATTTAAACCTGTAACAGAACAGAAGTTCAGTGCACATAAACTGCCTTTAAAATGGCCAAAACTGGCTTATGATAAATCTGGTTGAATGTAGTATCAGACTTAACTGATTTAGGTCAAACCAATTTATGGAACTGCTGTCCCAGACCTCTTCCTGGTTTAAGTTAACTCACAGTCCCCCAGCATCCCAAGATGCTTTGCAGCCCTACACTGTGCTATCTGCTTCATTGGAGCAGGGTTGGCCCCACCCCTCTCCTCCCTAGCTGGGGTACTATCGCTGCTCCAGCCGGCTGAGAAGGGGTGGGGGTGGCAGTGGGAAAACCTGCTTTGAGTGCTGGTAGCCTGCGGGGAAAGCAGGGGTTAATCTCCCCCTCCGTCCCCTCTCCCACCAGCATGGGACCCCAGCCAGGGTCTGCTTGGCAGGGGAGCAGCAGCCCTTGCCAGGTGTCCCCAGCCCCCACACCCTGGGTTGCTGCTCGAGCTGCAGGAGTGGGAGGTGGCGGGGGGTGCTGCAGCTTCTTGGATTCTTCTTTCACTGTCTTTACCAGCTCTTCCTTTTGTTGTATCACTTTAGTTAAAGCTTTGCATGTCAATAGTAACCTTTCCAGAGCAATTTATTTCTTTTTCTTTTTATTCACCCAGAGTTTATGCCCAAAGGCAATCTGAGAGGACCACTGGTCACAAAATTGCACAAACACATCTGGTCTACAGAATATAACCTTACTCTAAAAACCTGGAGCTATTTTTTAGGGTTACCACATTTCCAGTATCAAAAAAAAGGACACCTGTGGTGGTTGGGGGGGGGGAGTGGGGGAAGGGACTTATATGATTTTGGTGGGGGGAGAAGTGATATGCCTGTGCCCTGTCTCTGCCCCCTCATTCATAAGCCATAGCCCCAGCCCTGCTCCTGCCTCTCACTCCTGACTGACTGTACCCTGCCCTGCCAGCCCTGCCAGTGCCCCTCACTCCTGACCTGCAGCCCCCTGCCCCCCCAGCCCTGCTGCCCATGCAGCTCGCATGCGTGCACACACACGCACTCTCTCTGCCTGTGTGTGTGTGTGTGTGTCTCTCTCTCTCTCACCTACTGGGGCCCACGCACAGAGCACATGATTCCCCAACAGCCAATCACCTTGCCCCACTGCCCCCAGTCCCAAGCAGCCAAGCTGTAAGTGCCCAGGAAAAGCCAGAGACAGAGCAAAAACCAGACATTTGCTTGCATTTTAAAAACCCACCTGGACAGTAGGACAGGGGGCCAAAAAAGAGGATATGTCCAGGAAAATCCAGATGTATGGTAACCCTATTTTGCTTATCACCCACTTTTCTAGTTCCAATACCTCTTTTCTCACCAAGACTGCCATATCAAGTCAGTCCAAAGAGGCGAAAAGCTCCTGAATTCCCACTTAATCTGTGCTCCCTCCCTTGCAAAATAAGTTTGGCAAGTTTAAGTGACTGAGCCTCCAAACTCCTGGAACAGATTTCACAATCCTCAACGGCTCTAAGATCAAGCAGCCTCCAATTGCTAAGTCTAGTGTTCAACAAAATTTCGAAGTGCTGTGCACAATGAAGTTCAGTCCAAGCAAATTCAGTAGTGCCCACCCAGGGAAGTTCAAGCACTCCTGCGATGAGGACACCTGGCAAGGGCTACTGCCCCCTCCAGGCACACCCCAGGCCAGGGTGGGGGGTTTAAACCCCTCCACAGTCATACTCAGCCTGCCAGGGCCTGGCCACACCCTTTCCCCCCCTGCTCAGCTTCCCTCCAGCCTTCCAGCCACTGTGGAAGAGAAGGGAGGGCTTGCTCTAGTGTTTCTCCCCCAGCTTCTAGCCTGAGCCACTGCAGGCATAGGGTGGCATTTTCAGAATCAAAAGTGAATGTCTATTCACTTGCTTCTTGTTTTAATCTATGCAGGTTAGACTAACCTACAAAGATTGAATCAATTCAGGCTCAGGCTTTTTGAATATGTACTTAGCCACTGACAATACTTTATAGAAACAGAACACTGCTTACCCTGTTTTACCTGTGGCCTGTTAGGGTGTTAGGTCTGTGTTGTGTCAGACTTGGCAGTAGACTTATGCAGAATTTAGATTACGGTTTGTAAGGGATGGTTTGGATAGGGATGATACCGCCTCAGACATGGGGTTAAACTAGATGACCTGTGGAGGTCCTTTGCAGTCCTACTTCTCTATGACTATGACTCTATGGCCTCTTTCTAGATTAGTGCAAACTGCTTCCAAATTCCATAGAAAACAGTGAATTATATAGTGTGGTTGGGATATGATCCATAAAGATGAATTCCTTGTAATTTAAATTAACAAAATATTGTATCATCTTTGAAACGGGAAATATACCTTTGAGTTTTCCACAGGGAAAAGGATACATATGATTCTTATATTGGCCACTGGGTGGCAGGCTCATTCCTGGCTGTTCAGAGAGAAGTGTTTATCTCTATCCTGCTTTCTGCCTTAAATTCCAAGAATGCTTCATCTTCACAGGAAAGTGTGATCATTAGCTTGTGCATCTTTATCAGACAAACTTCTGATAAGTTTACAGACAAATACCTTAGAATAAGCAACTATTTAGCAAAGGACAGTTTCTTTTTCAAATTACAAGAATGATTTTTAGTGCTTCAATATAAACTAAGATATACAGCTGGGATTGTTTACCTCAGAAATATCAGAGGTGACATATCACACTTTATAGAAGATAATTAGTGGTATAGACATGGGAAATCAAGAATTTCTGTTCTCCCTGTCTCGCAATACAAAAACAAGAGGAAATTTAATGACATTAAAAGGTGAGTACATCAAAATCAATTAAGGAAATACTTTTTCACACGACATATGATTAAATGTGGAATTCATCGTCACAGGAAGTGGTTGAGACCAAGTAAAAGAGTCAAAAGGTTAATGGATACTGTTATGGGTGTCAAAAATATCAAAAGTTGTCAAAATGTTGGAAGTCATACTAAATTTATGCTTCAGTGTTTAAAACCATCTCTAATTATTAAAGATAAGAATAAGACCAATTAGGAGTGGATAAATCCTACATCTAGCTTAACCCTTTCTCTGAATCATCTGTTGGTAGACATTCTCAGGGAGAAAATACTAGAGTAGCTCAATATTGGTCTGAGCTAGTATAGGAGTCCAATACTTTATATACTTATATTTTACGTAAGTTGTGTATATAACATATTCTATCTCAATCTACATTTATGGTTTTACTTCCACTTCAAATGTTTTAATTGATGTTAATGCACAGGTTAGCTTTTGTATATGGTAAACAAATCTTTGTGGCTGAACAGTCTTTCAGAACAAGATCTTGCAAAGCACATCATTGTAAGTGCTTTATTGAAACAGCGGTTTAACTGCATCACCAAATACTCTTTCCGTAAAAATAATTTGAGAGACAGAAAGAGAGACTGACTTTCCCAAGAAGAATACTTGATTCTGCAGGTACTGACAAGGATCGTGTGGAATTTACATTTTACATGAGGTTACAGTGGCTTCCAGCTGGCTAGTTTTCTTTGTCAAATGTTTTTTTTTTCCTTTGTGGGCACATACAGATTGGAGTGACAGAGAAATCCAGAAGACCCATGTGCCTGCAATCTAATGGTTTTTTGATTAATTTCCATGTATTTTTTATCAGAATGTCTTTCTGTTAAGTGAAGGTACTGCCTGTTTCTGTCACATTGGGAATTTACATTTCCAAAATTGTGTGTTTGGGAGAATGCATCATTGACAATATAACCAATTTCTGGCATTAGATCTAATCTCACTATAAGGTACTAAATCCAAAATCAGCTCCTGACAGAAAAAAACCCTTGTTGCTGTGACTGATACAAGTATAAAAGCATTAAAAAATTAAATGTGATCTCCCTACAATGGTTAATTTGGAAATGGGAACAAATATCTATAAGCTAATGAAAATTTCCAATCCTAAGAGGAGTGTTGAATTGGTGAGGCAGAGGTTCATCATTATCACTGTATTTTACATTTGTATTACTGTAATCCTAAGGGCCCCAACTGATATCAGGGACAGCTGTGCTAGATACTGTGTAGACACTTAATGAAAGAGACCCTGTTCTAAATATTTTACAATCTAGGGCTAGGGACAGAAATTACATATAAACTGGTATAAGTGATCAGAAATCAGTCTAAACCTGTCACAGAAGAAGTTCAATGCACACAGACCCCTTTCAAAATGGTGGAGCCCAGCTTAAGATAGATCTGGATGGATGTAGGATTGGATTTAATCAGTTAGGTTAGACTGATATAGCGAATTTCTGTTTCAGATCCCTATCTGATGAAAGTTAGGTTGCAGTCCCGTGGCACCCCAGGATGATTTGTTGCTCCTGCTAACTGCCCTTTGGAAGGCAGATAGCCTAGCCACTGCCAGTGCTCCTCTGTTCCCGCCAAACCAGGCCAGCCTGGCCCCTGGGTTGTCACAGAGCTGAGGCTCCCGAGCACAGTGGCAGATAGTATGTGGTCGGGGGGGGGGGGGGGATGGAGCCCTCCCCCCAGCCCCACCCATCTGGGGTCTGTACTGTGCAGAGGGGCCCCCAGAAGTGGGGACTTTTCCCTCCAGAGCCTGGCTCCCCGCCACAGCCTGGCTCCACCATAGCCTCAGCAGCCCCCCCCCAGACTTGGCCTCTCAGCTGTGGTGGGGGAGGGAACACAGTCCTCTGCCCCAGCTCCAAAACTGAGAGGCCAGGTCTGGCATGGGGGGGAGGGGTCCTGCCACTGCCTGCACCATGGGAGAGCCAAGGTGGGAGGGCACATGCTCCCCCTTGGCTCCCCCTCTCTGCACCCCGAACAAGCCGCTGGGCTCCGATTGTCCCACGACCCAGCCTGGCTGGGGCCACATTCATGGTGAGTGGGGCCCTGGCTGGGCCAGGTTGTGGGACAATCCCCACAGTGTAGGAGGGAGCGGAGCAGGGGCAGGGGTGAATGATTCACCCCAGCCTCAGCCCCACTCCCTCCCTCACCGCCTGGGGGGGGCAGATTGATGCCTCCATGGTGAGGGAGGAAGTGGGGCAGGAGCAGGGGCTGGGGTGAGTGGCATCCCCAGGTCTCTGCTTGTCCCACCAACTGGCCCTGCTGGGGCCTCACTCACACTAGCCCCTGCTCCTGGCTGTGCCCTGCTCCCTTCTCACCATGGGGGCCTCGATCTGCTCCCCCTCCCAGCCCTTCCCCCTCTCCCCTCCCATTCACCCACAGACATACCTGCTGGGGGGTGCACACGCTCAGCCCCCCCAAATAATTTTTTCTCTCTCCGCCTATGCACCGCCTGCCCCTGCCCCTGCCCCGCCCTCACAGCGGGGGCCTCAATCTCCCCTCCCCCCCGCTTAAAAACAATAAAAAAAAACGGGGTACATGTGCTGAAACTTTGATACCGAAGGGGTACAATTGTTAAAAAAGGTTGAAAAACCCTGCTTTAAAACATAGATGATGTATTCCTACCACAAATTCTTTGCATAACTCTAGCCATGCTAACACACAGGATGGTTGTTTGCATTCTCCTCCACCACCTCCCTGCTTCACCATCATTTCCTCCACCCACATCCTCATTCTCCTGCCTCTATATAGCTTTGCTCATGCTCTGACATACCTCTTCATTACACCATCAGTAAAAAGCAGCAGTCTAGAAAACCAAATGAACAGGGCAGGAGGGAAGTTTCTATACATAAGGACGGTATGGGGGACAAGTGGAGATGAAAATAACTGAGAGGTGTATATGTGGGGATATGGTTATAGCAGGTTATAGCAAAGATATGGGAGAGAAAAGATGTTCTGTTCAATGGCATAACAAACAGAGTTGGCACCCTGAAACAAACCCTGAGGAAGAGTAGGGGTGGGGGGAGGGAGGTGAGTGTGCGGTTTTGAGAGCGGGGTGGTGGGAGGCATGAGGGTCTTGAAAGCAAGGGCAGGGGGCAGCCGGTTCCAAAAGTAGGAGATGGAGGGCCTGGGTCACAAGAGCCAAGGGGGCAGGAGGGGCAGAAACCTATCGGGACACCCTATACACTCCCAGATGAGCTGCTATTGCCACTGTGCAAGCTCTGTCTTCTCTGCTGTTGCTCTTAAAGCAGCAGCAGCTGGGATTTGTTCTGGAGTTCCTGGCATGGCAATACTGCCAGGACACAGACTCTGCAAGCGTGGAGGGTGATTCTGGTGCCCCTCCTAACTTGGCATCCAGTGCCCTCTCTCCCACCCCTTGTTATGCTATTGGTCCCATCATTGATGCCTTCATTACCTGTAGGTGGTATTCACCTTGCCCAGAAGAATTCAATCTCTGGGTTGGACTGTGATGAATTCACTCCTGTACAGAACAACCTGACACTACTTACTTATTCCAGCCAATTGATTTACAAATTAGTTGGAAAGGAAAATGGTATTTAGTTAAGTTCTGGTGTTGCAATGGCCCCATTTAAGATGACCAGAACTCTTTTTCCATCTTGGTGTTAGTCTATCAATAACATACACACTAATCTTAATAACGGCTTTGCTTAATACACGTTCTTCAATGTTTTATGAGTTCTAGCAGTATGGATAGCATGAAGAACTCTGTGTTGATCTGTTATTAATTTTGTTTAGAACAGAATTGGTAGGACAGCTAGTGATGGATTTCTTAAAAAGACAATTTTAAAATTAATTTTAATTCATAAGACAAAAAACCAAATGTACTGATACTTGCAAATTCACATAAAATTCATTCTCTACCCAGAGAATAATATGTACAGCATAAGGCATTTCACAGTCTCCCCTAGCAGTTGTGCATAAATTTTGAATAAGAATAGTAACAGGTGGGACCCAGAGGGTAGTAATTGATGGAAGTCACTCATCGTGGTGTCCTGTGACCAGTGGGGTCCCCCAGGGCTCTGTCCTTGGACCCATACTGTTCAACATCTTCATTAATGATGTGGACACTGGAGTCAGAAGCGGACTGGCCAAGTTCGCAGATGACACCAAACTTTGGGGCAAAGCATCCACACCAGAAGACAGGCAGACGATCCAGGCTGACCTGGACAGGCTCAGCAAGTGGGCGGATGAGAATCTGATGGTGTTCAACGCCGATAAATGCAAGGTTCTCCACCTTGGGAAAAAAAACCCGCAGCATCCTTATAGGCTCGGCAGTGCTATGTTGGCTAGCACTATGGAAGAAAGAGACTTGGGGGTCATCATTGACCACAAGATGAACATGAGCCTGCAATGCGATACTGCGGCTAGTATAAGCGACCAAAACGCTGGCTTGCATCCATAGATGCTTCTCAAGCAAATCCCGGGAAGTCATTCTCCCCCTGTACTCGGCTTTAGTGAGGCCGCAGCTGGAGTACTGCGTCCAGTTTTGGGCTCCACAATTCAAAAAGGATGTGGAGAAGCTTGAGAGAGTCCAGAGAAGAGCCACGCGCATGATCAGAGGTCAGGGAAGCAGACCCTACAATGACAGGCTGAGAGCCCTGGGGCTCTTTAGCCTGGAAAAGCGCAGGCTCAGGGGTGATCTGATGGCCACCTACAAGTTTATCAGGGGTGACCACCAGTATCTGGGGGAACGTTTGTTCACCAGAGCTCCCCAAGGGACGACAACTAGGTCGAATGGTCATAAACTACTACAAGACCGTTTCAGGCTGGACATAAGGAAGAATTTCTTTACTGTCCGAGCCCCCAAGGTCTGGAACAGCCTGCCACCGGAGGTTGTTCAAGCACCTTCATTGAACACCTTCAAGATGAAACTGGATGCTTATCTTGCTGGGATCCTATGACCCCAGCTGACTTCCTGCCCTTTGGGCGGGGGGCTGGACTCGATGATCTTCCGAGGTCCCTTCCAGCCCTAATGTCTATGAAAATCTATGAAATCTCTGGGTAAAACATGCTGCTTATTCTAATTCTTGGGCTGTGTCAGAGAAAATTCTAATTACTTTACCACATTATTATGAATACTGATAGCATGTACGCAAGAGGTCAAGACAGAGTTTGTGGTGTGATGCATTTACAATGTAAAATTAGATACAGTAGAAGCAAAGGGAGAAGTGACAGAATTAAATTGGCTTGTGTTGATTTGGCATACGTATTTGTTATAAATTTGCAAGTATAAATAAACTAAGTTGGATGATTATGAGATGATTTTTTTGTGAGCCTTGAAGATACATTAAGGGTAAGATACATTATTCAAGGTGTAGAGGAAAGAAAGAGACTAGATCAAGGAATATAAATGGGAGAAGGAGACAAAGGGTTAAATCTTATGTCACTTGACATGCTTAAATGGCACTTATCCAGCCATGTAAGAGCCATTTTTGGTAGCTATGCACAGTTACAGATTTCTTCTGGGCACAGTGTTGACATGCAGTGTGATCATGCTCAGTAGGGCCAGGACCTGCTAAGTTGGTACGCAGCACTATACATTCACCTGGGTATGCTTATAAGTTTAGGTAAGTCCCAAAAGTGTAGCTGGACAAAATCTCTTGATTAGTAAGGTGGGGGAGAAAGGATGGAGGAGGAGCTTTCCCATGTTTTAACCTAATAGCCTACTATTTAGGGCATTTACCCAGAAAGCAGGAGACCTAAGTTCTAAACTCTCCCTTCCCTTTCCCATCTAGAGGAGGTTTGAACCTATATCTTGTTTGCTGGTGTGGTTTTCTAACCACTAGGACACATCCAGCCCCCTAGCCAGCCTTCACCTGGAATGTAGGTGATTGCCATAACCACTAAATTATTGGGCTAAGACATGAGATGGCTTGACTTCATTTATTTCTGGCAGGTATATGCCCAGCCATGCAGGGCAATTCTGTTTTGCTAGTGTGCAAAATAGAATCTGTAAGTGTCAAAAGTATACTGATATTTCTGAGTAACAGCTTTTCAGGCTTGTAAAGTTAGATAAGATAGATGCCTAAAATATTCACCGAGGCAGGAGAAGTTGGCAAAAATATAGAGTGCATGCCCTGCTGTACTTGGAAATGAGGACAAAGAGTTAGGCAAGGAATTTGGCACTGTGCAGAGCCTCAAAAGTAAGACCAAGGAGCTTCAGCTTAATGAAAGATGAGATAAGGAATGAGTAGAAGGAGTAGAATGTATGTGTGTTTGCTTGGGTGTTATGAGTGAAAGTTGTGTACAGGTGTAATGTGATTGGATGGTCAGGTAGAGGAGGAGTGGTCAGATTTAATCCAGCTCTGTCTCTGAGTTGTATCAGGGACGACTCAGAACTGATGGTGTTAAAGGTCTCTTAAGTGAGCAGTAATTACAGAGGCAAAGATTTTTGTGGGTGATATCTGTTATGGGACCAACTGAATAGTTGGGAGGGTTATAGGCAAGCTTGTGGGTACCACTGTGCTCTTCCTTGAGATCTAACCTCAGGTCTGGTATCTTGAGGTCAGGTCTTGAGGAAGGGTACAGTAGTACCCAAAAGTCTGTTTGCCTCCCAAATATACAGTTGGTCCAATAAAAGATATCATCCACAAAAATCCTTGCCTCTCACATTTTGTCTGGACTATCATGGCTACAGCATCCCCCCAACTTTACCAGTACTAATAAAGATGGTTTCCCTATGGGTTTCTATAGGCATGTGTAGAATGTGGCACAGTGCAATTGGCAGTTTATGTGCTGTACCTTAGTCCAAAGCCACACTGAAATGCATCTAAAACATTTTTGGAGGTTAGGTATTTCTGGACTAAAGTCACTAATAATTTATCCATGTAGCATTGCTCAGAAAGGACTAATTAGGAACCAGGCAGTAACTGTTAGGTATGCATTGGATTCTTGGACACAGGATGAAAAATCAGATGTTTCAGGTTGGTAGGCTGAAGAAATGTTCTGCTTGAAGGAATCATTGATGATCCCCACCAGCAGAGGGCTCAAAAATGTGCCTGGGGGGGCTTTAATAATCATGGGTCTATTTTTCAATAATGACCTAGGTTAAATTCTTCCACCACTTTTCTATGACTGAAGTGAACTTCAACAGGAGAAAGACTGTGTGTTCCTCAGAGCTGGTGAGCATCATTCATGTATTTAGGTTTTTCCCCAAACAGAATAGCCCCTGTTTCAGCCTGCAGTGGTGTGGAGACAGTTTAGCTTGATGAGAGAACCTGGTATCCAGAAGAATGGAGCTGGATAAGGCAAAACAGATATGATTGATGAAAAGGACCATTTGGTCCCCTTCACAGCTGTGGCATGTGATAATTCAAACTCCTTATGCCGCAGATGAAAAACCTAACCAGACACAGATGGGGATTTAATATTTTTAGAAACAGTATTTCAAAACATTTACAAGAGGAAGAAAAAAAAGATCTCAGTTTTGGAGATTAAAACTGCTATTTATTAAATTAAATACTTATCTGAATTAGATTTAAAAATAATAAATATTTGCTGTTCTCCAGAACATTATTTTCATAGATTCCCTTTTCAGAGTCTACCTCCTTCTTGCACTGGCCTGAAACCAGTATAGGGAATAACACATTCAATAAGAGTACAAAGCAACTGCTCTCAAGTCCTGTTTCTAAACAAGCCCTCAGACCCCTCCTTCTTTAGACTCCTTGGCATTTGTAGATACATGGGGGTTTAGATTGAAGCAGTGTTTTTTTAAAAACACTGCTTCAATTTAGGGCAAAGTAAACCCCTCTGTCGTGTACACCCGTGTCCTTACCTGTCTCTCCAGTGGCAGGGAGGGGAGAGCAAGCTGCCAGTGGGCCAAGCAGTCCCTGAGCTACAGGGGGTGTGGGCTGGTGCTTCCCTACACAGCAGCGGTGGCCCCCCTGAAGCAGCACCCGCCCACCGGCACCTGGCTCGGGCGGTCCCACAGGGCACGGCAGCCGTGGAGGGAAGCACTGGGCCCCCGCACAACTCAGGCAAGCAGGCTCCAGGGAAGAAAAAAAAAAGATCAGGCTCACTGCTTTTTTTTTTTTCCTTCAGTGCAGCCTGCCTTCCTGGGCTGCTGCTGGGCTGCCTGCTGGGGCTGTCTGCACAGCTTCTGAGACACACAGAGCCCAGTGATTCCCTCCGCGGCTGCAAGGTAGCAAACTAAAATTCCTTGGAGGTGTTTTAGTTTGCTGCTCCCCAAAGTCATTTGCTGTGCCCCAAAGTCATTTAAGATGTATTATGCTGCCAAATTTGCTACAGTGGCTGGAATTAACGTGCAATATGCCACTGAATTTGCAAACTTGTGTGAAAAGCAATCCCATTAAAGCAGTGCAAAAGGGCATTTAACCCGCTTTAATGTGCTATCTGCAAATGCCCCTGGATATTAGGCATCATGTTGCTCATCTGTTTTTTTCCCCAAATTCCAAGTTTTATTTTACATGAGTTCTTGTTCTATTGTTATTTATTGTTTTCTTTCTCAACTATGTCTTAGAAAAATATGAAAGCAAGGGAGAACTCTTGAGATCTGAGAGCACACCCTGGTGAGCTTGAAATACCAGATTTAAGGACTGCCATTTGTTCTGGCATATTTTCTTTCACAACAGATGAGCTACATTGGAACCATCATAGTTTTCCTGGAGAAGGAAATGATCCTTGTCCATCAAAGTACAGTACCATAAGTAATCAGTATTTTCAAGATCAAATATGCTTTGCAAGCTGTGTTTGGAATAAAGATATGCTTCATGAAGAAAGGAGTTAATCCTCTATTTTCCTGTGAAGCTGTGTTAGAGAGGGAAAATATCTTGTTCTTGGTAAGGTTGCAGCCAAGGAAAAAGTCAGGACAGATAACAATGTCTCGGGTTCAAGTTCTACACTGAAGAAGTTACCAAGACTTCTACCAAGTTACCATGACAGTGGTAGCAGTTTTTCTGGCCTTCCATTGAGAACTGTCTTAGAACTGACCGAGTTAACAATTTTGCCTTAAAACCTAAAGCCTTCCAGGTTGAGGCAGCTGGAGTTTGAGAGGGGTCAGTTTTGAATATGGATTGATTATGTAGTACACAAACATCATGGATTTATTTCTAAATTGAAAAGGCTTTTCTTATATCAGTTTTACCAATGCTGTGAAGGGTCTCCAAAAAGCAGTGATCTAAAATCAAGCTGAAAGCTTTTTGTTAAAATTAAAAGAAAAAAACAATTTCCTTGGAAAAACTGCTGTCTTCAAGAGAGAAAGTTTTAAAGTCCTTGGCCAGATGTGATTCTCTGTTATTTCCAGCATTAGTAAATGTATTTACCATATTTTTGAACCAGGCCACTGGAAAAATTACATACTTGGCAGAAAATATCATTATGCATTCTGTTAAAACTACTTCTTCCTGCCTGATTCCAGGGAATTACTGCAGGCCCAGTGATGACATACTTCCCCAATGAAACTATTATTGTAGATAAGTGCCTAAAGTTAGGCTGTAGTTTGAAGGGCAAATACAAGGTACTGAACATTGAACTTCTCTTGGTTTCAATGGGCGGTAAAGGTGCTGAGCACCTGCAGCATCAAGATATAAGACATAAAGTTATTTACTGTCCTACATACTTTAATCAGCATGTTTAGTGACCTGTGCCACTGTTTAGTATTCTTAAATAAAAATCAAACTCTTTGATTCAAAGCTGCCTGTCTGATCTGCTTTGGTCTCCTGTATTATGTCTTTACTCTCTGTTCTAGCTGCCTTAACAATTTTTATTATATTTTCTAGATAGTCTTATGGAATCTGTATCATGAGCTTGAATAGAATCTTACATCTTCTATATAACTCATGGACTGCTTGTCATGATACTTCCTATGTGTATTTCAGGATGTGGTAAACATTTTATTGTTTTGATAGTCTATGACCATGTAACCAGAGATCCATATGCTACTGTAATGATTTCTGATTTTTTAATACTTACCATAGTCAAGAATTTTTAACATTCTCCTAACACCACTTGGATTCTTGTTTATGGAATTCAGTAAAGTTGGTGCGTACTTTGCATTGCTACTGATCCTTAGGGCCTAAATCTCTGTTACTTTGCACTTTCTGCAGTAATGTATCTGTGCTAAGTGGTTATAAGATATTGTTTGCTTTACAGAAGTGCATAGAGACTACAGTTAAGGACATGGGTTGTCCGATCAGCTATGTTTAAAGTAAGGTGGGGGTATAAAATAGCATGAATGCGTGGTAGATACTGAATTGGTAGTATTTACATCCCCTTTGTACTCTCTTACATGGGTGTAAAATGATGGCACAAGCTGCAGGGCAGTATTGACCTCCAATCTTTGAGCATGGACAAACACGAACTCCATATGCTTTCAAAAAAGGAGGGAGCATGCTGCAGCTTGGGAGTGCACACAGTCCATGTTACACTCATTACTATATATGCATGCATCTGTAACAATACAAGTGAGCTAAATAGCTTCACCCTTAACTTGGGATGAAGTAGTTAGACTTGGAGTGTTTTTTCTACACTGGTACAGGCTTGTGTACACCTAATTGTTACTGTTACAGCATAACAGCTGCTGCAGCTTCCACTCCCCTTTTGAAACTGCTCCAAGTATCCCAATTCATGTTTTGTTTAAGTTCTTGGTGACTTGGAGTGCTGTAGACTCCTTTGTAGTGATGTGCTTTCCCTATTTTATTCGATATTTTATTTATTTCCAGGGTAGTGAGAAGCTGGGAGAGAGATGAAGTATGGATAAGGTCTAGTAGCCTCTTCTCTATGCAAGTGACCACACTTTTGAGTTGTTACTGCAGGAACACAATTGAGACTAGTTTGGGAAACAGCTGTCTATCATACAAGTACCAAGGCTTCATTATAGCAAATTTTATTAAATATATACAAGTTATTACTATTTAAACATAATAAGTATCATTCCAAGATCTGCAAACGTCTCTCTAGCTGTTGAGAGCTGCAGCAGAGCCTGTATTAATGCTAGTTTCAAAGCTGTAAGCTAATGCAGTGTCACAGGGTGACACGGCATCACCTTTGAAGGCAAAACTTCAACAAGTTGTATTCTTTAATTACAACACAATTGAACAAATATTTTCTGACAATAATATATTTATACATTTCTTAAATTTCCCAACTCTGTCCAGCTTGTTGGATGGAAGCAAAGAATTCTGTTATCTTTAGGATTCTCAGATGCTGAAGAAGGGAATTCGTACCAAAACATCGGATGTTAAGGGCCCTGTAAAGGTAGAGAGGTGGGCACAGGAAGAAAAGAGAAAGATGCGTCCATCTCCTCTACTGGCATCCAGCCAGGAGGTCGTAATATATTTTTCTTGCATAGGCTCCCAAGACCTGTACTCAGTGAGGATAATGCTTCCTATCGCTGCTTGCCCTTCCCATCACCTCTCCACTAAATTGGTAGGTCAGCTTCTTCTTGACCTTCTTGACTTCCCCTGTCTTGCCATAGTTTCTCAAAGCCCGTGCCATTTTCTGGTAGGTCATTTTCTTGCGGTTACCCTTCTGGATGCCCCAGCGGTTTGCCAGTGCCTCTTTGTGTTTGGAGGAGAACTGGAAAGTGCCTTTTTCCTTGTCTACCCACCAGATGCTGTCTTTCATGTCTCCATTGCGAAGAAGGTCCAGAAGGAACTGGTACAGACGGATTTTTTTCTTGCTGCCTGTGTGAGAGACAAAGAGAGGTGGTGAGGAGAATACTTCGGAGCTTCAGTTGTGTTGCATGGAATGGGGGAGTTTGTACAGTTTGTGTCATTTTTCCTTTTTTCTCTAGCTAACATGTCAATCACATATATTCTTCAATGTGCAGCAGCTACAGTAGTGAATCCCAGTGCAGTGTTGGGTGATCTGTTGCTCTAAGCAGAAAACAGAGCTAGGAATTCCAGAGATCTAATTTCAGCTCTGACACTAATTTGCTCTGCAGCTTCAGGCAAGTGATTTAAAGCCTGATTCACAGAGGTGCTGAGCATACAGATTTGTACTGACTTCAAGTAAAGCTGTGAATGCTTGGCCACTCTGCAAATCAGGGCCTTAGTTCTCCCATCTGCCTACCTACCAGACATGTTGTGAAGACTAATGCCTGTGCAAGACTTCTAATATATAGTGCACTATATTAATGCTGTGAGTTGTCTAGTAATTTAATATCAAGTTAGAAAAGGTAGGAATATGGAACTAAGGCTCTGATCCAAGGCCTGCTGTGGTCCCAACAACTTTACAGGGCTTTGGATCAAGCTCTGGGACAGGTGTGCTGGATTTAGGAGAAGAAGCAGGGCTGAGTGACTGGTCAAGATGCACAAATTGTAACATCCAGAGAAGAGATGAATTCAGAGCTGCCTTCTAGAAAGGAATGGGATGCAGTAAGCTGGAGGGCAGTGGGGAATGGAAACCAGTAGTGTAGAGACATGTCTGGGCACCAGGGGCAAGGGGGAAGTAGCAGCTTCCAGTTCATGATCACAAGTGTGTGGCTACCAGCAGCAGCTTCTTTTTCTCACCCTTCCCTCCCCCTCCAGTTGGTGCCTGGGGCAGTTCCCGTGCTGCTCCCTAGTTATGCCACAGAGGGAAACTGTTCCAGAAGGCTGGTACAGTGGAATCAGAGGATTAAACGGCAGAGGAAAGAGCCAAATTGTAAATGGGAAGATGCTGAATTAGTAAGCAGAGCAGAGGAAAAAGGCAAGAGTACATAGATATGAAATCAGGGATAGATAAGGATTTGGCCATTAAACATTCAGCAGACAGGAAGTAGGTGAGGAGACAGTGGAAACTAAAGCTTACAAGCTTAGTTGTTTTTACAGCATCATCCATCAACACCATATCAATGCGATCTGCACATGTAGCCTCTTTTTGTTTACTAACCTGGTTCTCCATGCATAATCCCAGGAGTTGGGTCTACACCATCAGTCTCCCCATCTGATACCTCCAATGGTGGGCTCTGCCTCTCCATGTCTTCCTCATCAGAACTGGGCTGGTGTGGAGATGGGTACTGTAGGCACATCCGGGGCAAATAGGAGACCTGTAGGAGAGGGGAAGAATGGTGGAAGGAGAGAGGCAAAGAGAGGGGAACCAAGTGAAAAGGGTAGGGGTGGCGGGGAGAGTCACAGAGAAAGTGAGGAAAAGTGACAGGTATACGAGATTATTTAGGACAATAGCCAGAGACTTAATTGCTGCAATTCAAAATAAATATGAAGCAGTTTAAACTTATTTATCTGATATTCTGCTGTAAAAACTGTCTTCTATAATCTAGCCCCTCTAAGAGAGGGTGGAATAAAGCAGATCAGTGGAGACAGAAGCAGATTTTAGTCTACATTCTCTAAACCTATATAAATCATGTCAGTCCTCAGTGTCTCAGTTTTCTCACTTGTTAAGTAATCCTCCCTTTCTAATCCATGTGATGATCTTCATTGTCAGTCCTCACTGTCAAGGATGATTGTCTTCCATGAGTATCTTATCTGTGGGTCTGAAGGTGGCTGATGAGACCGATCCAGGATTGACAGACTCTGTTGCAACTTGGGCACATGTTTCCATGTAAGGTGCATGGCTCCAGATTCTTGATTCGGTCCACAACACACTGGTTCTGCCACTCCTGCTTTTCCATCTCCTGTTGCAATGAGGTTTCATAGTACTGAGATCCTTGCAACAGATTCTTCCCCTATTTGGGGTGATCCTAGGTGATAGTTTCCCATGAATTGATGTTGATGTTGAATTTTTTCAAGTTGGCCTTGAGGATGTCCTTGAATTACATGGTGCCTGGTCAGGAACAGGGTAGAATTTATCTCTGCCACTGCTCATTTGGCATCTGGTGCCTTAGGGATCATAACCATCTGGTATGAGTTAATGCACAACAGTGCTGGAGCAGATACACCTTGGGAAGGAGACAGCTGAAAACAACTCTTTGATGGCTACCCCTACTTCCTGTGCTAAGCAGATCTCTGTGCAGGAAAAAATCTGGACCCTTTTCCTTTTCCTCTTGGGATAACAAGGCATTGTGGTATATCACATTACTCTGGATGAATCACATGGAAGTCAGGCAGGGGAGATATAAAAGATCATGAAAATGGTTAACAATAAGGGAAGCTATAGTTTGGTTCTGTGCCACCAATGGAAGGACATTACTATGGGAATCTAAGTATGGCTAAAAGCAGGGAAAAGTAAGGAACTCACAGCCTCCTTTCTATAAGAACTCCCACCAGTTCAAATATGGTACAGGTGAAATATTCTAAACTGGTGGCTCTAGAGACAGAGAGATAAGACACTCCTCCTTCTCTCCAGCATGCATGGAAGATAGTGTCCTGCGTGTGACACCATTACCCCAGTCATAGGCGTTGGATAGGGGATGGATGGTCAGTTTGTGATTCACAGCACCCACCCAACATTGAACGCCTGATCCTTTTCTGATGAGTCTTACATGAGCCTGAAATGTCCCAATAAGTTGTGTGCAAGTGGTTAGTTGAAGGGTGCAGCAGCTGGCGGTTAATGAGTCGGCAGATTGGCTGTAGACGAGCATGGCAGGAAGGGCCAGGATTGGGTAAGAGTGTGTGTAAGTTTCCTGTCAGATCCCCAAGAGTGAAACTCCAGCCCTCACCACAGAGTCACCTTTAGCATTTTACAGTTAAACAAGCTGCAGCCTCAGGGGTAGGAAAAAAGAGAAAGATGGGGGGAGGGAACTGGGAGTGGACTGCTGCCACTTACAGCAGACAAATGGTCCCTCTGGAGAGAGAGAGATTACAGAAGCTCAGGGTAGGCAGAACAGAGAAAAGAAAATGATGCCTGCAGGAAGAGTGGGGAGAGGGGAGTGAGATAGTGCTGTGGAGGAGGGAGGGGGAAGAGTACGGGTCCTCCAGTGGAAAGGTATGAGAGAAGGTGCACACAGTGCTTCAGGGAGTTGGGTGAGCTGTCCTGATGCTACATAGATTTCCATTTCTGCTACATTTTTGGTAACAGTGATTGCACCAATGTGTGAAATTCAGTATGTGTGATATGTCCAATGTCCTGAAGATATTATGCAATAAGTCACAATGTTCTTGCTGGGGTGTTTTCAGAGACCTATTAATGCAATCATGGAGAGGGGAAGACTTTAGAAACTGCTGGCTACTTTCCACATACTGCTGCTACCTTGGAGCTACTGTTCTCCATTTGTCATTTTCCTTTGTCCACTCCTCTTCACAAGTCCCCTGTGCATTCTTTCCTTCTCTTCTTAAGCAGCCTGTCTTTTTCTTCACATACTGTCTGTTAAGAACTGTTATGAGCAACCTGGAAAGATTTATTCAAAAAGACTTGCCCAAGAACAACTTAGATCTCAAATTGGAGAATGACATGATAGCTACAAAAATTAGGGGCAAACTTTTGGTTTGTCCCTTCTTCAAGAGCATATTATTGTTGTGATCTTACATGACAACAATGGATGTGGTAACAGGCACATTCAGTATAAGGACAAAAATGTCTCCTGCTTCTGTTTCCCTGAAAATGTTTTGGAATAACTGTTTTTTGTGATGCCTATTCTTTTAGCTCCCGCACCAGGAATTGAACCCACGCTCTCCAATACTAACTGCATGAGCAGCTGCAACTTGAGTGAAACAGCTAAAACTCCAACCTAGAGGCGGTGATATGGGCCAAACACTTCACATTCTCTGCAACTTTGTATAATGGTAGACCCATGAGATGCATTGACCAGGAGGTTACAGTTGCGGCCCAGATAATGTTTTGGAGACGACTTGGACAGAATAGAATTAGTCATATGCCTTTTGTCCTGAAATCTGTGATGATGGTTGAGTAGAACAAAACAGTGGGATGAACATAATTCACCTCTGCTGTTCTCTGGTGCTGTTTAGGAAACTGGCCAGGGTCCGTTCTAATTCTCAGTCTTGACTTGGATCCAGTCACTCTGCTGCGGCAGCTTGTCTGAGAACTGGGACCTGTACAGCTTGAAATTTTACCAGAGGCTGGTTTCCTAGGAGGCACTTTTTGCCAGTCTCTTTGTCTGTGCCTGATTTTCTATTTGCACCTGTACTGGAGGTTCTGTATTTTTCCATACTGTTGAAACTTTATTGAGATCTCAAATTTAGGGGGCTTTGCAATAGATAATTTTTCTGCTGGTATAGAAATTAGCCCCCCCACAATTCAGGATATTTTCTAGTATGCCTTTTTTTAATCAGAAATATATACCTATATATCTATAGGCATATATATCTATAGCTATACATATGTATCCTGTTTACTTGGAATAGAGATGGCCAAAATATCTAACCTGTGTGCAAGCAAAATCTCAACTATGATATCATTGTGGCCAATAAGAAGCTCCCTTTCTGACCTTTGATTTTGCTGTCTTTCATGTATTTTGTATACAATTTGGATACTGTCTGCCCCTAGGAAACTCCTTTTTCTCAAATCATGCAGTTCTCATTATTCTCAATAATAAGCTTGGACAAGTTCCTGGGGACCTGTGTTTTAATCTTCAACTGCTAGTCCCCTTTAGCCGGCTGCTGTGCAACATAAGGGAACTCCTTATGGATTCAGACGTGCTTAGTGTTCATTAGACCCAGGTCCTTTGCTTTTCACTGCAGAAAGTGGTTGTGTTTAAGTGACTTAGTGCTCTCAGTATAAAATCCTAGTACAGAAAAAGCACAGTATTTTGTGTCCTTTCTACTTACAAGGTAAAAACCTAGGTGCTCTGACCTCTGTTGTTTCAATGCAGAAAAATTACTTGGAATCTGACTCCCTTTGGAAACACTATGGGTTATCCCCTTGTAAAATCACCAGAGCTGGTTAAAAAATTCCAAAGAAACTTAAAAAAAAAGAAGAAGAATTTGCAATATCATTTAAATTAAAACATTTTTGGAGACAACGTTCTGAAGCAGTCCTGCCTGGCTCCTTAGGAGCTTGCCTGCCAGACAGGCTCTGAGTCAGGGACAGTAGGGCTTCCTGGCCCCTGAGCCCAGGATTCCATTCCCTCCTGCAGCAGAGAATTTCAAAGTTGTTGGTCTTTGTTCTGAATTGTAATGAAACCAGATCTTGAAATCCCAAAGTCCTCTGTGCAGTCAATTACCTTTTTACACACAGGTCTGAAAAGCGTATCTCTTTCAGCAATTAAGGCATTCTGTGAGTCAGGGGGCTGATGACTGGTTGTGTGTGGCCAGACATTATTCAGAACTTTAGACCAGGACCTCTGTTTAATCCTCTCCCTGGAATGTGTTATATCAAATGTTCATGAGCAGTAACTCTTACCATACAATTGACTAATACATTTGGCATAGCACTATGCACTCTGATGCCCCTTGTTCTCTGCCCTTTATGCCATTCTGACTTCTGTGCAAAGGTTGAAAATCATACCTGGTGGTTCAGCCCAATATGTGGGGCAGGGAGTCCTGAGTCTAGAACGTGCATCTGCTCAATCTCCATGTGCCGGTACAACTGCTGCAGCTGTGGAGGCTGTACACTCTGGAGTTCTGTGAAGTGATTGTCCCCAAAGTTCTCAAATTCACTGTGCATGTGATGTGGATGATAGTCCCAGTAATGCTCTAAGGAAAATAAAAACAATTCATGTGTTAATGGAGGAATAAGAAGCCTGAGCATTTATCTGCTCTCTTAGTTTTCTTATGCTCCCCACCCCTCCTAGTGACAAGCTTCATAACCAGGCCTGCTTGTTTTCAGTTCCGATCTACATTGAGCCTTCTGTTGGTAAAATCTCCTCTCTCTGACCTCTGATATACTTTGGGGGGGATTCAGTCATCTTAAAGCAACTCCTTCACTTTTATATATAATTTTGAAATGAAATTTGAAACACTCCTCAATTTTAGATTATTGTCCACTTCATGCTGTCCCCAAATATCCAGTGATCTTCAGAATTTTTGTATCAACTGTGCACAATTCAGAATCTGACAAGGGAAAGTTGGAGGCTTTGTGAGTTCAGTTTCACTTAACGCTATAGTAATTTTATACACAAATTGTGTGCACTCCGTTTTTAAATTTGTCTTTAAACATTTGAATTGATGGATCTTCCATGATGTCTCTGAAGATGTATTCTATAGGCTTATATAGCTCATTGTCAAAAGCCCTTTCTGACATTCAGCTTGAATTTTCCTTTTATTTCATACACCTTTTCTTTTAATTCTCACTCTCTGTAATGTCCTGAACCAAAATCAGTTTCATCTCACCCTTCACTTACTTGCAGATCACTGTCATATATCAATCATCCCACACAATCCCAGCATGTCCTTAATTATCACTTAACCCAACTGTATGTATTTAGCTCTTAATCTTTCCATATTATTCAATATTTCTAGCCTCCTAATCATGTGTTTACTCTTCTCTGAATGCCCTCCTGCCTGCCAACATCTTTCTAATAATGTGATGGACTGATCTGAGCATGTTGATCCAAGTGTAGGTATCCAGGTACTTAAGTCTCCCATTGGCAAATAAACCCCAAGTTTAAAAAAAGAAGAAGAAATGTCTCTCGTCCTTCCCAGCTTGTAAGAGAAATAGCTTGATTAGGATTTATAGGGGAGGTTTTTTGGTATTTTTGCTTGTTTTTGTACGTATGAGTGACTTGTGTCTACATTTGGGTGTGGCTGTGTGAAAAACTTAGTGAGGCAAAACTAAGTTAAAAAGATAAGTTTTGCATTTAGTTGTAATGGCAGTGAGATTGGGTTTTTTTAACAGAGATGCGTTCAATAATCTGGTCTGAGTTCCAGTGAAAAATCTGTCACCCATGATCAGAAGCCTTTGTCATGGGTTGATAGTTGTTGCAGTAGAATATAGCTGCTATAGAAGCTATAGTAGTCACTGTGGGAGAGGCAATCTTTTGGGTAACAAGGGACAATCTGACAGAGGGCTTTGAAAATACAGACACCATTTTTGAACAGGATTGTCTTCATTGAGGACAGTGCGTTCACAAAAAAAATATATAGCAAATAGTACAGGAAAGGAGAAATAATCTATCTTTGTCTCCTCATAGGAGTGGTAAGGGTCTGTAGAAATTCTTTATGTCTGAGTCTCTCTACCAGACCACTTTTTGCTAGCAACCTTTAAATTTCTTCCTTTCTACTTTTTCTATTCAGTGTCACTCTGTTTGGGAGGGGATGAATGGGTATCTATAGTAATAGCCAGGGAGTAGATGGGTTGACTCACTAATTGTACTTCTTGACCTTTTTGTTGGCTAGCATTTTCTACAGACAACAACTGGAATTTGACAGAGTCCAAAAGTCAAAATTTTCAGAGATGAAATATGGTGGTGATTTCTTTATACCTTGCAATGTGAGAGAGTTTTACTTCCACTTGAAAGAGGAAGTGGTCCCTGTAGGATACAGGAGGATCCTGAAGTTTTTTGGTTACATCTAGCCTGAGAATCCAGTCCATGAGATAGCAAGTTGTGTGAGAGTGGATCCTAGGGATTACCTAGACTGTTCTTATAGGAGGCCTTGGACTATACTATCAGAGGCATCTTTACCTGGTTAGGAGACTGACCTCTTTCTTTTCATGTGAAACTAAGTCAGTGGGATTCAGTCTTTCACCAGGCTAATCTGCTGCAAAATTCCATACCTGCAACTGACATAAAAGCCACATGGATTTTCCATTTGGCCCAAAAGGCAGTAGCCTATTTTCTATGTAATAAACTAATGTGAGCACATTACAGGAGTGTTCTGCACTCTCTGCTGGTTCATTCATTAGATTGTTCTGGATCTGCTTCACCATTCTAGTACTAATCTTTAAAAAGTCATTAATGGACTGGTTCTGGGTTTTCCAAAGATCAACTCTATGTGGCACATTGCAGTCATTGAGATCAGTTGAAATGTTGTGGGAAACAGAGCTCAGGAAGAAATACAGAGAGGATAGATGCCAGATGTGTTCACTCACAAGTTTTTTACACTGGAGTTTCCCACCATCAGTGACTAGCTTGCTGAAGAGACAGGAATTTACAATTCATATGCAGCCTTTATGATCTTCACTCCTAAATAAGATGATTACCTATT
The DNA here is from genome assembly GCF_030867095.1 of Alligator mississippiensis. Classification (NCBI taxonomy): domain Eukaryota; kingdom Metazoa; phylum Chordata; order Crocodylia; family Alligatoridae; genus Alligator; species Alligator mississippiensis. The sequence continues at coordinate 228,262,027 of NC_081825.1, forward strand.
CTCTCAGCACATGGGCTTGAATTTTTCATAGCAGTTCTTGATTCTGTGCCTCTGGCTGTCTCTTTATTTGTTGGAACCTGTTTCAAGGCTTCTGCTACCTTCAGAACTCTCCTCTTTAGGTTTTCTTTGACCGGTACACTAACTTCAAGATTTCTAATTCCTATCCCAGCTAATCATTGTCATACTTTGCCTACTCAGACATGGATTTCATTTTTACTTGGATTCTCTGATGCTGAAGTACTGTAAACAGTATCTGCATTTCAAACCAATGATGGTAATGTGAATAATGTACCATTTTGGAAGTTAAGCACTGTAGCCACATACTGCAGATATGTAACAAAACTGCTCTGGGTCAGATGTTACTGTAGCATGATATGTGTCTCTCTGAATGTGAAATACTGCACCCAAATATTCAACAACCACTGTGGAGGGAGGACAGCATTTCTTTTTAGTGAATTATTTATCAGTGAGCTATTTATAATTTAATTCTGCTCCTCAGGGGGAAAAAAAGTTCCTTAATTCAGTACATTTCACTGACAGTAAAAGGTAAACTATTTCTCTTGCCAAATAGCCCTACAATTATTGTGTTCTAGTGTTGATAGGTATGTTGCACCATGTCAGGTGCCAGTAGTGCACAGCAGAAGATATAAATATCTGCCTCTACAGATATATCAGTTGAATTGTGACTCTTTTCTTTTATATTTTTGTGGATCTGAAGTTGGTTATGAGGTATAGTTGTTCTATAATGTTCACCAAGATACAAAAGGAGAGAGAAGAGAGAAGAAAGGAGAAAAATAATCTTAAAATGAAAGTGTCTATTTTGTGGTTCAAGCTCAATGTCAGTAAAAGTCAGGTTAGGTCTACACACAGGAGTAATTCTGAGAAATTTCATTTGAAGTGAAAGAGGATGTGAAAAAAATTCTCTGTTTTAGAAACATGGAGATCATATTTGTTTTGGTCTTTTATGTAGTGAAAGGTTAAAGGAAGGACAAGTGATGAGTCCTGAACTCCTCTCATTACACAAAAAGAAGGTGTTTTGGTTGCACTGGTGGACTGAAAGGCTCCATGCTTATATCCAATATAGAGATGATGGTTTTGGTCTGCATGTGAGAAAAATAGTTGAAGAATAGCTCCTCCTTTATTCCAGGGAAGATGACATTCTCTTGTCTTTTCTAGATGAGTATTAGCAAGACACGCCAGTAAGATGTAAAGTCAGCTACAAATAGGTATCTCAGCAAAGAAGAGTCACTGTATCTTGTCTCTCTCAAGAACCAAGCCAACGAAAACCCATAGAGGAAATAAGAGAGAATACTGAGGGATGCTGCTTTTTCGGTTCTCTACAGAAACACTCCCTGCTCAGTGAAATGCTGTTTCCCGAATAATTGTGGCTCATCTATAATGATATCAGAATCTCACTACTTCTCACATTACTAATTAACAAAACTGATAATTCCAGTTATGCCAATGCAAAACATTCAGAAAGTATTTGTCAGGACCCAAAACATCATGAGATTGCTCATTGTCTTTCTTTGTCTGTCTTTATATATATATATATCTATATAATATAAATAATCATTATTAGGTTCTTTCTACTTGTCTGTTGGGTTTTGAGCCTTTAGAGCTTTTCTTCAATACTACAGAGGCTGGAAACCTTATTTTGTAAATGAAAGCTAAAATTCTTATGCAATCAAATTCCTCCAGAAACAGGGGCTTTAAAGCCTGCCCCCACCCCAACAAATATCATGAAACCAGTGATAATATCAGTGATAGTTGCCAATACTTAAATTTATACATCTATGAACTCCCCTCAGAAAAAGAATACATCTAGTGATTCAATAGCTGGATTTATTTTAAAATTGTTCACTCGCTACATTTATTACATTGACTTAGGTGCTATAATCTCACAGTGATGGGTGTATGTTAGTGAGTTTCTGTTATATGCTCTTCAGTATCTCCTTAAATAAATATGCAATATGGCAGAAACCATAGTACCAAGAAAATGTATGGAACAATACAGGTACCTGGATAAATCTCCTGTAGTTTGTTCTTCACAATAACATTATTTTTCTAGTAGTGGCAGAGGTATAGTGTATCATTACAGCAAGATATTTTGACTTTTTTTTATCTGTTTCTAGTCAGCAAAGTCAGAATGAGTATTCATTTTGTCTAGCAATATTTATTTGACAGCCTCGCAAGAGCATTAGTCTTAAGATTTTTTTGGTTGGGCTTGCAATACTTTTTTCTTTAGATCCACCACCAGCTTTGAAGTTTCCCCAGTACATCCTGCAAAGGCCTATCATTGATGATTTATGATACTTTTTGGAATATACTTCAAAGTTAACTGGCCCTTCACAACTCTGCCCTTTCCTACTTATTTGTTTGTGTTTTATATCATGTTCTCATTGTTCTTGTTTTTTATCAATCCCTACCTCTTTCACCTTCCTCAATGCCACCAGCCCCCTGTTTATCCACTTCTACCACAAAACCTTTGCACATTCTTTCACATCACTCCTTACTTCCTTGAAGCAGGTTGTAAGGCATCTTTCCTCTACTCCTTGACATCCTTCTTCAAGACCTGCTACTACTTCGATGCTTATATGAAGATGGCCAAATTGAGGCTAGTTGATATCTATAGCAAACAGCAAAAAGAGTTGGTGCATATGCTTTATTCCTTCCTATTACTCTGTGTTTGTTGCTTGGTGTAATATTTGGGTTGTCTGTGGTATATTGTGGGTGTTATCTTAATACAGATAAATAATAATTTATCTGATATGTATGTGGCAGGATACTTAGTTGCTATACTCCTCTCCAAGCACTGGTAGAACTGAATTGAAGGCCTGCTTCTAGGGCAGGAGTGTATGAATAGTTGTAATCATTTAGAAAAGTTAGCAAGAGACAAATGTCCATGTAAACTGGAGACCTGGGAGACCTGTGCTTAAGCGATTCGCTCCTTAGCCATTGGAAGTTGTGTTGTGCATTCTGGTGAGATTTAGGACTTGTAAACATCTGAACAGAAACTGAACAGGTTTTGGAACAGCCTTCCATAGGAATAGCAGAGGCAAAATATTAAGCTAATTTTAAGATGGAGTTTGATAAGCTTATGATAGGGACTCTACTGCTTGATTGTTTATGACATCAGGGGATTATCATATCATATGTTTTGACATAAGGCTTTAAAAATATTAACTACTTAATTGTTATAGCCACTGTGAGATGCACAAGTCCCCATTTCATGGATATGGAACTGGAGCCACCAAGAGGTTAAAGTCAACATTTTCAAACATAGGTATATTAAATCACCTGAATCTGTACATATTAATTACCTAACTCAGGGATCTTAACACCCTTTTGACCGTTTTGACTAATGTCACTTGATAAAGGCTATACATGGTAGATGCATCAAAACAGGATTACTCTGTAGTGCTCAGTCTCTTATTTAGTCCAGAATAAGGAATTTCACATCTGGTCTGTCAATACAACCTAAAGTACAAATTTAGGTAAGTGTCTTTTTCAATTAAATGCCCAATGTACAAGGCTATAGGTTGTAGCCATGTTGGTCTAAGGACATAGGCAGACAAGGTTCCTTGGGTGAATCTGATATCTTTTATTAGACCAACCCAAGTGGTTGGAGAATAGTTATTAAGCAAGCTTTCGGGTTCAAAAACCCTTCTTTACTTTTCATTCCATCCAGGAAGAGCGCACACCAACTGCTGAAACTTCCTTAGCCTGACGAAGGGTTTTTGAACCCGAAAGCTTGCTTAATAACTATTCTCCAACCATTTGGGTTGGTCTAATAAAAGATATCAGATTCACCCAAGGAACCTTTTCTGCCAATGTGCAAGGCAACTTTCTGCAGAAACTTGCTGTCTTATTTCATTTCTTTTGTTGCCATAGTACCTTGTGCTGTCAGTGTGCTAGCTCTTTTATAAAAAACATAGTTGAAGACTAATTATTCTGTGAATGACAGCCTTCCAGGGAAACTCCCAAGAATTTCAGGAAGTGCTATGATTGGTACAATAAGAGGTGCTTTTCCTTCTGACTCAGTACTGACTCCAGTGTTCCAGCACAGTGCCGGCAGACTGCTGTGCTCTGGAAAGAGGTGCGAGTGATTTGATAGCTGGTGCTGTCCCCCTGACTCAGTGCTGAGTCCACTATCCCAGAACACTTTAAAATACTTAAAAAAGAATATTATCCAAAAGGATAAATATTAATATAATATTATTATATTAATAATAATTATGTGACTTCTTTCCAACAATAATAATGAAGGACCAGCTCAGTTAGCATTCTAACATTTTTCCTGTATTAATATTATTAATATCAAAGGGGTATGATTTTGGCTCTTCTAGGTTCTAACACTCATGAGATATTTAGGCAAACACCATAGCATAGCCCAGGTTTAATCGCAGGTTTAATGGTATTTGTAAAATATAGGACTCCCTGGAATAAAATCCACCAAAAAAACAAGAGGTCCTTCAAGCTGTAGGAAGCACCAGAACATACCTCCTCTTCACCACATGTGAGTTAACACAATAAACTGTCCTATTGCATGTTTCACAGTAAAACAACTTACATCCAATCACTGGTAAGGTAAAAAGAAAAGTCACATTTAACCAGATTGAAAGAGAAGAAGTTTATCAGGGTCCTGGAGGGATTCTGAAGGTTTCAGTAGGGGCAGCAGCCAGGAAAGCCCAAGAAGGTAGAATGGATTATGTGAGGTTGAAGGCAAGCAAGAACTCGGAGAAACAGACTTGAAATAGAAAGAACAAATGGGTAAATTGTACAGATACTCTCTCAGGAGAAAGTCCCCAGGAGTGATTGAACCCTGGTTGTTCCCAGATTATTTTTCTCCTGGGCCAGCCATTTTTACTCTGGAAGAAAAATCCTGAACTTCTGTACACTTGTGGTTTCTCCTGGGAGAGCAGCGACTCTCAGGAGACACTGAATGTCTGTATGAGGCCTGAGTAATCAAAGCTGAAGACAAGTGTGGCAGACACTGAAGTGAAGTCAGACAATTAGGATAACACAAATCCAGGTCCAGGGAGTTCTGAAACCAGGAGAGCGATTTGGATTAAGAAATGGATAGAAGACAGTGAATAGAATGAAGGATAGAGGTGATATGATGCAAAATTCTGCATCTCCTAGAAGCTCTACATATCATTTCCATGCCTTTGAGGTTTCTCTTCTGTGATACACCTGCTAGACTGGATCAGTGTCATAGTGCTGAATAAATCAGTATTATTATTAATTCAGAAGCACATGCATTTACTCCATAGATCATAGTGACATATTTGCTCATAACAACACAAGATATGCCATAATGGGTCAGACTACAGGTCGATTTAGCCTAGTAGTCTGTATATCACAGTGGCAGAAAATGGATGCCAAGGAAAAGAATATTTATCCAGACTCGCCTACCCAGACTCATCTTTCCCCTTTCCCTCTTTCCTTACAGTTCCGGGGTCCTAGGAAGGCTATGTGGAGGCTATGTCCCTAATCATTATGTTTATTAACCACTAAAGGACCTGTCTTGCATGAATTAGTCCAATCATGCTTTGAGCCTGTTTAAATTATCAGCCTCTATATCATATTATGGTGGAGTGCCACAAGTTAAATACATGCTATATGAAAAATAACTTCCTTTTGTTTGCTTTATACTTGCTACTTAATTCATGGTATGTCCCTTATTTCTTGTATTGCAAGAGAGAACAAGTAGTAAACCCCTATTTGATTTTTCTATGCCATGAATGATTTATGGAAGCCTCTCCATATCACTAATATTTTTGTTGCCTTTCACTGTACTTTTTCTATTTCTGCTATATCTTTTTCCTTTCCTGAAGGCCCTCAAACTCCTTTCTTGAGTATCCTAGGATGTTGCATGCACCAAAGAGATATTTTTTTTAACTTACCACCATGACTGTCTCCATCACTGTTGAGATATTGGTAATAGTCATGGGGCTGTCGGTAGAGGTCTGACTCATAGGTTACCATGTCTTCAGAGGGCTGCAGAGAGAGGAGGAATAATTAGACCTGTGAGCAATAGCAAAGCTGCTTTGCAGATCAGTCAGGGACAGAGGAATACCAGGGCACTGTCTTCAGGGAAGGTAAGGGGAAAGTAGGGGCTTCAAAAATTCTTGTTATACTAGTATGGAATAAGAAAAAAAAACAGAAACCAAAAAGTGCCTGAAAAAATGGGAGCTCACCTCCTGGGGTCCAATGGGAAACAGCAGTGCTGCTATCTGGAAATCAAAGGCGAAGGAACGTATTTATCCTGCTCTGTCCCCTTGTTTATTGGGGAAAAATAATTCAAGAACTTGTGTAATGCTGTCAGAAAGGTCTGATTTTGGGCATAAGCATAAGCCAGGACTCTCTTCTACCAGCATGGGTTTCCTTAGGTGAACCTCCAGTACTGGCAGACATCTGCTGTCCTTCCTCCCCACCACTGTGGGCAAAAACCTGCCCTAAAGGTTCATGTGGGTGATCCCGATGAGTGGTGCTGTGGTTTGTGGCTCTTACTGGTTGGACAGAGGGGACTGACAGTGCTGGGGCCAGAGGATTTAAACATTTTTTCCTCATCATTTGTCAATTACCAGTGATTCGAATAAAGCATTTGCATTGTTCTCCCAAAAATGTAATTTTCAGGATAGAGAAACAAACACTGGATCCTAAGTATGCATATTATATTACTAATTAATTGTGCATCTTATTTAGTTTATCAGTATTTCATTTTACTCTACTCTCTCCCCACTTAAGAACTAACATTTCAGAGGCTTTGGTCCCCAAATGATTACCCCTGCTAAGCTCTTTATTTTGTTTATTTTCCTGTCCCATCTGCCAAAGGAGGCCAGATAGTATGAGGAGACATGCTCATGAGCTACAGAGGAAGAACTCTTCCATGATTCCTTGCAGCCCAAACACTCCTGGTGCCCTTATATCAGCCCAGACTCCTTGGAGCCAAACTCTCTTCCCTGATCAAGTAGTCTTAAGAAGTACATCCAAAATCTCCCAAAGGCCATCTACCCTCAAGCCAATCCAAGGGAAAAGGTGCAGGGTCCCATCCTAAGTTTTAGGCAACTGGCAGAATCTGATATCCTTTATGACTTTTGCTGTCCAACTGAATATCTGGGTTCCTAAAAAATGTCCCCCTATGCTTCCTCTTCAGTTGGATGACTGACAAGTACTGGTGCTTGGCATCTTTTTCCTTCAAAACTAAGATCTAAAACAGGTCATCAAACAGAAAGGGCTCAAAGGACTGATGACCAACACTACAGCAAACAAAAGAAACCAAGAATGGCCAAAAAATATAGGGGGAAAAAGCCCAAAAGCTTCTAGATCCTCACCTTTTCATGAGTCCTATCTCCTCCTTTGAAGAAGGGATTTCTCAAATTTGGCTTATGATAACACTAATCCAGAGAAGCAGGACAGGTTTGCTTTTTTCCCCCCACCTTCCAGATGTTTGAGACTATGGGGTATAAGTTGATTGCTGCCAAGAGCTATCAATAGAGAAAGATCTAACAGAGAAAGAGGTTGAGAAGGGTAGCAAGGGCCACATACTGCCCATTGAGAACTAGAACAGTATTGCCATTCCGATGCCTTCAAAGAAGTCATAAGGGAGGAATGTGAAATGTCAGGGAAAGGGATTAAAAATCAGGTGGCAAAGCAATTACGTTATATAGTGTCCTGAAACCCAAGTTTTCTTTTGTCCAGGGTCAGTCCTTTCCTAGAAAAGGACATAGTGATTTTCTCATTGAGGGGTATTTCTTCTCAATTGAAGAAAATGACAGAAGCCAAAAAAGATAAAAATCACTCTTAGAAGGAATTTGTAAACCTTTCCAAAGCCGCTTAGAGCTTCAGTGGTAACCATGTCCTTTGTGTTCATCATCACCTGTTAGAATTTCCTGGTGAACTGACCTAAGAAACAACAACTAGAACCAATGAATGCAAAGCAACATTAAAGAAACCAACTCATCCATAGATTTCCTAAGGCAGAGATGGCCAGCCTGTGGCACACATACCACAAGTGGCACAGGCAGTCTCAGTGTGTGGCAGGCAGCAGGGGATAGGCAGCACAGCAGCAGACAGGGCATGAAGCAGAAAGCTAAGCAACAGATCAGGCAGAGGAAGGGAACTGAAGTGGCAGTGAGGGAGGGTACAGGGCTTAATGTGTGGCGTGCCTGCCAAAAATGTTGGCCCCCACTGCCCTAAGGCTATGGCAGTGGCAGGTAACTCGCTGGCCAGCCGTTAACTTCAGCTCTGAATGTTGGTTATTTATTTCAGGCAAATTTTCTGTCCCAAAGTTCTCAGATAGGATTTTGCTCATGAAAAAAATGTAGTACTGTTATGCAGCAACAAGGACAAGATAGTAATAAAAGTCCAAGAACAATTGAAAGCTTTCGTGCAAAGGCCAGGCCAAAACTTGACTCACTTACATCGGGGTAAACTGTGTCTCAGAACATCAGAGAAAAACCCAGATCAGGGAATGGGTATAGGTCTAGATGGTAGAATATCCTACTTAACAGATTTTAGACAGGTAGATATAAGAATGCCAAAATCTTTTTGGAAATCCTTGTTTCCCCTTCCCATTTTTTCTTCATTCCGTCTCCAATCACAAGTGACTTAAAACATCAAGCCATCTTGATTTCTTAATCTACAGTTTGGGTTATAGAGTGATCCCTCAAGGCAAAAGCTGGTGAAGATCATTTTCTTCATCATAAGAAAAAGAAACCAGGTCCATCTTAAATTTCAAGGGATAATCAGGTTGATGAAGTTGCAGGGGGGGGGGGGTCTAGCTTTCACTTTCTCTGCAGTTTAACTCCCCGTGTTTCCTTTCTATAAATTCATACTTCCTGGCAACAATCATATCAGCAAGAAAAAAAAAAGAAATATCTAGCTTTATATGAACCATACAGCTTCTTTTTATCCAAGTCATCTGAGTAACCAGTGCTCATTTTTTTCCAAGTGAAAACATATCACATTCTAACCATAAGAAATTCTATTGGAATACTAAAAATTATACCAATTATTTCAGTTAAATATCTTTGTTTCCTCTTACTCCAATTACTTGAGACTTAAGAGTTGTCAAATCCTCAAAAGCTAAATGCTGTACCATTGCAACATATTTAGACACAGGTAAACAAATTTCAGAAGTTATAACCTACTCAACAATGTTAAAAGTAGCATCCTGGGCAGAAAGGGCAGCCTCCTGGGACATAAAAAAAGAAATTATAATGCTTTACAAGCTTTACTATCACTTCTCTACAGAAAAATCCTTTGGTAAGAAGAACTAAACAGAGGCCCCAAAATAGAGATGTCACTACTAATTTCAGGTAAGGTAGAGAACATTTCTATTTCCTTGTTGATTCTTCTTCCATAATAATTTTCCTTTCTGCTTGTTATACCCCACATTAGCAAGTGAAGTGAGAATGGAAACACAGTTTGTTACCTGATGATTTCTGTTCTGTTCTGGGACTGACCTCTCCCAAGGAAGAGGATCCAAGGAAACTCCAGACTCATGTGGACAAGTCTGAGCTACCATCTATAATTGAGGAAGATTGGTACTGGCCATATATCTTGGACAAAGGAAAAGGTTAGACCCAGAAAAGAAATCATCAGGTAGCAGATTTTCCATATTCTGCCATTTCAGTTTTAGTGCGGTTTTTGAGAGCCAGTAATCTCTCAAACACTTAGACTTAGGAATTAATTATTTCTATCTTCTGAAAGCTAATAGTACAAGTTAAGATGTGTCATCTACCAGTAGTTCTAGCTGTAGTGATTCTCAAGATGCAGTCAATTGAAATCCAAGAAAGAAATAAAGTAGGAGTAAAACAGATAAGAGAGAAATTAAAAACAGATAAGAGAGAAATCAGAATAATAGGAAGATTCTGATGACAGACTCACAGAAATTACAAAAACTCAGTGCTTAGAAGTTAGGTACCTAAATAAAACCAACATATTTTTCAGTTACTATGCTAACCAGGGTCGTAGCAAGGTGGGAAGCAAGCGGGGTGACTGCCCTGGGCGCTGAAGGGACTCCAAGAGGTGTGCCCAGCTGGGGCGGGACACGGGATGGAGCTGCAAGCGGCTCATTTGTAGGGCCATGGAGATGGGGGTAGGGGGCTCCCACCACTGCGTGCACCCTCGGGCAAGCATGGGGTGCCATGCGTCCCCTGGATCTGCGCATGGGGAGAGGGCAGGCTGCGGCTGTGGGCTTTGCCACGGGTGCCAAAGTTAATTGCTACAGCACTGATGCTGACTGATTTGAAAGGTACTGTGCATGCACAGCATCTCTGAGTATCGGGCTGCTTTTATTTAGGTGCCTAATTATGGATTTAGAAGCCTGACTTTAGGACATCCTATTTTGAAAGTGTGGCCCTTAGTTTCTCTTCCTTGTGGTTAGTAAGAGTTCCTGCCTTGAGTTTCCTTCCTGATTGCTCATTCCTTGGACCAAGAAAAATATCATTATTAATCTTTTATCTCATGTATTCTGTAATAATCTGCCCCTGACAAGGTACTTAATATTAACCACTTTTCATCGTGGATACCTTATCTGCATGGCTGGGATAAAGGATAGATGACATTCTACAATAAATGTAAAGACTTTTTTGCCTTTTGTGTACTAAGATTATATTTGATGATCTGTATCACACAGAAAAGATTGGAGGATTTATTTATCCTTCGAAGAAAACATCTCAAAGATCCCTCCCTAAACCTCAGTTTAGTTTTTGCTTTAAGCTTCATTAGAATATATATTTTTCTGTTGTTAGGAAAATATAAGAGTTTTCACTGAACCTCCTTCCCCTTTAGGCCCACCATGTCCTGCTGTGGCAACTTGGCCTCCCCACAAATACCCACCGTGAGCTAGCCTACCTCTGGAACCCCCCCACCCACACAGCCACACGTTTCACCAGATTGCTTTAAGTCATTATTTATTCCATTACAAGCATTGATTTGACAATTTTCTCCAGACAGGAACCAAAAAAAGGCATGTGTTAGACTGTAGTCAGGAGACTGTAGTCAGGTAGTCACGTAACTAATTTTAGTTTATGTGGATTATGATAATTCCATAACCTATGAGAAAGAGTGACAGGAAGTTTTTTCAGAAACCAATGAGCATCTGAAGCTCTCCTTTTCTACCCAAGAGCATCTTCCTGTTGCAAACAAATGTTCAGCAAATGCATAAATCTGCATATGCCACTGCTATTATTAAAGGGAAAGTTGCTCCACTTTATCCCTTCACTCTGCGAACCTAGATAAAATTGTTGTAATAACAGGAAAGCTGTTTAGATGGAGGTCACTGGGTATCAGTGAGAAGGGTCCAATTGAAGGGATACAACTGCATACCAAAGATAACCTGAATATTCTTTCCTGCGACTAAGATTTTGTCAGATGGTTTTAGCAGTTTATAAATTTACTGAATTCTGGTTTATTTATTCTTTATCATGACATAACTATTCATTGGTAAGTGATGCAGAAATACCCAACTTTTCATGATTTGAAGCTGAGACTTGTTTTATGGCCAACACCAGCTTTATTTGCTTGGAAAAATATAGAATAGACTTTTTCTAAAAAGGATGAGAAATTATCCTTTAGGCCATCATACACTGGAAATGCAGTTTTTTTGAACAGCTGTATCTGAAGGTTCATAGATTCATAGATTCATAGATGTTAGGGTCGGAAGGGACCTCAATAGATCATCAAGTCCGACCCCCTGCATAAGCAGGAAAGAGTGCTGGGTCTAGATGACCCCAGCTAGATACTCATCTAACCTCCTCTTGAAGACCCCCAGGGTAGGGGAGAGCACCACCTCTCAGGTTTTTCTTACTCTGTCTCTCAAAAAAAAATCACAGCAAAACTGCTGACTCTGTAGGTGGCTGCTTATGGCTTGGGTATCTAGAGAAAAAGGATTGACCGTATCTAGAGAAAAAGGATTGACCTTTTAGGGATTTCTGCCTTAGTATTAAAACGGCTGAATCCTCTAATGTACTGGAGGACACTAGTTTGATTCTTCCTGCTGTGTCTCCCATTAATTGTTTAACCATCAAATTTAAAACAATTTCAACCAGCATTTTCCAGACTGAGGCTAATAGTTTTCTTGCAGAATCAAGAGGGGAGACAGTTACAGCCCTATCTTCAACTGAAAGAGGAGGGGCAGAAGAGGGAAGTGTTGAAGTGTCATTTCACAGAAACCCTCCAGTTTCCACAAACAGGCTAATTTCTGTCCCCAAGAACAGCCCCAGTGGGCACAGCTATTTATAGTGTTGCCATGTGGGCTTAAATTTTTGCTGCCCAAAACAATGTAATTCAAAACAGGTTTAAAAAACGTAGAAAAATGCAGAGTTCCCCCTTTTTGAGCATTTTAATCGCCTATATATATAAAAAATAATTTTTCTGTCAAGTGTTTCAGTAAGATATGAAGCCACTTTCACTACAAATCCTCCCCCTGGACAGGCTTATAGATAACATTCTCATCTGAAAAGATTAACAAAGCAAGTTAGAATTATGGCCTGACGGTGTTAGAATTTCACTTCATCCACACATGGGGATTTGAGAATACAAGAAAGACTCCAGAGAAAATCTGTTACAGGTGAATGAGATCTTAGATTAGACAGGAGAACCCTCTTATTTAGGTTTGGGTCATTTTTGTGGCAGTATTAATGAGAGAATGTACAATTATTAAATGACCTGAAAAAAAGCCTAGAAATTACTTTATAGAGAGCGACAGAAATTGAAATATTTTATTCACTCAATTCCTTTTCAAATTGTTTTTCTGACAAATTCACACACAGAAACACTGGACTATGATGCTGGCAACAGGGTGCAGTAAAAAATAGAATTTTATGGGCTTCCACTTTAAAGCAGCTAATGGATCTAGGGGCTCCAGTCCGAAAAATGCTGCCACAGCAGGTGCAGAAAAGGTCCTGTTGCAGTCACAAATATTTTGACATCATCATGGATGCCAACAGCTAGAAGCAATTAAAAGAGTTACCTTTTGAAAGGGTAGGAAAGAGATGGCTTTAGCTTTCCTTAAGGGAAGCATGTTACAAATCTTACTAGAGTGACTCTGGGACTTCACTGTATCTCCGAAGTACACATGGCACTTACAGTAAAGTATCTACCAAATAAAATACAAAGTAAAATTCCCTTCCAAAGTAAAAGCTGACTTCTCTGGAACTTCTGCAGAGTCAACCAGTTTACCCAGGGCCACCACCTACCCATTCCACTTTACAGACTTCTCATTACAAAGCTGATATTTTTAATTGGAGATTAGTGAGACAATTTTCTTAACAAAGTACGCTTCCCCAAATAATTTGAAAATAACATTGACAATATAACAAAACTTAAAGGAAAAAAGGAGAGAAAAGTTCATATAATCATACATGAAAAAGGTGCAACTTTGGAAAAAAATGAGGGAATTAATTGACAGTTTAATTCTGAGCAGTCCATTTGACATTTTTATAGTCCAAACAGAAAAATGTTCAGCTCTGCTTAACACAATGGGGTGGGGCAAAGCAGCAATGATTTGAGATTAACCCAAGCACAAATTCTAATTTTACTTAACCTAACAATCAAAAATGTGAAGGTACAACAGAAGATCTAGAAAGGCTGAATCTAGAAGTCAGACTTCTGTCTCTACAAATAATACACAGCCTTGAATTTTCCAAAATATAAAATCAGCATTTGTCCACTTTTCTCTCGATGCCTGGCAAATATTTTAAATATTTAAAAGCACATTGAAATATCTGTTTATGAATAATTATAACCTCAAACAAAACCTATTTTTATATCACACAGTCAGCTTTGGAGAAAAGTCTTCCTGGCTTGTTACACTAATAAAATAAAATATATTATAAGATTAGTGTATGAAACCAACTGTAAAAGTTCAGAGAGGAAACATTAGCTTCCCATTCATTAGAAAACTTGTCACCAGCTTATATATTGACTTCCAGGCATTATTCACACAAAGAAAAAGAGGCATTTTCAAGTCGTAAATCCAAGTTTGGTTTGCCTTTTGTCGCTGAACCCAATGAGCCGATCCCTAATTGGAATTAATCCCAGATACTCACAGGGGGAATGAGGGGGAATCCTTCCATTTTGCAAGCTTGCAACATTCAGCCAACTTCTTAGCGAATGTTCTGACTTCAATTTTCAAACATCCAGAAAACTGACTTTAAAAATCACATCAAACAAAAAATACAACAAAAATGAGATCCTTGGACTCCTTGAAGTCCCCGTACTGTGATGGATCTCAGGATGGGAGAAAGGCCCTACCACATTTTCATACTTTTCTCTAATAGGTTCTGAGGTGAGGTCCTTTCCTACTTGTATCCGAAGTTCCTGATTTTATCAAATGTCTGTAGAAGTGAGATAGTGCTGGGGCTCTATCTGCTCAGCATGACGTAGGCCTCACCCCTTTGCATAAATCTGAATTCAAGAAGCAGGAAATCTGTCACTAGGCAAGTACTTACTACATAACGAACAGGACAGCGCTCAAGCATGCTCTGGTACTGTGTATGATCAACTGTGAAAAACTGAAGTGCCTTCATACAAGTAGAGTTTGAGGCATAATGGAGTCACTGCTGTGTAGTTTAAAGCAGTAACACTAGTCTGCATTAATGTCAACCCCTAAATCTAAAATGACAGGAGTCTGAAGTTTGCATTATTACCCTGTATTACCCTATAACAGTATGCCCTGTTTTGGGATCAGGCAGCCACACGTGCCAGTTCTGCGATACTCACCAGGGGGTGGGGGAGGCAGTAGTGGGCATGGATCTGCAGGCTCAACAGTATGCTCTAACTTTATACAAAGGTTTGGAGAGAAGCCTATGAACAGTGTTTGATATTTTCTACAATGGTGTGCACCTTGATCTCTTGTACATTTCCTCCAGACCTCTGTTCTTAATGGACCTAGAAAGAAGAAACCACCTGGGCAGCCGAGCTCTACTTTAGAAGAGAACATTTTGTCCTGGTGACACTAAGGAAGAACCCAAAGATTCAGACTGGAGAATTTTCCTGAAGAGACTCTGGTCATTTCTCCTACCTGCCCTCACTCTACCTCTTTGTCCCACTTTTTTCCTTGTAGTTGGCTTCACTGGAAATATGCATCCCATCATTGTGAGTAGTTTAGGCAGGCAAATGAGAAGGCCACTGGTGCAGGATGCAGGGTTTAGGGCCTTGTAGCCTGTGAAGAACTCACATTCTCTCACTCTGCAAAATACCTCCTCCCTTTGCAGTTAGTGGTTCACATTGTGGAAAAGTGAAGTTTGGTCAATTGGATTGTTCCCCTTCACTCTATGCTCCTGTGCCACAGGTTCTGCTTTTGGAAGTAGCCTGCTCACCGCTTACCTGGGACTGTGTGAAGGGGAATTTCAGCTAGTGCAAAACTTCCTCCCTCATACACTGGTAAAACCAAAGGCTGGTCACAAGTTCCTCTCTTTCCCCACCCTAAGGAACCCCAAAAACACTGTTAGCATTGGGATTGGATCAAGCACAAGGTGGGAGGGAGATTAACCCCTGAAGTTCTGGATTTAGTTTTTTCCATATTGACTGGTTCATAAGCATTACATCCTTATCTTGCTAGCACCAGATAATCTGATACTTAACCTAGAGGAAAACAAGCTACTAAATAGTCAAGTTGGGCCATATTTATCTCTAAAATAAATTCAAGGCTCCAAGTTTCTCTCTGATAGGATAGTGAAGAGAATGCCCCCAGGTAAATAATATATTTTAGTGCCAAGAGATGCTTTTAAAAGGGGGAATTACATAAATGGGGATCAGATGTAATTACTGAGAGAGAGATATAAAACTAGCTAAAATCAAATGCAGAGTCCTCCTTAATGGTTCATTGTCAAGTAAGATCCTGTAGGGGTCTAGTACTAATAAATATTTTCATAAATAACTTGCAGAATAAAGAGGACAGTTTATTAGTCAGATTTATTACTGGCACAGGGCTAAGAGGAAGTCAAAAGTATTTTGGAGAGTAAACAAAAATAAAGCATAGTTTTGAGAATAAATTGTCAAAATTGTCAAAATCAATAAAGTTAAATCAGTTAAGTGCAAGTTGGAAGGAGCAGTGAAATACATAAGTCTTGCATATAGATAACTGGTTGGATAGTGTTTAAAACAGATGATGAATTGAGCTAAAGTAGTCAGTGTCACTATGATATATATTAAATAAACCTGTGTACAGAGGAGATATGTTGACTGACTATGGTGAAATAGATGTTAAACAGTTACTGGATGATAAAAAACACTAAAATGGTGTTAAATGGAGGTGTTTTTCTACTAAAAAGGTAATATAAAAGTATTTAGTATACCGGTGGTACTCCAGGGTTATTGCTGGGATGGGAAATTGCCTAATAAGGATTGATTTTTTTTGCACAGGATTCACAGTACACAAAAGAATATTAGAAAGGGACTAGGTAATAATTAGCTAGTAAATAAAGAGCATAATAAGACATCATTAAGCTTGAGCAACAACAGAAAATATATTAGAGATATAAGAACAATTCAGCAACTGAACAAGCCAGGGAAGGTGATAGAATACCCATCCCATGCCCCTATTAAATCAAATTGGTTATATGTTACAGGGTGGTTGAATTATCAATTTATAATACAATAAAGCATCATTATACAGAGAGAGCTTTAATGAGGTCATCTACCAAAAGTACAACAGACGTACTTCATAATCCTTTTTTCTCTACTGCTCTGTCAACCAGCTCCATGGAAGAGGTCAAAGTGCTTATAGGGTAATTACCAGAAATATAATTTTTCTCTTTCTAGCTGCCTATTCCCATTGCAGACCATCTCATGTGTTATTTCCATTTCTCTCTCTCTCTCTTTCAAGTGTAATATGTCAAGGTATCTACTATTATAATTTCGTATTTATGCTGTTCATGACTGCTGTAAAAAGTGTACAGTCTTATGTTATATGTAACATAGGGAGAACAAGTGGCAAGATGAGTAGGGAAATGAAGGCCAAGGTTTATACAAATTAAGTGAATCAGTTTCCTGGTTTTGCAGTGGGATATTTCCACCTTTGTTTGTTTATTTGTTGTAATTCCTGTATTTTCATATTAATTTAGTGTAGCATTTGGGCAGACCTAGACAATTAGAAGTAGGGAATTTTTTAAGGGGGAAAGCGAAGTTGCATGGAATACTGGATCAATGTTGTCATTCCAAGCAAGTATGGGAGAAAGTACAGAGGCATTTATTCAAGACAAGTATAAAGGATTCCTGAAATAAACTGAGCTGGCAAAACACATGGTCCATGTTGGTAAGTGGTAGAAGATAAGAGCTGAGTTTAAGGAATTCTAGATTTTAGATTCTTATTCTAGGATTCCTAGATCCTAATCAATTTCTGCAATCTAGACACCTTTTCTCAGGAGGGTGATTCAAAGTGGCATAGTCGGATGCTGAAGTGCCCTATAGACTGAATGGGGAGGACTAGGTGCCTCCCAAGTGTGATTTAGATCACCTTGTCACTCAGCCAGCAGGTGCCTACAATCAGTCAATGGGAAACACTAGACACAGGGTGATTCTGAATTCCCAATCCTCAAGTTTGATCAGAGGGGTGAAATCTATCTGAATCAAGATGCCTAAATGACAGCAGCATTGAGTTCAGTATAAATAGAATTAGCACCTGTTTGCTCTTGAGCATAACCATTAGTGGTATTGTCCACCTTTTGCCCAACAGCCTAATGGTAAGAGTACTTTCTGCACTGAGTCACAGCAGGACGTGGGAGATAGGAACGTAAATCCCTTCAGGGTGAGTAAGGCTGAGAAACCAGATATCTGACTTTCCTGGAAAAAGCCCTAACCATTACATGAGTTCTGAAAGGTGGGTGGCACTGGCCTTACCACCATATCTTCTGGCAGTGGCTATGTGTTGCTTACTGAGCTACATATATACCCTCAGAGTACTGTTTACTATATATGCTCCAACCTTGTCTAAGGAATCTGGGGTTTAGGTGGAGTTTAGATATCTCCTGTCAGTGATCTGGATTGCACCAGAGGTTAGATGGGAGCAAGGCAAGTTTGGATAGCTTCTGAGCATGCTGTTTAGGCACCTAGGGTGCATCCCCACAAATGGGAACAAAGAGCAGCAGTACACAGTTGTGCCACTGCTCCTGCATGTTCCTGCACATACACTCTGGTGCATAGCAAATTAGCTCAGGTGGGGTAGGGGAGCCTGGGGCCAGCACCTGGGCAGGCCCCAGCAGCCTTACCTGGGGCTCTGGGACCTCCTGGGGCTGCAGCAGCAGCAATCTGGGCACACAGAGCCTGGCCACCAGTGTGACTCTGGCCAGCCAGGCTCCCATTTTGGGTGGTGCATGCTGCAACCACGTGCCCAGCCCTGCTTTTTTTTGGCACTTTTTTTTCAACACTGGGATCTCCCAGTGTCAAAAACCCCCATTGTATTACAAATTAGCAGCATGGCGAATGCATGCATGTGCAACATGTGCAGTTTGTGGCTCCACAGACAGGTTTGTGGATGTGCCCTTAGGGATCTTTTCAGGCCAATAAGGAAATACCTAAGTGGTTTTAGAACTCCTGAGCAGAGTAATTTTTGATCACTTTTTGTGACTTGAATGAATACATTCTGCCTGAGTCTGGTTTTGTTACCTACAAAATCTATTTAGAGGACTATGTAGAGCTTTGAAGACAAGGATAGGTAATTTCAACTTGATATAAAAAAAGGTGTGGAGCTAGTGAAATTACCTGAAAATGAGGACAACAGTCTAAGCAATGGGGGAGAAAAATGAGTTCAGCATTGGTGTTTTAAATAAACCACAGGGTACAAAGCCAGTGAGTACTTCTGCACACAGGTACATAACTGTACCTGTGCATACCTAAGCCTAAGTCCTAAAATTAGAGCCCAGCAAAAAATGGCACGGGCAGGTGTGTCTTCCTGTGTTTTAGCCCAATAGTCTAAGGGTTAGGGCACTCGTCCAGGGGGTGGGTAAGGTCCAGGTTCTAGCCTGGGGTGGACAAAATACAGCTGGATCTGGCTCACCAAGTGATTATGTCCAGCCCACAGCAGCTCTGTCTGTGGCATGTGTGACTGATCCCACTACTCCCAGGTGCAGAGGTGCTGCCGGGTGTGCAGTGCAGCCCACCCTATCCTGTATGCAGCTCTCGGGCATGCTGGGAGCAGTAGTCTGGGGCTGGGCAGCTGGGCAGGGATGGCCAACTTGGCTTCCTGGCAGCCCCTGTGGTGCTGACTTGCTCTGCCCTCATACTTCGGCTGCTGTTGTCGGTATCTCCACTGCTTCCATTCTGGCCAGCCCCACTGCCCAGGCAACTCCGGCCCGTCCACGCCACCCCCACCGCTGGGGGGACTGGATGAGTTGGGCAGAATCTCCATGGATATCAGCTTGGGACCCCTGCAGGAAGGCTGTGCTTGGCTGGGTGGATGGGATTGGGGCAGGGGGGTGGATGGGATTAGGGCAGGGAGTGGTACCCAGGAGCAGGACAGGCAGCTGGGGTCAGAGCCAGGATCGTGGTACAGTGACAAGGTAGGGCTGGGGCCCAGGGCACAGCCACAATCCACTCCATGCATATCCCTCCAACGGGTGCCGTTTCTGCCCACCTGTCCTACTCCTGGACACCAGTCCCTACCCATCTGTGGTCCCATCCTATCCATGCGGCTGAGCATGCCCTGCCCACAGGGGTCCTGGGCCAGTCTCCGTGGAGACCCCACCCACCAGCTCCATCCAGTGCCTCTGGTGATGGGTACAGGGCAGACAGTCCTGGGGCCAGATAGGATCAATTGGCATTCGCCCCCACTGCACTGTACAGTATAAACAGCTGTAATGGGGGGCTAAGGCCAGGTCAACACCCTGCCATGCCTGACCCTCAACAGCTCACTAAAACTCCTTAAGTGGCCCTCCAGCCCAAATAATTGCCCACCCCTGATCTAGCCACACTCCTTCTCACCCAGATAGGGTTTGAACATATATCTCCTTGATTTAACAGAACAATGCTCTAGCCTCCAGGCTACAATTATGCCTTTATTTGCTAAGCCAGGATATATGTTGTTTGATGTTCCTCATACACAGAATTTATTCCAATGTCAAAAAAATCCCAACCCCGTAAGTACCTTGAAGCAAATTAAGAGAGCCCCCTGCATCATTGGGAATTTGGGGGAAGGGGAAATTTCCAGAAAAAATTAGCAAACATTTATTGTAATAAAATTACAGACATTCCTATTCCTAAACCTCATCATTTCTGCATGCGTGCCTCAAACACATTTTAAGCAGCCCCACCCCCAAACTTTACCCATATAATCATCAAAACATCTCTAACCACAAGCTACCAAAAAAAAAGGTTTCATCTCACAGCCACATCACAATGAGGTCCCTTTACCTCAAACCTTACCTCTTTCTCGCAAGGTAATTTTTCTCTGTACCAAAAACCACATATGCTATCACTGCCTCCCTGACACTTTTCTTGAGGACTTTTATCACAGACAGGCTCTTATATTAAGTGAACAGCTGAGTTATGATGATGAAGCAAAGCCTCTCTGCCCAGTAGGATCCCATATATCTTGCATACATTTCCCAGAGCTATGTTGCCTATAGAACGTATACTCTTTAGAGCTGAAGTGGCTTGTTATACCTAATTCTGTCCTCAGAGCTAAGGTGTTAGATGGGTCCTACAGATATTCCGCATCCTCACTGGATCTGATGTGCCCATCAATTTAGCACACAGTCTTCTATAATGAATTCAAAATGGTGCTTATAGACATGCTTGGGGAGGCTGGGAGGTGGGGAGGGTGTTTTTATTAGAGAGATTCCTAGAGAGCCACCCACTTAAAACACCTCATTGCCATGTGTATTAAGTGTCCTGACTCTTTAACTAAAGCCCATCTGACAAGTTTTAGTTAATGCGCTCCTGCAGCCATTTTGAAATGTGGGATGCTTAATACACACGATGGTGAGGCATGCTGGAGTGTTCTAATTAGACTTGATTAATTGAATTTTAATTAGAACACGTTGGAACACATCTATAGGCACCCTTAGGCCTGGTACATAACACCAAAGTACAAGGCTGTTTTTCTTACTGATTTCCGTGGAGTGCAGAACAGCAGAAACAAGAGCAGGGAAAGAACTGCTGCAAGCACTCTAGCTTATAAGAATTTTTTTACTCAATCTTTTCAAGTATGAACCTTTATTTAGGATTCCTAACAGTCCAAATACAGAGAGCACTGAAACAGACTTGAGTGTACCTATGTAAAAGCTTGTTCCTCACTGAAGTTCCCTTCTGAGTCATCATACAGGATTAGGGCTCTGTCTGCACTGAAAAAACATGCATAGCTATACTGAAAACTTCTCATATTATAGAAGCAGTTTTAATAGGTAAAAAAGTATTTTTGATGGCATAACTTATGCCAGTTCTCCAGACAAACTAATCTGTCTCAACATAAGCATTTTATAGTGGTATAACTGCATATTTACTAGGACTTTTCATGGTCCAGAAATGCTACCAAAAATCACAGCCCTAACTGACATAACTATGCTGCCAAAATGTAATGCAGACCTGGACTCATCTGTTTTTGAATCAAGATTTCCTTTATCTGTGGGAGAAAGAGGAATAGTTTAAAACAGCACTACTCCAGTTTTTTTGTTCTGCACACTGCTTAGGAAAAGTAGACTTCTTATGGGTCCCTTTCAAGCTCAACTCTTCACCCCTTGGTTTTCAAATTTTTCTTTTGCCAACCAAAAGAATAGACTTCATAGACCAGTCCTATATTAGGATCCAAAATATGCCAACCAATCTTTAAAGTAATAAAAGGTTGTCACTTGTATCATTTTATTGGACAATTGAAAATTGTCAGTGAAACAGCAAAGAAAAACAATCTCCCTATGGCCAACCAGGTGGTACCAATAAATGTCTACCTCTTTCAGCTCTCTTGGATTATATACAGACTCTAAAATGGTGTTATTCAGCTTTATTTTACAATCAAAATGGTCATATTAGCTGATGCAATTTATTCAACAGTTTTATGTATGGAGGTCTACCCAACTTGAGGGAGATTGTGGGGCTGGCTGCCATTTTCATGAGCTGATTGTGGCATTTTCCCCTCCTCCCCCACCTCTGATTGGCTGAGAGGCCCTGGTAGCCTTGCCTTTCACCGCTGATTGACTGTGAGGGTTATCCATCAACCCCTGCCCCTAACCACTGATTGGCAGGGAGGGGTGGGACTGCATAACAGGCAGCCCTTTCAGCCAATCAGTGACAAGGGGCATGGGTGGCAGCCATCTTGGGCTGCCCCTCGTGCCAGCAGCCCCCTTCCCCTCTTCCTCCCCAGTGGGCTGTATGACCAGGCTGCAGTGCCACGAGGATTGTTGACTCCCTCTGAGGAGCCAGCATTTTATTTTCAGTAAGCTTCCTTTTTTTTTACTTCTGATTTTGTGGGCAATGTTGGATTTTGTGATTTCCATGAAATCTGCAAAATCATGATTTTGGTAGGCTACCATGAGCTACCAATGAGATACCACAGCCAACAAAGCAAATAAAACTCTGGCTTGCATCTACCGATGCATCTCAAGGAAGACCCAAGAAGTCATCCTCTTGCTTTACATGGCCTTGGTGAGGCTGCAGCTGGAGTACTGTATCCAATTCTGGGTTCTGCACTTTAGAAAGGTTGTGGAGACACTTGAGAGAGTCCAGAGGAGAGCCACATGCATGATCAGAGGTCAAGAAAACAGGCCTTATGAAGAGAGGCTGAGAGGCACGGGACTCTTCAGCCTGGACAAGCAAAGGCTCAGGCATTACTTGGAGGCAGCCTAAAGTATATAAGGGGTGTACATCAGGAACTGGGAGAACATCTGTTCACCAGGGCACCCCAAGGGAAGACAAAGTCTAATGGTCACAAACTGGTGGAAAAACCATTTTAGACTGGACATAAGGAAAAACTTCTTTACTGTCTGAGTCTCCAGACTCTGAAATAGACTCCCCCCAGAAGTGGTGCGAGCATCTACTCTGGATACCTTTAAGAAATGCTTGAATGCTTATCTTGCCGGGGTGATCTGACCCCAGATGACTTCTTGTCCCTTGGACAGGGAGCTGGACCTGATGATCTAGCGAGGTCCCTTTCAGCCCTAATGTCTTTGAAATCTTACCAACATATTTATATATTTTACAGAGAATAGATTTTTTAAGGTGTGTTTTTCCCTTTATCAGCCATACATAATCCTCTATTTTCTTAAGACTTTTATATGCTTGTCTTAACAAGTAGTTATGTGTCCTGCACTTGAGTCTTTGAGCATATGTTCACTCTGCCATCTGCACCTGAAAACTGACATGGGAATGCAACGAGTTCCAAATTATAATGCCTGGAAACTTCTTATCAGAGCCATAACAAGGTGGGGTGACCACCATGGGGGCCAAAACAAAGGGGCAGCAACAGGCACTGTCCAGCCAAGCGGGGCACGGGATGGACCTGCAAGTGGCTCATTTGGTGGGGAGGCGCGGAGATGGGGGAAGGGTGGCTCCCACCACTGTGTGCATTCCCAGGCAAGCATGGGGTGAGGGGTGCCCCCGGGATCTGTGTGCAGGATGCGGGCAGGCTGCTGCTGCAGACTCTGCCCCTGGCGCCAAACTTCATTGCTATGGCACTGCTTCTTATATACTACTACAGCCATAATACAAGTACCTATTTAAGATGATCTCTAATTTCCATCAGAACTAATTTATTAGTTTAATTTCCCTCCTCCCAAACTAATAAATTCAATAGTGAAATTTAAGTTTTAAAACAAGAGCCTATAGCTAGCTACCTTAGAGGTAGGAGTACAGTCATTAGTCTTCTACATTACTGGTGTCATATCAAAGGAGACAATCTCTGGTCAGATGTATTCCAAATGTATTTATAGAGTTGTATATCCTATTGATCCCATAGTAGCACTAAGCTGCAGAGCACTAGATCCAAAGGAACCTTTACAGACAATCTCAGAAAAGCCTCTGTCAGTTATCTGTTTATGCAGCATTTTACTCTTGACCCGTGACTTATATCTAAAAGACAATCTAGAAAGCAATCCTGCATTCCTTGTTTAATAAATACAAGTAAGGATGTTCTCACTTCCTCAACATCTCAGAATCCAGCAGGCAGTCAATGGGTAATAGTCTGCCTGGCTGGGAGGCTGGGGGCCAGCTGGAAGTGATGACCAGCTGATAAGGGTGGAGTGAAAAAGAGGGTAAAGAACTCCAGGTGGGAGTGCAGAAGAAGCCAGAGTTAAATGGATCCTTTCTTAATGTGTGAAGACATAGGCAACTCGTAGGAGGGTATGGGGAGGCACATGCCTCCTCTGAGATTGGCCATTGCCACCACCAGCATCTGTGGGCAGTTGCTGCTCGCTGCCATCGCTGCTGCCACCAGTGTCTGTGAACAGTTCCCACTCACCCCCTCCCCTCCCACTGTCAACGCTGGCATCTGCAGGCAGTCCCTGCTCGCCACTTGCCACCCCTTCCCACTGCCGATGCTGCCGCCACTGCCTATCGCATCTGCAGGGGGGGTCCCTGTATGCCACCGATGCTGCCACCTACAAATGGTACCCCCTCAGTCTTGGGAGGCACCAGTCGTTCATGTCTGAAGAGACAGATGGTTGAGCTTGGTTGTATATTCAAGGTTGTATTGGCACAGAATAAACTGGTCTGAAAAACTAAGAACAGAGCTAATTTGCCTGTCGGAGGCAGTAGGGTAAGCAATCAGTTTGCTCTTTAGGTTCATTGTTTTTTAAAGGTTGCAACTGCTGGTTATCTTCCAGATTTGGTGATCTACGTAGATAGTAGGGTTGTGCGAAGCTTTGGTCCCTGATTTGATTTGATGGAGATTTGACCCAATTCAGTGGCTGAATCTCTGAATCTGAACTGAATCAAAGGACCCTTTAATCTCTCTAAATTGAATCAGAACCCTCCGAATCGATTCAGAGAGATTCAGAAAGATTTGGAGATTCGGACGTAGACACAGATATAAAAGATTTTTCTGCATACCTCTACGTAGCAGGTGGCTTGTGAATGCTGTGTTGCTGGGGCACATGGAGTGTCCCACAGAAGCATGGGGGGCTCCCCAGTGCACTCGGCAGCAGACCCAGAAGTGGATCAGAAGCACTTCCAGGTCTGCTGGGGAGTAGGCTGGGGGCCTCCCCCCTGTGTCCCCACTGGCTCGGTGACTGGTGCCTCCTGGGTCTGGGACTGCTGCCCCCATGGGTCGGGGGGGGCACCCAGGATCCCCCACCAAGCCGGGGATGTGCATGAGGACCCCCATGTGTGCTCCCTGATGGACCTGGAAGTGAACTGTAAGTACTTCCAGTCCACTTCCAGGTTCACCGCTGAGCATGTGGAGGGCCCCCTGGCACTCCTGTGGGATGCTCCATCCATCCCAGCATCACAGTGTTCATGAGCTGCACTGGTACCTCAAGGTATGTAGAAAAAACTTTTAAAGCTTGTCTATGTCTGAATCACTGATTGTCTGTGTCTGAATCACATTGAATCAGGGACAGTGATCCAAATCAATGAATTGAATCACAGTCCCTGATTTTGGCCAAATCCAAATAAAATAGGGCCCACTTCGCACACTCCTAGTAGACATTATTTAAAGGAGAATAATATTACTTGCAAATAAGTGTAATTATTTGACTAGTTGTCTGTATAAATCCATACATCCCACTGAACAGCACCACTTTCTCTGTATTTAGAATTCTAAGTAGAAGAACCTGATGCACTAAGAGTCAATAGAACTTTGCTGCAATTATTTAGCTCTGCAAGAGGAGAATCTAGGCCTGTGTGAAGCAGCTAGTATTCACCTCAGATTCAGACTCGAATCACTGTCCTGAATCGATTAGGCTAAATCTGATTCAGAGATTTGGCTAATGCCAAATAAGCTGAATCTCTGAATTGGACAGGTCCCATCCCCTGCCTGCTCTCCCAGCCCTGTCAATGGCTGCCCTGCCCAGCCCCCGGCTCTTTGAAAAGAAGAGTCTGGCACTCACTGGATGCTTCCAGGCAGGGGGCATCCCTGCTGGCCCACACTGTGTGGAGGGCTCTGTCATGAGCCCCGATCCCCTGCCCACCCTCCCAGCCCCAACTCCCAGCTCTTAAAAAAAAAAAAAAAAAAAAAGCCCCCACTCACTGGCTGCTGCCAAGGTGGGGGGGGGATTCCCACTGCCCCCCACTGCATGGGGGGCTCTGCCATGAGCCCTGTGACCCTTGCCTACTCTCACAGCCCCATCAATAGCTTCCCCGCCCAGCCCCAGCTCCCGGTTCTTTAAAAGAAAACAAAAACTCCAACTCACCAGCTGCTGCCAGGCTGCATGGGGGGCTCTACCACCAGCTCCCAGAAGCCCCAAAAGTCACTGCAGCAGCTGGTGAGTATGGGGCTTTTTTTTTTTTTTAAAGAGCCAGGAGCTGGGGCCAGGTGGGGCAGCCATGGGCCTGAGACAGGGGGTGGGGACTGGGGGCTTGTGGCAGAGCCCCCATGCAGTGTGGGGCAGTGGGGGGCAGCGGGGATCTCCCCTCCACCTGGCAGCAGCCGGTGACTGGGGGCTTTTTTTTAAAGAGCCAGGAGCTGGGGCTGGGCTGGGCAGGGCAGCCATGTGGGGGATGGGGCCTGGCAGGGGTCCCTCCCATGGTCCTCTCCCCCCTCCTCTAGCCCCCTACTTACCAGCATGGAGTCTGGGTCCAGCTCCCTGCGGCAGCAATTGGGGACTGCCCAAATCTACGAATCTTATCTGAATTGATTCGGAGAGCTTCAAATCAATTCAGACCTTTTAATTGGTCTCCTGATTTGATTCAGATTCAGAGATTCGGCCACTGAATTGGGCCGAATCTCCTCTGAATTGAATCAGCACCCAAAGTTTTGCACAGCCCTAGAGAATACACAAATAACCTCAATCACCTATGTTTTTTAGAGGCACCTGACTTGGATATAGCTGCAGCACCTGGACATGGACACGTGTATACCTATTCTATTGACAGTTTTCTAAAAACTAATTGGTGAGGAACAACCTTTCCTTTAATAAATTAATTTTCAATTAATTTGGAGCCTTAGATCAGCTTTATCCTAATAAAGTAATTTGACGTTGATTAGATTCTTTAGCCTCTGCAGAAATCTGCTTCCGTACAGCTGAAATTCTTCAGCTGTGTTCTTCAGATTCCTTGAAATATGAAATGACCAGCAAGAGTCTGAATGTCTTTTAATTAAAAGAGCAATACATTTGTGCTATGAATTTCAAAGAACTTGAATTGGTCTAGAGGCAAGAAGCTCTACCTTGACCCATTCAGTCCCTTATGACTACCCCTTGATTAGTACTTTGACATCCCCCCGTCCCCTGGGATATAAGAGACTTAGGCTAACTTGTGTTACAGGAAGCTGCTGTTCATTTTTGTTTGGTTTGTGTAGTTTTGTTCTGTTTCTAGCCTTATACTCCTTACATGGTTGTGGTGTTCTCACTGTGTGGGCTGGTACTTCCTGTTGTCTATTCTTATTGCCTCACATATTTGTATCATCTGTCAATTCATTTTGCTATAAGGCTTTACATGAAGTCTAATCTCTTTTTGTACAAACAGTTCTTCCCTATTTGTAATTCAGTAATTCTTCAGATTAAATTTCAACAAGTGGTGGCAGTGGTATGGAAAGAGTTAATAGTAAATATCTGGACAAACAACAGGGAAGCCTAAACTATGAAAGGTCTTGAAAGGACAAAAAGCCTTTTCTATTTGGTGTATGGTACATAAGGAAAAAGTGAAGAGATACAAAGAGGAAGGGCATGGCATGGTCAGAATGAAAGGTCACAGAGATGATAAAACAACAGCATTTTGAATGCACCTTTGGAGATTATGAGATGAGGAAAGAAGACATTGTAGCAGTTGAAGTGGGTGGTAGATTAGCAGTGTGCCCAAAATTAAAAGGCCAGGTCTTAAAAATGTTACGAGGGGAAAAAATTGCAATGCAGCTGGAGACAGACTGGAGCCAAAGATGATACCCAAGTTGTAGGCCAGAGAAACAAGGAAATGGTGATGCTGTCAACAGTAACAAAGGGAACATAGAGGGGAAGGAAAAATTAGGAGTTTAACAGTTGTAAACATGTTAAGTTTACACTGGCAGTGAGACATTTAAGAGGAGACTTCAAAAAAAATATTGTCAGGGTTAAATTATCCTAACATTTTAAGAGGACATGTTCCTCCTATTCCCCATCCCCAGTCCCCTCCCTTGTATAAGTAAGCTCTACAGCATAATGGCTTAATAGCATAGGGAACCTAAGTTGCACGACTGTGAAGACTGCATTCAAATATTAGGTTTGTGTGCGTGCATATAAGAATGACTTGGGACATGAAGCATGTCTGTATGGTTGGCAAGAAAAGATGGAAAGAGGAACTTGGGGTATCTTAGCGTGTTGGGCTGGATCAATTTACAGTAATTCCCAGAAGGAGTTAAATGTTTTCTGGGGTTAAAGTGATTCAGAATCTGCACACCGTGCTCTGGAAATTCCCTGAATGATTTCTGTGGTCACTAAAAAAAGGGAAATGGTTCTTTTCGGAACAGGAGATGGTAGGAGACTGAGGAGCAGACACCAAACCAGAGCCAAGCCTGGGTATTTATAACTTAGCTGGCTCTGTCCCCAATGTGCAAGACTTCTACTAGTCAAGAAAGGGACAAACCTTCACACTAGCTTTGCCTGATGAGAGAGATCTCGTCTACAAAAGTTGGGAAATAACATCATGGTTTGGGACAGTCACAGATGTGCTGGCAGAGCCCTGAGTTCAGAACAGTTACTTAAAGTGTCAGGTCAACTATGGAAAAGAGGTAAAACTTGCTCCATTG
The DNA here is from genome assembly GCF_030867095.1 of Alligator mississippiensis. NCBI lineage: Eukaryota > Metazoa > Chordata > Crocodylia > Alligatoridae > Alligator > Alligator mississippiensis. The sequence continues at coordinate 228,290,846 of NC_081825.1, forward strand.
GTAAGTGGAGTTGCTTCCCTCTTTCAGACACTTCATTCTCTTTCCTTCCTCCTCCAGCTATTTGGGGTGTTCTTTTTTATTGTCCATTTACTTCCAGATTCCATCTACACACAAAACTTGCACTTATTTCATGAAAATCATGTTTTAAATAAGTGGACCGAAAATAGTATGATGTCCACAGAGCCTGAGGGCTTTGCCTGCGCCCATGCCAAGACTAAGCAGCAAAAAGCTGCACTGGGGCTAGGCAACTTCTAGCTGTGTTCTTGTTGATGCTACTTCTCCTTCTTTGACCACTAGCTTTACCCTGGGTGAGGAGCAAGGACAGCTTCCAGGCGGTGGGGAGCTGCATTGGGGCTGGGTAGCTGGAAGCTACATCCACGGTGCTGCTGCTTTCCCTGCCTTCTATCTGTGGCACAGAAGCAGTGGTCGCACAGGCACAGCTCCCCTCCAGCTGGGATCTGTGCCCATGCCCTAGTCAGGGATCAGGGGGGTGGGAGAAGTACAGCACAAGCACAGCTCCCAGCTGCCTGGCCCTAAAGGATGCAGGGAAAAACCCTGCACTCTCCATCCCACAACAGACATGCTGCTGAAGCCACCAGCATTTGTCAGACCACAGCTGAGTTGTTCTGACCTGCAACTTGAAAAGATTGCCAGCTGCTGACCTGGAGGAACCAGTTAGGTTTGTTTTCTTTGTATGGATTTCCCCCCAATATCCTCTTCCTCCGATGAAGGTTTTAGGTGCATCACAATGTATAACATACACACAGTTTTCTCCCAGTAAAAAAACTAGATGCTAATATGCTAGGGGCCTAGGGGTATACTATTGAGTTTAAGATCAAAGATAAAACAAATATAACGTTATTGGAATGTGCATTAATTTGCTATATCATACAATATCTGTTAAAAAACATAACGAACTAGGGAAAAATAATCAAAAGATGTTTCTTTAGTGCTGTTGTCATTCAAATTAAATATACATCTCTTTCAGATTCCTAAAACAAAAGATAGCCTTTTGAGCATCTTGACAGTGCATCCAATCCTTCACTAAAAGTTATTTCTAAACCTGAGTTGATATTCACCTGAGTTAGTCTCCACACCTATGTTAATATTTTGAACTAGAGTTGAACAGTCTGAAGGCTGTGAAATAAGGGAGACCTTGCCAGGAACAGCTAGCCGACAACAGAATTGCAAAAGAAAGGATAGCCTGGTTAGTGGAACATGAAGACAATTAAAAAAAGAGAGGGTTTTTAACAACTGTGGAATGAAGAATTTAGAAGGAAGCAGGTAGATCACAATGAGCCATAACATCAAGATGATTCCCTCACTGCTGCCTAATGAGAAATATTGCTGCCACTGCCAGGCAGTTGGTTTTAAATTTTGGGTGGACCAAGAATCAAAGGGGAGTGCAATTGCATCACTGTGCCTACCCCCCTCTCGGATCAACCTCAGCTTGGGAATACTATAAAATGTCTGTCCCTGCCAAGTGGCAGTCACTTATCTGAGACATCTTTCTCTCATTTTAATTTCCCCAGGTCCATGGTTTTTGAGAACAGAGCATAGACCACACTAATGCTGCTGCTGTCTGTCTAGTTATATCAGCCCCCTAGGCTGAAGGCATCCTTAGTACTTCTCTTGTTCTGCCTGTTTGAGCTGCATCTTCCCAGTGTTGGCTTTACCTAATGCTTGCTTTCCCTGTCATCCCACCTTTTCAGCTCCACAGCAAGAAGGTCTCTTCATCAGTTCTCCTGCCTATCAGTGCATTCTGAGTGTTCCTAGCTGGGCGGCTGTTACCCATCCACTTGAGGGGCTCCCAGCCGTCTACAAATTAAGTCTTTCTCAGCATCTCTCCTTCCTTTGCCATAAATGATTTACAATAGTTAGGCTATCACTGTAGTCAGTCAGTGCAGATTATTGAGCAACTCTCTCACCCCAGTGTAAGTCCCCTTTCCCACCATGATTAGCTTGCCATTGGCCATCATTTCCATACGCATTGTAAATTCTTTGTCAATTTGCATTGCAGATTCTTTGCCCTTGATTCATCAGCTGTATTGATGTGTCCTCCTCCTGAGTCAGTTTACAGCTGTGTTCAGTGATTTGTATTCAGTGCAAGACTGCTTCCAGTGTCAAAAACAGCTCTCCTAAGTTTAGGGCAAAATTTTGCTTCACCTAGTGGACACCCGAAGTGCAGCTTGAGACTAATTCCGAGTAACAGCTATTGTGTAAGAGTGATTCTATTACCCTTTGACAGGTACATAAGTGTCCCCACTATAGAAATAGGGAGATGGCTGCTTGTGGCCAGAGAGAGATCCTATTACTATAATGGAGGCACTTACACACCCAGAATGTATAATAGAATCACTCGTATACAATATCCAGGTAACTTGGAGTTAGTTTCAGGTTGCATGTTGTTGTTTCACTAGGCAAAATAGGATTCTGCCCTTTAATGTAACTGCACACATACAAAGTGCTTTGAGGACTTTGAATATAGGTGTGGATACTGAGCACAAAATTTAAAGCAAATCCACTCTTGAGAGTTTGGGTTTCACTGCAGCATTAGCTGAACTGAGCTCAACATGTAGTTTCCAAACAAGCTGACAGCAGTAGGAATCGTGGTTTATAAAAAGCTGCCAGCAGTGCTGAGCTGGTGAAGAGAAAGAGGAAGCTACAACGGGAAAGAGAAAAAAGTACAACCAAAAGCAACTTCACTTCTCTGCCCTTACTGTTTTTAAATAGATTTGGCTATGAGCTGCTGTTGTTTGTGCTGTGAAGAACGGTGATAACCTCACAGACTGAGAGCCACACATTGCTCACCCAACCCTGCACTACAGCTGCACATCCCCTTCCAGCTCTGGGAGCCTGTGTGCGTGCGTCTGAAAACTGAGCCATTGTACCAAACTGCTGCTCAGTAGCATATTGGTAAATATAAATTTACTAGAAAAACTTCTGCCAGTACTCTTCTCAGTTAAGTAAAATGGGTTTGGATGATATTCCTTGAGCCAGTACTTCATGCCTGGGACTGAGTTTCCCATATGATTGCCCTTCATAACCTATGTGGAGTTGGAGATTTTGTCCCATCCCAAAACCACCACCAAAAGCCTGACAGCTGTCATGATCTGAGACCCCAATGACTGAATCTGTACCAATCATCCTTCAGGAGAATAATACTGCCAAGTTCTGCTATACCAGTATGACTGAAACATGTCCTGCAGCTTCAATGGTCTCTCTCTCCAAAGGATACTGTGGAAGTAACTGGTCTTCCCACTTTTCCTCTACCCAAGTAGCTCCATGATTGAGGTGGAGCATTTAGTTCTATTTGTATTATCCTGGTCTTAAAATCTGTGTAGATATTTTTCTTTCCCTGGATATTTATTTGTTCCTGGTGCTCATGTCATTTTTGCACACAGGTTGGAAGTTTTCCCCAGCAGTGTTTGCTAAGGCAGCACACTCATCTGATGGACCTTGCAAACCACTCCAATGGCATGAAGAAATATAATGCCCCTCAGTTTCCCCTCCCACTTGTGGCAATGAGTTAGAGCTCAGAGGACGTCTTGACAAGCACACACATGCAGGGGTGCGTGTTCCTCAGGCACGCCCCTGCATGTGCGCTCTGGCATGTGGCAAAGTGACCCAGGAGGAATAGGGGAGGCTGGGGCCAGTACTTGTACTGGCCCCAGCAGCCTTACCTGGGGTCCTAGGGGCCTCCCAGGGCAGCAGTGATACCAGGCCAGCTGCTCAGAGCCTAACTGTCAGCCAGGCTCCCTTTCTGGTGACACACACTGCTGCTGCATGTGCCACACTGCTTTTTTCAGCTGCAGGTGTTGGTTTTTTTTGACACTGGGATCTCCCAATGTCAAAAAACCCGCTGTGCTGCTAATTAGCAGTGCGATGAATGGGTGCATGTGTGCAGTGTGCAGTTTGTGACACCTCAGACTGCTTGAAGTGCCACAAACTGCATGTGCATGCTCATCTGGATGTGCCCAGTGAATCTGCTCTACTACCTCATAGTATAGCTTTCATCTAAAATTCCCCTAGCTCCCAGTTTTATTTCCAAGTTTGGTGTAGGTTAGTTAAAAATTTATTATTTTTCTTTTTCTCTTAGGACATGGCTGTACAGTATACTTACTGACCCTGACAGTGGTGCCCTCAAGCACTCTAACCCATTCTGGGCAGTCTGCCTCCTCAACCAGTAGCAGTGTAGTTGTGGCCTTGCAGCTGTACAGGTGCAAAAATTAGCTTTGGGGCAGGCCAGTTGCCACTTTCACTCAATATTGAGTGAAGCAGGGTATTAGAGTATTGCAGTTTTAGAGAGCATTTCCCTCAGGAACACTTTCCCATATAGACATAGTCTTACTGAGCAAGGCCTTTGATGTACAAGAATGTTGCCAGTTTATAGCTAATCCTAATGGTTTGGGCATCAAGCACTGTGCTATCCATGCCACATGTTATGCCTTCTGTTAGGAGAGAAAACACATACCTGCCATATGTTCCATCTCTAAATCCTTTTCACTAGGACTTGTAAGTCTAAGGAGAACAATCTTAGGCTTCCTCCTTTAGCAATCAATATAAAGGCTTTTTTTGACTGACGTGTTGCACAAACCCAGACAGGATTATGGGTCAACCCTTCCTGCTGCCCCAGTCATGGGCGTCAAGCCTCTGAAAAGAAACCAGGGAGAGAGGTCTTTTAGGGAAGGATTCCAGACCAATTGCTGTTACTTGGTGAGAGAAGTCTAGCTGGAGCCAGAAAGTAAATCAATTTGTAGGTGCTCAAAGACACACTGAAAGGAAGGCTGACTATTCAGGTTTGTCTGTAACTGGATGGTGGTGATTATGCCAGGTTATGGAGGTGCATGAAACCCACTAAGAAGAAGAGTTGGCTTGAAAAGCTAAAAGTGGGCAGATGAATAACTTCAAAGGCACTGAAAATTAAACCAAGCTGAGCTTAATAAATAACAAAGACACCTTTATTTTGTGCATATTTTGAGACTGACTTTGTTCTTTAGCAACTCTTAGTAGCTTAACCTAGCACAGGACATACCTCACTCAAGTTGTTTGACATCCTGCAGCCCAAACGATACAATGTTAAACAACTCATGAACATTGTCTTGCATGCAGGCCTATTAGTAAGGGAAACTTATAAAGTGGTAAAAAAAAAAATCTATGGTACAAATTTCTTTCCTGTAATCTCTAAAAAAACATTAAGAGGTATGAGGTGTACAGAAGGGTTTCAGGTATTTTTATTCACCTGCAAACTCTGGTTCATTTGTGGTTTTGGAGATCTAGGAAAAGTCAACCAGACTTTTCAAAGACCAAATTAAAATGACCCAAGAAACTGGACCTTTGTCAGGAAAGCCGCCTCCTTAGCCTGCAGCTCCAGTCCCTTCAAATTACATAAGTTTTCTCTCCTGTCTCCCTTTTTTATATGTACCAATTTATAAATACTGCCACCAAATGTATTTTGTTAGTAGGTTGGGCTATCTTCTTTCTTGGTGCTGGTTATAAGAACACATTTCAGTAGGAAAGCTAATTAATACATTTCCTAGTCCCTCACACACATCTGTATACAGGAGCAGAAGAAATTTATCACAGTTTAAGAAGGAACATTAAGAAAGGTGCTCAACCTCTAGCCCATGGAGCCATCACACTTGGACCACAGGACTCCCCATGGGTCAGGAAATTTGGAGGTGGGGGAGCACTAATATGGCCACCCCTACCAAATCCCAAACTCCACATGGTGGGTTGGAGCCAGGCCATTTTCCCTATCCCTGGCAGCTAGATTGAAGCTAGGTGATGTCCCCTCCCCCTTCCTGGGGCTGGGCCACACCCACCTCCTTTCCCCTTGCAGGGCTGAGCCAAGTCACCTTCCCCTGCATGGCTGGATTGGGGTTGGGCTGCCTCCTGTGCACCCCTATATAGCTGAATGGGGCCCACTGTGCCCACGCTGGGCACTAGATTGGGTCTACTGGCCAGATCTAGCCCAGGGACAGACCAGGCACTGACCATCTGGTCTGCCAGCCAAAAAAAGTTGAAGACCACTAAGAAGGAACAACCTGTAGTTGACCTCTGTTACAATATAGGCAGCATATTACTTGTCTTCTGCTGATCCTAGCTAAGTCTGGAAGAAAGCCTGTGGGCTCAAAGTGAAAACAGGACAAGAAGGAAACGTTTTTAAAAAGAAGAAACTTGTTTCAACTCATGCTTATATTCCACTCTGCCTTCCAATTTTCAGTTGTGGATCTGATTTTCATTTACATTTAGTCTGCTTCACACTGGTCCTGAGCAATGCATGGTGCCATCTAGCACATAAGAACCAGGCTCTGTGTACCTGACTTACTCCATCTGTATCACTTGTCCACCCCAGCTCTCACAAATACAGTCCTTGTATGCAGTGTTTGAAATGTATTAAAGCCAAAAAAACCCTGGAAAACACTGTCAGTTCCTTTTTCTCTTTAGACATAAGGTACATCTACACAGCTGTTTAGCCATGAACTCAAGTTCATGTTAATGTCCATGCCACTTGACCATCCACACTTAAAATCCTTGTACTTGTGTCCTAGGAAAAATCTAATCTCATCCTGAAAACACTGCACAGCTTCCAGGTATATAGGCGGCTCAGTTGCTACCTGTCTTTGTGCCTATGCCATTTGCAGCATGGATGCAGTATGGCTGTTAAACACAAGACTCGCAAGCTATTCTCCTGTTCCTATGACTCTAAGCCTTTTTGCACACCTCCTCCTCTTTCTACTGTCCAGAAGCTTGTGCAGAACTTTATAACTCCCTATTTGGCATTTAACCACTCATTTTCCTTGCATACTGCTCCAAACTGCCAGCTCAAATGAATGTCTGTTAGCTAACCCCTATGCTGTCCACCCTACCACATGCTTCCAGTGTGCAGCTAACTGTCCAGAGGAACAAAGTTGAATCTTGATCAATATCTGAAAAAGATACTGCAACCACAAAAATTGTGGCTAAAGTAGCAGAAATATGTGCCATTACAAAGCACTTTTGTGGCAGCTTGTTCAGTGGGGTATTAACTGGATTAAGTTGCAGTGCCGTGAGTGCACCAACCATAAGAAATAGGTCTAGAGAAAGGCAAAGGATCTAATGCCCATACCTAATGTGACAGGGGTCTTTAGGACCCTTAGCATCCCACAGTTCCCTGCTTTCCCTCCTGCCATCTCCTAAGGGGGAGAAAGGAAAAGACTGGCTGGCTTCCTGATAGCCTGTTCAGCCCCAAGCTGTTAAAGGATCCTACTGGCCATCTGGATGGGCACCTTGTTTGGTGTTCAGTGCCACCACAGAGGTCCAGGAGTGGCTCAGCTTCATGCTTTCACACAGGGCTGGATGAGGTGCTTGCCAGTGCTCTGAATGCTGAACCACTACTTCCAACAACCCCATTCTTCTAGACAGGGAACTTCTTTTCAGAAAGGAAGATGGAGAGGAGGCTATCATGGAGCCATCCCAGAACATGGTTGATTTGGACTGCTACAGATGCACAAAACTAAGCTGTGCTGTTCTAACAAATCTGTATGTTATGGCAGGTTACAGTAATTTTGGCTATTAAAGTTATTGCATAAAATCAAATTGCCCCACAGTGCACCACAGGCCAATTTCTAGCATCTGCAATATGGACATAGGTAAGCAGGGCTTGTCACATTTATTAAAACAATGTGGATGGGGGAAAACGGCTGAGCCATAGAGCTATATGTATAGGCATACCTTTACTTCTTATATTGCTTCCCACAGAGCCAAAATTTTCATCTTACAAACAGCCAGAGCCAGGAATCTCTGCTGGGCACAGAGATCTTCTGGTTGACTCAGTGGGTGAAGTGAGAAGAAAGTGAAACAAATACAATACAGGGAGAGGAAGCCAAAGCTTCTCTTTCATATTCACTTCCCTGTGAAAAGAATCAAGGCAGGCATATAAGAGGAGTTCATAATGCAAATGCAAATTCAGCCATATTAATTGCAAATTAAGATTTTATAATAGAGAGCTGGGAAGGAGCAAGAGGCAGGAGAGGTGCAGGGAGGAGGATTTGATATATAAATATTTGAGAATGTTTTTGAAAATGGGTGTGTAGCTCATGGTGCAGGATGACTTTTACAAGTAGAGGCCTATACTATATTTTCCCATGATAGTAGAAAATAGAAGGAACATTCTACTGTGAATGTTAAATGTATTCAACAAAACATACATGACCACACTGCATATGTTGTCAAGCAGGACTGAAGACAGGATCATCACTACCTAAAGCATAAAACCTTGTCATAGATTCAAGGAGGAGCTTTGTTAGGAGGTGTAAGTAACAGATTCTTTCCCTGTGTGGGACTGATTCTTAAAGGACAGACCTGAGCTCATATTCCTCCCAATCAGCAGTGGGAAGGGAAAGAGTCTTACAGTGTCCTTTCCCCTCATCACTGCTCCTTCTAGCCAGAAAGAAAAGAGCTTCCAGGCTTCTCTTGTCCCTCTTTTTCTCTCCTTTTTTCCCCCTCCGTATACATATGTTTTTGTCTAGAGTGATTAATTTTTTTAAATTGTAGTAAGTAACATTTGGCAGCTGATGCCATTGAAAACATCAGTTAGGATCTAATATAGTTGCAGTTTAACATCTTTAAAAGCAGGTTAGCTGATCAGCCAACATATTATCGGCAGTGGCAATCCCTCGCAGTCAAGGATGATCACTCCCGCAGGTCAAATTAAGGGTTGATAAAAAGGCTGTTAATGGCTAAGAAAGCTGATCCTAGAGCTGCAGACTCTCTGGCAGTTGCCACAGGTGGTGGTTAAAGGGAGGGCCAAACTGCAGATTGCTTGGTCTTTGTTTCTTTTCCTTCTGTTTTGGTTGTTTTTCTGCTTCCTGGGCGAGACGGTTTTCTTCAAAGTAAGATGTATCTTCTCTCACAAGGCATCACCAGGTAGCCCTGTCCTGGGCTAGTTTTTTTCAATTTGTGATGTCAATGCCACACTTCTTCAGGTTTGCTCTGAGGGTCTCCTTGAAGTGTTTTCTCTGGCCCCCACATGTCTTTTGTCCTTGGCTGAATTAGGAGTATAGCAGTTATTTTGGTAAACATACATCAGGCATGCGCACACAATGCCCTCCACTGCAGCTGATGTTGAATACTCAGTGCTTCTATGCTGGTGGTGTTAGCATCAATAAGGACACTGGCATTTGTGTGACAATCCTCCCACTTTATACCAAGGATCTTCCAGAGGTAGCACTGGTGAAGGATTTCCAGGCTTTTCATTGGTCCCTGTAGGTCACCCAAGCTTCACAGCCATAGAGAAGAATTGGGATTATCACAGCATTATAGAAGAGGGGCTTTGTTTGAGTCTTGATGTTGTGATCATTGTACACATGATGATACCATCTTTTAAAGGCAGAGCTGGCACATCAGATCCTATACTAGATCGCCTCATTGATGTTGGCCTTCTTTGAGAGAGAACTGCTGAGGTATGCAAAGTGTTCAACACTCTCCAGCTCCTGTGTGGTAATAAGGATCTTTGCCAGGGGAGTTGATTGGCTCAGAGCAGGCTGGTGAAACACCTTTGTTTTTCCAATGTTAGCGGTCAGTCCCAGGAACTGTTATGCTTGGGTTTGTAGGTCCTCCTTAGTATGTGCAATGGCAGCGCAATCATCAGCATACTGAAGAAGTAGTATGCAAGGCAAATTCCAATGGCATCCTTTTATTCAGTAAATGTGTAGAGCAGGTGCTTGTCATTACAAACACTATCTTCAGACAATGTGACAGGAACAAAACAACATGGCAACACCCTTGCGTAAAACAATGACACCTCCTTGACTACATCATTGTAAGAGTGCGTGATCTAAAAGACATCCATATCATGCATGTCATGAGAGAAGCCAATGACTGCTGGACCACTCATCGTTTAGTGAGATCAATCATGTCCATCAGTGTTGCACTGATCCATCGAAAGTAACCCAAATCAGTCTGAAGACAGTACAACATCAGGATATCTATACACATGCCTGATGCCTGCTCCAATGCCTTCTAATTAGAACACTTCAGAGCAGACTTTATTAACTGAGTCTGCAGCTTCGGCATTACATGCATTCAGCATCAAATAAAGATTGTTGAACAAGCTTAAGTTAAGGGGCCCCTGCCTCCATTGTGAAGCATGGGACACAATACAGGAGATGCGGTGGGCAATTAATTAGAGCAGCTCTTGAGAAGTGCTCTAATTGAACTGTCTTCCTCCCCACCACAGAGCATGTGTAAAGATTCTTCAAATGTCTTCAGACCCCCTAGAGACCACAAAGCCCTCCAAACACATCTTGGTAAGAAACTTGCAAATTTTAGGATTGAAAATGATAACACTTGTGTTGAGGAAGATTGGGAAGCCATGAGGCTTTCATGGAATCAATCAGCTTTATCACCCAACACCATTAGGACTGAATTGATGAAAACAATGCTGAGATCAAAGCCCTTCTCACTCATAAAAAAAAAAAAAGTTGGCATGTATGGGAACCTAGGACTGAGCCCAGTCAGCTAACCCCTGGTTTTGAGGCTGTTAAACTGAATGTACACTGCGTCCTAAGTAGTATGTCAACAATGTAATTTTAAACTTAATCTAGCCAGGACTACTGAGTGAAAGGGAGGGGGATAGAGAACATAGAAGGAAATCTGAAAGGTAGAAAAGAAAGTGTGGACAGAAGAATAATTATACTGGTTTAAAGGGGGGAAATTTACTGTGGTTGAGCAGAATATACTGTAACTGATTCATCTGTTTGATCCCGCCTTATGTAGAAGTTAAACTAGAGCACTTTATCCCTGAGTAACACATGGTTAAATTACTGTGGTTTATCTTCACTTAGTATGGGATAGGAGCAGACCGATAACTGATCAGTGGATGCATGCTCATTAGCTGTAATTCCTTGGAGCATGTGCCTTGAGCACAACAGGATCCAAAGCTGGGTTGTTAATTGTTTGAAAAGTCTAGTGAAGATGACCTTTCACATGGCCTAAGATGTCAGTTAAAGCATAGAAGGAAACCTAAGCTTTAGCTTGACCTGTATGGGCCATGTTAAAGTACACACTTCTTTGTTTGCATGAAATTTTTCGAACATGTTGGCACATTAGCTAATATGTGCTAATACTAGAGTGACAAACCCAAGGCCAGGCAACACCCTAGTGATATCTCAGGGTGAGGGGTGGGGTTCTGGAGCTGGGTGCACAGTACTGGTTTTAATTGTTTTCTTTGTTTTGTTTTGTTTTTTATTGTGTGTTTCTTGCTGAGTCAAATATTCATTTTAATCTGCAGAGTCCCCTGTGCCGAGAAGCCCTGTTCCTTGTAAATATGAGTGGGATGGTGGGGTCACCAAATAGGAACAGGGAAGGTATTTTATATAGATCCTGAGGCTTTAATAATATACTGTAGGATGTATTTGCAAGATGGGTACACATCTTTTATCCCTTCATTAACACAATTTTTTTCTGGGTAGTTCCCTCTTTGATCAAACATTGAATGCACTGTATCTTACTGCACATTGTCTAGGTAGGTTTTGTGCTAGACACCACAATACACAACCTTTACCAAATGTTATTTTTGAATGTAGCCTTGTAGTAAAGGCCTTGGTGCAGATAGGTTGATCACTACTGGATGCTACATCAGGGTAAATGTCTGCTTCACTACTCACCCACCTTTATCTCTACTGTCACCAACTTGTGATTTGATTATGTCTCTAGGTTATTAGTTAGTTTTTAAATCTTTTTTTCTAGCTCTCATAGTTACAGAAAAAAAAGAAACATGACCCATATGCTACCTAAGGGCTCAAAAAAATCCAAACAACCCTCCCAGCAAACAATGTGAATGCCCCAATTATTTTTTCTTAAAAAGTCCTATTATTTTAAGCCAGTCTCCTGATGTTTTGAGGTCTTACTCATTATTTTTTAGTGTTTGGGGTTGCTAGGCCTTCCTCACTCCCATCTTTGATTCATAAGCAGGTACCCCAAGCGTTGCAATGGGTTCCAACTTTGGAAAGATTTGGAATTATTGTCAGGAATGGGTGGATGATTCATTCTGAGCTCTCACAAGACAATCATGCAGCTGCCCCTGTTTCAAAATCAGCAGCACCGCCAACTTGTCTCCATCAGCCTTGAGAAAACAGGAAGCACAACGGCCACCACAGGAAGTGGTACGTTCTTACACCCACTCCAAAAGCTTAGCTGCTGAACCTATTGCAAAACGTTAACAGAACACTGCAGGGTACTGCAAGAGAGAGAGAGAAGAAATCTGCTGACCTCTTCGTGTCCATACGATTCGTGGCTTCATTTTCTCAGGCCCGTAACCTAACTCGTACTTAATAGACAACAAATGCTATGTCTCTTGGTCAACTCTGCTTTAATGCCTGGTACTGAGATGACATTCTTAGGGTTTTGGAGACTGTCATCCTTGTTCACTGTTCTGTTTTATTCCAGTAATTTGTTCAGTTCAATAGAAGAAAAGCAGCCAGACGGGGACCCTTGCCTAAAAGTCTGACAGCCTAAAAGACATATGGAGAAAACAGAGAGGGTTGTTTGCCTTTTGTTTATAACAATTAAGTCATTTTCATATGTTTTGAAGAAGAAGTGGGTCTTTTTTAGAAATTATATAATTGAGGAAATATTGGTTGGTCTGATAATACTGTGCTGAACAGGATATTCTATGCTGGTGTCAGGAATAACTGAAGGAGATGAGTGGGGCATCTTGAAGGCTGGCATCAAATGACAAACAAAAAAGGACAGGATGAATGTGATAGATGAAGTGATCCAAAATGTTGCCTAGCCATGTCGTCTACACACACCCTAGGTTGTGGTTGTGTTCTTAAAAATTCTCAGAAGTGCACATTCAACCTGTAGGTCAAAGGGAAGCAAATACAGGATTGTAGTGGCCAAAGGAATCAAAACTCATGGAAGAGGTGATATCTTTTATTAGACCAACTAGATATTTGCAAAAAATATACTTCATCCAATTATATTGGATTATAGTGGTTGCATTCAGAATGGATTGGGGTTGATGTGGAGATTGGGAGGCGGGAGTAGAAAAAGTTGCAGCGATCAAGATTAGAGATGGTCATTGAAAGGGAAGATATTGTGAGGCTTAAGGTGGGCAATTTTTTTTCAGTCAAATATTTATTTTTAAAATGTACAGATAGGGTTATTTGCAAATTCATGTTAGATTAATCAGTTGTTTTGCCCAAAAAAACCCACCCCACAGAAAAAAGTGTGAACATTTCAAGTGGTTTGGTTTTCTCATCATTAAAATGATACATTTCAAATTTGTTTCAAAATTTTGTTTACAAAATTCTGTAAAGGTGATTTGTTTTTTAGAGGGATTAAAAAAAAAAAACACATTAAATTTTGTATCAAATGAAATTTTCAGTTTAACCCACAATTATATTTTTGGCTTATATTGAGAGCAAAAAAATATGGTTTTGAGATTGATCTAAAATTCATTATTTCCCAGTGTTTTGGTTCAAGCAACAAAAAATAATTAGCTACATGGTTCTAGTCCAGGCAGATAAGAGTTATATCCTTAAGAAGTGTATGTTCAAGCCATGACCAAACAAGGAGAAGGAGAGACAAAAGTGATCACTATTTACTTACTCCTCGTGACAAAGAGAATGATGCTTTCATCAACAGTACCGAAGAGCAGAGGATGTGGAAATTCATATTACAAGAGTCGTGAGAGGCCCCTGTTGAAGGTCACTACAAGTATTGGGATCTGTCTCACTAGATTGTGGGAGAAATACTTGCAAGTAGAAGTAATTGCATTTGGGTAGTAAAGTTAAGTGCAGAATCCCCTTGAGCAATGCAATATAGATTACTAAAAACATGTTAAAGAGCACTGTAGATAATTGCCACATTGCTTTGCCTCTTGTCCCCTGGATCTTAGGCCATTTCTCTTCCTTTCTCACATTTCAGTTGTTGCAGTAACAGGAAAGTGGGCTTTGACAATAGTAAATTCAGCAACATTCTACCATCTCATAATTTGTTTCTGCCCTGTGATGGGGCCCTGCCTACAGCAGAGAGAAATTCATGACAGACCTGAGACACAACTAGAGAATGTTGTTTTTTGAAATAATTAATTGTAAATGGCTCCTCCATTTTGAAGTAATTCATTTGATACAGCTTTTTTCCATTTTGTATAGTCATTCAACAGAGACTTCAACTTGCCCTGTAACTCCCCTCATTATGTTAACTCTTCTAATAGCACATGTTTTGGGATTTTTCTAAAGCTGGTAACTTTTTTTCCCCCCTACCATGAAGTAGTTTTAATTTCAGGTATATATATTGTGGCAACATGACTATTTCCAGTACTAAGAACATCGATCCTCTTCATCCTGATTTAACACCCCTGCCTGATACCTACTGCAAGCTGATTGTTTTTCAAATTAAAAAAAAAAAATCAAGAGGCTGATTAAATAATAAAACAATAAATCAAGAGTACAGGCTACTCCTCTGCAAAAGCTGGTTTTACAGCTGCTGTTTTATGTTAAGGTGTGGTGATGTAAGAGTGGAATCTGTTGTCACATCCTGGAAAGTCAACTGGCATGTGAAGGAATAAACTCAATACCGTATCAGTCAGGATACAAATCTGGCTTGGGCAGGCAGAAAGCTCACTAGTTTCAGGTGGGATTGCAAAGGAAAATGGTCACCTGAGACATGTTTCTTATTAAACAAGCAGTTAGGACCAGGGAAGCACCAGGATTTCTTTCAGTGAAATGTTGAACGGCCTAAATTTAGCAGTAGGTGCAGACTTTTCTAGAAGGGAAGATATAAATTAACAACCAGGAAAGAATCTCAAGGGTGTTAGAGACATTTACTCCATTACTTGTTACCATGTGCAGAGTGTAAGAGACTTGACTTCTGTCTCCCACTGTGACTGATCTCCAAAGATCTTGATCTTTATTTTTGTATTCAGTTGAGAGAAGCCTCCTCTATGTGTTTTGGAAATTAAGTCAAATAACATTTATTCTTTTTGCACCCTGGTTGAAGCCACCCAGACTTTAGCTCTGACAAACTGTAAGTTCTGAGTAAATCAAAATTCTCTTGTACCAGTTGAAATTCCCTTTTACCTTTTCCAGATCTGTGATAGATAAGCTGACTTTGACCTCATTTCTCTTCCTAGGTCCTGGAAGCTGTCCTTATGTTAGTTAAACTGTCCTCACTTCTAATTTTGTTTCTTGCAAGCTCTAAAACAGTGAAGCTCAACCTCTGGCCCATGGGCCAAATCTTGGCATGTCATCCAGCCTGTGGGCTCCTCAAAGGTCCAGAAATTTGGTGGCAGTGGGGAGTGGTAGCAGCATTGTTTCCAGTGCTGCAGCAATTAATGGTGCCACCACTCCCACGGTTGCTCTATGGCCAGATCACAGACCAACCCTGTGTGCCAACCCCAGCCTGGATCTGACCCATTGACTGACCCCCTGCCCAAGATCCAGCCTATGAACTGGCCCTGTCCAGCCCTGACTGATTGAGCACCATTGCTCTAGAATTAAAAGAAAATCTTAGCTCTGCCCTGCTTGTCTCATCCTTGTTCCTGAATACTGGGATGCAGACAGTCTTTTCTCAGTGTCACAGTGAGCAATGTGACCTAAAACATTTATCTGGTCCCTTGTAAGGATTATGGCTTTGTCTTTGTTTCCAGTAATCTGTCCCATGCATGGATTTTCCCTGGTCTCTTTCTTGTCTTTTCAAGTGCCAGATATCTATTCTGGGAGGGTATTCAGATTTCCCTTCTATTTTCCCTTCCAGCTTCTCCAGTTGAACATGTATAACATGTTCAAATTGTCTTGCAATTACATCTCTTCTAGCTCTGCCTCTAGCCTGTGCAGTCCCCACATTTGTTTCTCTAGTTTCTCCCTCTGCTGTTGTTACACAGAAGGCAGAAGGGGCTCAGACAGAAGTTACGTTTTTCATGCGATCGCCCCCCTGAAAGCACTCTACAGCTGTTCTGTGACACATGCATGGCTGCAGAACACTTTTAAAGTGGCCAATCACATGAAAAAGTAACCCTCATCAAATGAGGTATCTGATGAAGTCACTGCTTTAGAACACCACAGGGAACTGCTTTACACTGCTCTGCTTTAGAGCACCGTAGGGAACTTGTATTCCCTAGGGTTAATTTGCCATGCGATTAGGGCTGGGGTGATGCAGCAAGAGGAGGTGGAGGGAGGGGGAAGCGAGCAGCAGCAAGATGCCATCTGGGGTTTGC
This sequence comes from Alligator mississippiensis, assembly GCF_030867095.1. Classification (NCBI taxonomy): domain Eukaryota; kingdom Metazoa; phylum Chordata; order Crocodylia; family Alligatoridae; genus Alligator; species Alligator mississippiensis. The sequence goes on from NC_081825.1 coordinate 228,307,053, forward strand.
CTGGCCCATGCTGCAGTGGGACAGGTCGATGGGAGTCCCCCTACCTTTTGCCCTCCCCCAGCCCCACCTCCAGCTCAGGCCAGGCAAACCCCAGACAGCAGCTTCCCCCTCCCTCCCTGCTGACAGCTCTGGAACTGGGGAGAGGTGTGGCTCCTCAGCTGGGGAGAGGGGCTGCTCCTTGTCTGGCTGCTTACCTGCTTGCAGGCTTGATCCCCTCCCCCAACCCAACAGGTGAACATCTGTTGGGTTGGGTGGGGAGAGCTCTAACTCATGGCGCTTTATATAAAGCACCATGAGTTAGAGCAGGGGCCTGCACATCTGTCAGCACTGAAGCAGATCTGTCAGCACTGAAGCAGTCCCTCAGACAAGCATCTGAATATATAGCTTTCTAGGCCTTCATTAATGAATAGGGACACTGGGAAACCTTAGGTCCTAAATAGATGTCTTGCTGAACCTCCATTTGCTGTCTCCTATTTAGCTAATCCTTTTGCTTGTTCTGTATTCTTCATTTCATATAGAAAAGCTAGTATATTGACTTAACTCTTCATCACCTACTTCCTATTAAGCTCAAACTCCTTTATAGTAGGATTCATTCCATGAGAGAGAGTTCACATGTATGTGCTTTTGCTTTTTTATTTACTGGTAAACAGGAAAAGAAAATTAAAAACAAACAAAAAGAAACAAAGTACAGTTAAACTTTAAGATATGCAGGGATTTTACTAAGAAATTACAGACTCTCCTATCTTGTAAACCCTTGTCCCATTCTCTGAGATTTTCTGGCCATTTTTTCCCCAAAGTGAAGGGTGTTCTTCCTGCAAAGTCCTCGACTTCAGCCCCCCATGTGATTCAGGGCAGACATCAAACTCTAAGGTTGGTAATTTTCAGAAAGTCCCCTTCCTCCTCTACTGTACTGGGATGCTCCAAAATAACCCAGGAAGAGGCCACTGTAAAAAGCTAACCCTCCTCATTTTGTTTTCATTCTTTTCCTCTTTTATCCACTTGCTGGATAATGTCAAGTAGTTAGCAACTTGATTGTTTTCTCCTCTCTCAGGTGAAAAAATAATTAAGGTTTGGAAGAAACCAGGAGCAATCTGCCTCCTGTAGCCAAATCATGTATTTCATCCATGTATTCCAGTCACTGCCAGGCTTTACCACCTCTCCCACTGCATGCATAGATTAAATGCTGTTTCTCTAGATCATACATAAGTGCCCTGTTTTTTTGCATTTATCACTGCAAGGTCAGTTTGGCTGAGGGAGAACAGTAGGGCTTTGCTGAGAGGGATTGTTTCTGGATCTTTCTCTTTCACAGTGAGTTGCACTAGCCTTTGTGGGAAGGACGGAAAAAATAGTGGTTTCACATAAACATTCTCAGAGACTGTTCTTCTGTGAGGCAATCCTGGAATTTCCCAGCAGTCTCTTGTTTTCTTGGGCTTTCAAGTGTATCTTTGGTTGAGTTCTTGGCCCTTTCTTTCCTAAGATCCCAGCACAGATGGGCAATAGGACTCTTTCTCCCTCTTTCAGTAGTATGAAAAATAACCTTTCCTGCTCAGGAGACTCCAGGGGAATGTCAGGGCAGTAATAACTTAATCCAATGAAGAACTGGGAGGTGGGGCTGCTGGTTGCCCCAGTGGAAGCATTTTATCGGAATAGTTACTGCTGATCTGTATCGCTCAGCCACACAGAGGTTATACAAAGAGCAGCAAAGCCCCAGGAGCATAACAGTCGGTCTGTTCCTAACCTCAACCTTTATCTCTCACAGCCAGCTTCCTCCACACACCGCAGGAACCATGTGATATTTTACACTGAGGCAACACTCAGCAACTGAGTCTGTCCCCCCAAAGGATGCAGAGAGGAGAGGAGGGGGCATGACCACAGGATCAGTGTACAAAATGGGGACAGGAAAATATGGGGTGAAGCTCTGGTAAACTAGTTCCAGACTAGTAACCTTATGACTTCTTGAGTAGCTTTGACAGGACTCTCAGCTACAATTCCTTTTTCTCAAATTGCTGCATTCAGCTTTAGGCAGAAGAGAAAATTTTGGCTAAAACCTGCTGAATGGAAAGAGTAGCAGGAGTCAGCAGATCTATCTGAAGGCACCTGTGACCTCCCAAAAAGTCCCCCTCTACTGGGAAAGGATGTATTCATTGTAAATGGAAGTAGCGGAGCACCCTGTAAGGATCCTTCACTGTGGGATCACATAAACTTTTCCTGAAAAGAAATGTATTGGAAGGGGCTGGGTAGACAGGGAAACTCAAATTCTTTCTTTGTTTTGTTTGTTTGTTTGTTTGTTTTGGGGAGGGTGTCCTTGTAAAATATTCATTTAATGGAAGTGGTAGGACTTGCTAGAGTTAACAGGGTAGTAAGGCCTTTCAGTCCTGTGCATCCAGAGATTACTGAGCCTCTGTGTCTCCCCCACCTCACCATCTCCCCCCCAAAAAGAGTACTGATAGAGCCGATAAAAGATCTAAAGACTGGTGAGGGAAGGTAAGGACTGGGTACCTGTGGTGGTTGCTTATACAGAGAGGAAAAATGTGGTAGAGAGGAGAACTAGTTTGGTTGTTTGGGGGTGGGGAGGGCACACAACATATTTTGGAAGTTCCTCCTTTAATGATGTTATGTATCGTTTTTAATGTGTTTAATGTTTTAATGTCTTCAATCCTTCTTTCCCCACAACTATTTGAACTCTGTTGTGTCACAGTTCTGAGCATCTTGATCTGACATATTTGTCTTCTCTCTACCTGTGTAGGGCTAGCCTCGAAACTATTTTAGTTCTTAGTGCTTACTAAGAAAAATATCCTTAGGGAAATCGATAGAATTGCTTTCTACTTAGTCTGTTCTACATGGTTACTGGAGTATGCCTCATAAAATTATAAACTGCACAAACACTCTGTGGACCAAACAGAAAAACACATCAAGACAGCTGCACAAACCAACAGCTGTGACACACACAGGAAATTTGGATGGAAAGAACCATCAGTGCATTGAGACCATCCCCTGACCCGCTAACAAGGCCAGCTAACTCTCAGAGGGCTCTGCAAAAGAGAGTCCTTCATGTCAAACTTGATTTTTTTTTATTTTAGTGCTTCACAAATGCCCTAATAGGGAAGAAGCCCTCCCTGAGATCAGTCTTCTCTGAACTTCATTTTTGCTAACTTGAACTTCTGTCCACCCTGTAACAAAAAGTTCACAACAGACATACACATGCTAGATTCCAAATAGTTGTCAATCCACCATTCCTTTCCTAAATAGTCTGTACAATATAAGCCCAAGAAAAACAGAACAATATTATGTTACACTTAATATTAAGTATATCACCCAGAGGACCTATATTACCCAGTCCCTCTTCTGACTCTACAGCAGCTTTGGTTAAATTACAAACCCCATCCCAGGGATTACATGGCAAGCAGTAACAGTTGTTTGGCAGGCAGTGTGTTGAGTGACATGTCCCTTAGGGACTGTAGGAAATTAACAGCAGACCAGGTGGGACATGTCTGTTAAGAGTGAAAGAATACAGCTTTCCACGCAGCCTCAGAATACTACTCTTTACTTGATATTTCATTTGTTCATTTTCACATAGTGCATGGACTGGAGTGGATTCCTGGACTGATAAGCACAACAGGAAGCTTTAGAGCAGGGGTGTCAAACTCATTTGGCTGCTGGATCAGGTATGTTGGGGGAAGGCTTGACCTGGTCCACAAATCAGCCCCTGATCAGACCCAGGGGCAGCAATAGGGGCTGAATGGCAGGGTTTCATGAGCTGAATACAGCCTGCGGGCCATATGTTTGACACCCCTGCTTTAGAGGCTGTACCATAGGCAAGCACTTGGGACATCTTTGACCTCATAATGCCCCTACTGACAAATGAGCTAATTTCAAATCCATTCCAAGGACAAGCTCCAGGATGTGTAGTAGGATAAAGCAAATGTCCATTTGGCATTCAAAAATCCTCGGGGAAAAAAGGAATGTTTAATTAGTTAAAGTGTAAACCCGGGGTCAGCAACCCCCAGCACGTGTGCCGAGCATGGCACACAAGGCCATTTTGCTTGGCACACAACCGCCAGCCTGGGCTCTAAGCAGCTGCTGCCAGTCACAGAGCCCAGGCTGCTCACAGCACGCAGCTGGGAGGCTGCAAGCCCTGCTGCAAGCAGACCAGGCGCCATGGGCTGGCTGCAGCTGGGAGGCTTCAAACAGCTGCTCTGGGCTCCTGCATGTTGGCACTCCGGCACCTTCCAAGGTAGACATTGTTTTTTTTTGGCAAAAAACAGCCAAAAAACGTTGCCTACCCCTGCTATAAACTATAAAGATACTTGATTAAAGCTTTTAAAGATCTATAAATGTACAGACCATCTTGGCAAGTTCAAACTTAATCTCTTTTCTTTTTGTTAAGCTCATTTCATCTGCCTTTCTCTCAAGCCCATTTACATGCCAAGTGCAGGGAACCATATGTCTCCAGCGAAAGTCCTACAACAACCCAGGTGGAAAGTAGGAAGCTATAAATAACTCTTCCTCGACATAGAGAGAGAGACGGATCTGTTCGTTCCAGCAAAACCACCTTCTAAAAAAACCTACTGTTTTTCTTTGCTTTTGCCCATCTTTGTCATAAAACCACCTTAGCATACCCTCTTACCACCCACATCTTTGTCAAGAGCTCACCCTAAAACATCTGGTGCTCTTTCCTCCTTCATTCTGAGGCCTGAGGAACAATGTTGTGCATTCAAAAGCTTGTATAACTTTATCCCAAATACATAGTTAGTCCAATAAAAAATATCCCCTCTAAAAAATCCTCTTCTCCTTCATCCTCACATTTCTGCAAAGACATCATCTGAACAACTCTGTTTTTGTGGAGCAGTCTCTGAATTACAGACTTATGGAAAGACATTTCATAAATGTAAACAGAATTGCAAATGTTAAAAGATGAGACTGTGTTATAGTGAACAGTCTTGAATGCAAAGGTAGGAGACCTGCTGTTGTGTCCCTAGCTCCTTCACTGACTTGTAAGTCATTTACCTATTTCTTCAAAGAAGTGCAAAGTGTTTTCAGATCTATGAATGAGTAAAACACTTTACAAGTGCTAGGTCTTATTATCGTGAAGAACAGTCAAACTAAAAGTATGTTTCACACCTGTACACTACAGGTTTCTGAATGAATAGCCAAGGGATTCATACAGTTCTTATTCCCATATAATCCTTCATCCCTTATCCTCACCTATTCCAACTTAAACCACTTCCCCAGTTTTAATTTTGCCCCTTTGTTGTGGATACCTATTAATAATTAGTCATTACATCTAATCAGCATGGTGTGGTGAATTAACCATATTATTCTACACATGAATATTTTTACTTTGGTAGCAATGTTGTAATATGTGGTAAATCAGCATTTCCCAAACTTTTGGGGCTTTTTCTCTTGCAGCACTCTTGCACCCCTTCAGCTGCCATTGCTGCTTCCTTCACCACCAATTGCTCCTACTGTCAGATCCCCCTGCTGTTGCCCCAATTCCCCTGCCACTGCTTGCCGTTGAGCCCTCCCCTCCCCCCAAAACCTTTTGCTCCCCTATGCATATTTCACATCTTGGGAAAAGCTGTTGTATTCTGACTAATGATGCCCAGGTTGAACAGCATTTCATGAGACTAACTTCATTTATTGATGTGAATATTTAAAAATATAAAGCACTACTATGATTTTTTAACATGGTGTGTATACTGCTAGTCTGTGTAACCACTTCCCTCAACTTCCCTCCAACATTTTTTTCTAATGTTTATTACATTTTCTTGTTGCATTTTATTTCAAGTCAGATTGTAAATTAGGGGCTTATCTTCCTCTGTTTATACAGTTCTTACCATAAAGGAGCTCCTACTTGGCTTGGGAGCCACATCTAAAAGAAAATAGTAATGATATTTTTAGTACCATATTTACTCAAATACAAAACAAGGTATTTTCCCTGATCAGCATGTGGGGAAAATGCTCCTTGGATTACAATTGCATACAAGAAAACTGCATTAAATACATTGTCTGTCTTTGAACTGCTGTTAAAAGCAGTATGTGCTCAGTAATGAAATGAACTATGAAGCTGATTAAATGCAGCCAACACTGATGATGACTATAAAGTATATGGCCCATATTGGACAAACATGCTGATGGAAACTTTTTTTTTCTTGTGCAGCCCTGAAAAAAAACCAGGTAATTCCTGCCCCAGAGGGAATGAGCAGATGGTAGAAATGATACAGAAGAGAAGAGACTGGCCCAGAGAAGATGATGATGATGATGATGAGGGGAAGAAAGAAGACGAGGACAGAGGTGAAGAGGGGATAGGCAATGAGGACAATGAGGGAGAAAAGAACAACAACATCTATGGACTGGGGAAGGGAACAGTGGACTTAAGGGGTGAGGGGTGAAAATGAAAGGGGAGGTAGAGGCATGAGCAGCTGTATGGTGTTGAGAAGCTGTATGGTGTGATTGTAGTGGGTAAAAGAGATGGTGATGGATGCATGGGTGCGTGCATGCGGCTATTGAAATGGGGCTTTGATGGGGTAACAGTGTATGTGTGCTAGAAACTATCAAGTGAACCAGACTGGTCACAGACAGTGCTGCCAGTCTAGAGGTTTCTATATCTATTCACACACACACACACACACACACACACACACACACACACACACACACTTTTTCCCCCTAAAAATAATACACATATAAATGTAGGTCCGAAAGTGCTACTTAACAGGGGGGATATTGCGTACCTGTGCTAAAACTTGTAGCAGTTTCAAACAAAGTAACATGCATCAATCCTGGATAAACTAAGGCTATGGGTACTATATGCAAATTAATATGGTTGTGTTTATTTTGCTTCCATGTGCTCAAGGAGAGCCATGTCTGACAGTAAGAAAGGGAGCAAGGTACTGTAGGGAAAAGAAGTTGGGGGCAGAAGGCAAAGGTGATTGCTGACCCCCCCAGGTTTATTTTCCCTGCTATAGCATTTGGAGGGGAACAAATTCAAGTCAAACCTCCAATAATAAGATTCTATACCTAGAAATATATATCACATTTATAAATTTTCCATATATAGAATCTAATTATTGGGGGGTTATCTTATAGTCAGGGTTTGAGTAAATATTGGAAATAGCGGGTGTTTATGCACATGCTCTGGAAGTGGAGGGTGGGGGGAGCCATTCTAATTAAAGCACCGGGAGCATCACATGTATTAGAATCTGTGCACTGAAAAATGGTGGCAGGCGCACTTTAACTAAGGCTCGTTAAATGAGCTTCAGTTAAAACGACCCCACCACCATTTTTCAGTGCAGGGACACTGATACGCATGATGCTGGAGTCTGCTGGAGCATGGTAATTACCACACTCCAGCAGACTCACTTAACTGAGTCACCTCAGACGCGCTGTAATTGCTGCATGTATATAGGCATCCAGTGTGTTGGGAATAGAGTCCTTGCGGAGGATATAAGATTTCATAATCCCATAGTAACTTGTTGTTTTGAGTTTAGTATAGATTAGTATAAATCCATGCGCACTTTAGGGCAAAAACTAAGGCTGTGGACAGTCACATGGGTGAGGCTTAGTGGCGAAGGACTGAGGGTCAGTGGAGAACTGGCTGGAACCTTTACCCTTTTTCCACTGTCCTTTCATGTTGTTTGTTTTGGGGTTTTTTTGTTTTTGTTTTTTTTACAAATGAAAATTTTTAGGGTGAGAAAAAGAGAGGGTGGAAGTTGGATTCCAGTGAAATAACTGAGCAGCCTTAACTCTTTTGGTTTGTGACTTTCCCTTAATGGGTGTAAATCGTCATCTCCATTTTCTTAGGAGAAAGCCTTTATCCTAGGATTCTACAGATGTCATCATTGGCAATCTCTCGCAGCTGGCACAGAATCTAAAACAGCCTGCTTCATTAAATACTGTACTATAACATGCAATGGAAGGGAGTCCATTGATAAAAACGCCAATAAAAGGGAGAAAAGGGGGACAGTAGAGTTCTGGCTGCATGCCACCATATCCCCTAATGGTGCAACTTATGCAGCCAGGACTCTACTGTCCCCCTTTTCTCCCTTTCATTGGCAGCTTTTATCAATAGACTCACTTGCACTGCATGTTCAGTAAAAGCTATCTTTCTAACAACCAGCTGTGCCCACACACTCTATGCATCTGCAGCTTCTGGGAGCCCCAGGTCCTGCCAAGTCAGACAGGCATACTGCGGGCTTCGATCATTTCCAGGCTATTGAAGTTTATTGAAGTCATGCTTAGGAGAAAAGGTAAACTGCTTTAATTCACTTAAGTGATTTTCTAAGTGACTTTAAAAGCAGTTTAATAGGCTTGTATGCCTGTCCACTTTAGATTTAAACTTTATTTTAAACTGGTATAAGTGTTATGTGTCCATGCCCTAGCAGGGCAGCCTCAGATCTTGGTGTTTAAACACTGCACCATCCATAGATGAGTGCAGGAAACATAGCTTACCGCAGTCCAAGGGCCAGAGTGGGAGGGGCCAGAAGGGCAAAAGTCAGGGGCTCAACTTTGAGACGGGCAGGAAACAATGAGAGGGAGGGGGCCTTATTTCTTCAGCATAATTTTTTTGAGACTCCCATCTCATGATTCAGCAGCTCTGATGTCGATTTACAGTAACAAGGGAGGCAGGAGATGGTCTGTGTGGGAAGGAGTGTTTACAAAAGCGTCTTGTACAACTTCCTCTGGGCAACCCAGCTGTGTTATCAAGGGTGGGCAGCTGTGCAGGCCTAGCCCAGTATGAGGGGAGACAGCCCCCAGAGTGCAGAGAGAGGGTCTGTGGCAATCTTAAAACATGAGGGCTCTAGATAAGCTCTCGGCCTTGGAAGCTGAGAGCCTGGTCAGACCATAGGTTCAGCAGAGAAGATATGGCTGACTGGGTCCTTTGGTCAGGGTAGGTGAATTCCAGTAGTAAGACCTGGCTTAGTCTAGACTGAAAGCTTCAACAGTGTAAGACTAGCATGAGTGTCATACATGGGCCATAGAAGTGATTCTTATTTTTTCAGCACTGAGGAGGCCTCACCTGGCTTACTGTGTCCTGTTTTCAGTATTATGCTGCCAAAAATACATGGACAATTTAAAATCCAGGGAGGACAACAAAAATAAGTAGAGGTCTAGAAAATATGACAGAAGGAAACGTTGGAAGTATTTTGATTATTTAATCTACAGAAGAGAAGACTGGAGGAAGATATATTATTAAGTGAGCTGTTTTATAAGAAGAATGACAATAAACTTTTTTCTGTGTCTAGCGGGCGGAGAACAAGAAGCAATGGTCTTAATTTTGTAACAAGATGACTTAGGTCAGATATTAGGAATAACTTTATAAATAAGCAGGTGGTTAAGCAGTGTAACAGATTATCTAGAAAGATTGTGGAATCTTTATAACTGGAAGCTTTTCAGTGTAGGTTAGACAATAATTGTCCTAAATGGCTTAGGCAGGGATGATCCAAGCTTGAGAGAGGAAAATTAGATGACCATCTAAGGTCTTTATAGATCTTGCTTTCTTATGATTCAGGGCAGGGCCAATTTCTTATTCTGTCTGTGCATCACCCAATATAATGGACAACAAAGCAACATAAATAGTACTGATATATCCTGCCTAATGCTGGTTCCTCCTTCCTCCTGTACTTGTGTGTCAGAGTACTACAACAGTATTCCCAAGAGTTTAGAAATCAGGAAGCAAGCCTACAAAAATACATGGACAATTTAAAATCCAAAGTAGGACAACAAAAATAATTAGAGGTCTAGAAAATATGACATGATTGACTAAAAAAACAATCTTGAGATTAAAAAAATAATTAGTATTAGGGAATTCCTTTGTCTGGAACAGTCAGTTTTATAGTTTCAAGCTTTTCTCCACAACCCTGAGGGATATAATTTTTTTAATGTTATTTTATTTTTTGCAAAAATGAAACGTGAGATTCTCGCATAATACCATGACTCCTCTAGCAGGCTGGGGCTTTAAGCAAAACACCAATTATTATGAAACTTATGAAAAATGACAAGAATTTGCAGTAGTGCATCTTGCTTAATTCCTCCCTGTTTGTCTTCTTTCACCAGAGTATACAGGTCTTTTTATTTCCTCCAAAACAGTGATGCTTAAAGTCATTTTCCTCTCTTACGACTCCAGCCGTGTTATCTACTCAAATCCCTTTGCTGTCTCCCCTCACTGACCACATCCAACTGCAAGAAACTTGTTTGTCTGATTCTCATCTGCAGCCTTACAAATCTTTCCTTACTACCTGTCTGTTCATTTCCTCTTCCTAAACCTTTTTATAACTGCTCCCTTCACAGCTTTTTCCCACTAGCTACTTTGTTCCTTCTTCCCTTACACCCTTACACCTAAAATTCCCTCCCTCTTGCCATCAGATCCCTTTTCTAAATTTACTTCTGTTTGAAGCCTTTCAACACTGATGACAGCAACAGGAAAAGACTGCTTTTTTCTGAGACTGCTATGTTTGGATTTATGCATGAATGGCACTGTTTGTCTAACTCAGGGGTGGGCAAAATATAGCCCACAGGCTAGATCCAGCCCGCCAGACTATTCTATCTGACCCACTGGGCCCCTAAAAATTTAGAAAATATTTATCTGCTCCTGGCTGCCTGTCAAAGATGACAGGAGCTGGGGCAGTAGGACCCAGGGGGAGCCAGCAGCAGGACACAGCAACCCAGCCCTGCTCCACCCGCATCCATTTCCCTGCCTTTGTGCCTGCACACTGCTCCAGCACCAATTGGCTGCATTACTGGACAGTGGGAGCACAAGGCCTGCACCAGTACCCCAGGGTGTGTGTGTGTGTGTGTGTGTGTGTGTAGGGAGGGACTCTGTGTGTGTGTGTTTGTAGAGTGAGTCCCACATGCACACCCCCCATACACATGCACCCACACCCTCCCTCACACTGCCATACATGCAGACCCCCACATCCACACCCTCTCACACAGCCCACCCACCCTCCCCCCATACCCACCCACATGCTCCCTTACCCCACATCCACACCTATCCACCCCCACAGACACACCCACACACCCCCAATACCCACATATCCACAGCCCCCCACAAAACTATGCCCACCCACAATATACAAGAGTAAGACTTCATTTTAAGTTATTATATACAATCACCTCTATGTACACTACACAAACACATGTAAACCAGGACAAAAATATTTTTTGAAATCAAATTAATGAATGTTTTAGATGTTCAGTTTTTAGAGTATAATGTGGTATTTTTCTGGTTCCAAGATGGCAAAACTCCTTGCTGAAATTGTCACAACTGAAAGTTGTGATTTTTTGTTTGTGTGCGCTTCGGCACTGCTAAATTATTTTCCCGCTAAATTGCAGCTTCTTTGCACGGTGGAGTTTTCTGCTGCAGAAGAGAACCCCGGTGCAACGGAGAATTTCCTGCCAATTTGTAGCTTTCTTTGCATGGTGCATTTCTTTTTGCATCTAAGAAATGCTCGGTGCAAAGAGTTCCCGCCATTTGTATTCAAATTCGAGCCACATTACTGGTTCACATTAAATTATGCACATGTGGCAGCTAGCGATTGGCTTGCTAGCCATATAAGAAGCTTGTGTGGTTTCCGCCCAAGTTGTAGGACTCCACAAACACCAGGAGGAGGAGACTTCATGCTATGTGAAGATCTCTAAGTGCTGCGGATCCTCACGGACCCAACACATTTCTTAAAAGGCAATAGAGGCCTGACCAGCCTCTGGCCTCTCCCCATCGCCGATAGATTCCTAGACGTATCCCTTCCTGCACAAGAAACAACCGAACCCATGGAGCTTCAACAACTCCGTGGGAAAGAACGAACTTGTCGTAGTCCTCTAATGAGGATTTAAGCGGAGCTGTGCCTGGAAACTGTCCAGCCTACACCACGACCACCTTTGGTGTAAGTAAACAATCTTTAAATCAACCACTATGCGTCCGTGACTAATTCTAGCTCACCTCCGGTCTTCTCCGACCCCGCGTGCCCGGGCTGCTGGCCACGGCCCGCGTGCACAAAAGGGCCCGGATCGCTCCCAGCCTGCACGTGGCGACGAGGATGGGATCAGGAGAGGACACGTTAGAGCTAGAATTGGTTAAGAACTGCCCTTGGCGTGATAACCAACGCCAAGTTAAAAGCTTTGAAGAACTGGAAGCGCATATCGCTTACCACCAGGCGGGCGGAACGGGTGAGAGATTTGTCAGCGGACGCCTGTCGCTGAAGGGAGAAGAGGGAGTCTCCAAAGACGGAGCCCCGAGAGAGAGGGAAGTGTATTTGCTCCCCGCGGCGTTCGGGTGTATAATGAGAGACGAGCGGGTCCTGTTCAGGCCCCTCGATACTGTGTCCCTCGCCAGAGTTAACCCGGTGGGCGAAGCGAACCCAACCTTCACCCGGGAGTGTGCCCGATGCCTACGATATGCTCGGGAGAGTGAAGAAATGGTGCCAATCGGCCGGTTCCCTCCCCTCATGGCGGCTAGATTAAGAGGTCACGAGCTTCCATCTGAGCTCCGCGAAGATCTGGAGACGGAGGAACGCGTCGCAGATGAGAGGGTGGCCCCGCGGTATGACAAGGGGGGAGAGTTAAGTGCAACTTTTCGTACGATTACTAATTTAATGCACAAGAATTTAAGTTTAAAAACCCAGCTGCAGATGGCTATTCAAGTGGTCAAAGAAGCGGCTGAGAGAAAGGAGCCTGAAACGCCAGCCCAAGATGGCGCCGAGCAAGAGGGAGACTGCGTGGAAGAACCGGAAAAGAAGGGTGGAGCTTCAGAGGAACCCGCGAGAGTTTGGTCAGCGACTCCGCCCATCAACGCAGCGTCATCTCTGGTGGCCCTGCCTGGCGACGCCCCTACCGACCACGCCTTCCTGCCGACGAAGGAGAGAGTCAAGCGGAGGAGTGCATCCGCCCCTCCTGCCTGAAGCAGCAACAGCAGCAGTGACTCCTGCGGCAGCAGTTCAGCCTATAACAACATCAACTCCTGAAAGAGCAGCTTTCCCTACAACAACGACTAATCGAATTGCTACTGCCTACTATGCTCGCACCAGAGCTGAGTTGCAGGATTTGTGTAGAGCATCAAGAATCCAGCCTGAAGAGACTCTAGCTGTATGGTTAGGACATTTGGTCATGGAACTTGGATCCGACCTGCTGAACCAGGAAGAAGCAAGCTTCCTAGTTAGACAAGCTTCGTGGAGTAGAGGACATGTCACTGACATCGACATGATAATGGTCAACGTTCACTGGCCTATTCCACTGCCAGCGCTTGTTGCAGGACTGATTAGTCAAAAAGCCCACGTATGGCATGAAGGACGGCCAGAACATACCGGCGCAAAGCATCTCATGCTAGCAATCATCGGAGTCTCGTACTGTGCTTGGAACCCCAGAGCATGTGCGCTGGGACTGACATCACTCCAGCGAATAAGACCATGGCCTCACCATCATCTACGAGATCCTGGGACCATTCCAGTAACCGTTCACAGCTTAGACAGTTGCCTCAAGATTTATGGGCGAAAAAACATCGTCGTCCTCCGGATTCTGTTCAGCCCAATGGTGAACCAACCTGTGAGTAATCTTCTTTGTCAGTTGTCACTACTGCGTATCCTGATGGAGCCAAGATTATCTCTTGATCAGGACTGTCGACACACGACCGGACTTCAAGGCACCAGACGTTGTGAATCCGATCTTCCACCACTGCCTCCGAGAACCCTAGAGGAGCGATACATGTTTGGATTTCTCCTACGGCGTTCTGGACTCAACAAGCGGCAGCTTCAGATTTTAGGGGACGCAGGCCAATGGCAATTGGCCTATGAGTTAGGTTTCCGTTATTTAGAGGAGCCAGATGATGGATCCTCAGCGATTTTGTCCAATTGAGAATATAAGCCATGAAAATTTTGTAAATCTGTTAAAGATGTGTTAACCTATTTTTTTTGAGAGTTTTTGTTTACAGATCCGAGATTCAGAGTGCGTGGCGAAGAGGAGCCCTAAAGGGATGACATCACCGAAAGAAGTGAGGGCCTGACGTATGACTTCGCCATGACGCCCACTGAAGCCCTGATCGTGCAGTTTTGTTATGAATCAGATTATGTGTTTGTGTTGATTATTGTTTCTTGATTATTATATAACTCAATCCCAGGACAGCGAATTTTATGTTTGTTTATTTGTTTGTTTGCTTATCTGTTTGTTTGACAACTTACGACAAAGCTCTAGATCATTAGAATGATAAGTGTATAGCATAATTTAGCTATGCCCTCAGCAAGGGGGGATGTCACAACCCAAAGTTGTGATTTTTTGTTTGTGTGCGCTTTGGCACTGCTAAATTATTTTCCCGCTAAATTGCAGCTTCTTTGCACGGTGGAGTTTTCTGCTGCAGAAGAGAACCCCGGTGCAACGGAGAATTTCCCGCCAATTTGTAGCTTTCTTTGCATGGTGCATTTCTTTTTGCATCTAAGAAATGCTCGGTGCAAAGAGTTCCCGCCATTTGTATTCAAATTCGAGCCACATTACTGGTTCACATTAAATTATGCACATGTGGCGGCTAGCGATTGGCTTGCTAGCCGTATAAGAAGCTTGTGTGGTTTCCGCCCAAGTTGTAGGACTCCACGAACACCAGGAGGAGGAGACTTCATGCTGTGTGAAGATCTCTAAGCGCTGCGGATCCTCACGGACCCAACACATTTCTTAAAAGGCAATAGAGGCCTGACCAGCCTCTGGCCTCTCCCCATCGCCGATAGATTCCTAGACGTATCCCTTCCTGCACGAGAAACAACTGAACCCATGGAGCTTCAACAACTCCGTGGGAAAGAACGAACTTGTCGTAGTCCTCTAATGAGGATTTAAGTGGAGCTGTGCCTGGAAACTGTCCAGCCTACACCACGACCACCTTTGGTGTAAGTAAACAATCTTTAAATCAACCACTATGCGTCCGTGACTAATTCTAGCTCACCTCCGGTCTTCTCCGACCCCGCGTGCCCGGGCTGCTGGCCACGGCCCGCGTGCACAAAAGGGCCTGGATTGCTCCCGGCCCGCACAGAAATGAGTACTTCTGGGGGGCAAGGGGAGGGACTTCTGGTGGCAAAGGTCAGGGATTAGGGAGTGGGACTTCCAGTTACAATATGGCAACCTGGGGTGGGGAGGCACATGTCAAGGGGCAGGGCTACCCATGTGGCCCTCGACAGCTTGCCAAAACTCGGTAAGCAGCCCTCTGCCTGAACTAATTGACCACCCCTGGTCTAACTGATCTTGCAAGCTTCTTGGAGCCAGGACTGTGTCTTCTAAGCTTGTAATAATAATGATACCTCAGCCTTGACTCATGATATTTCTTGTTTTTATTGATCTGAATCCCCCTCCATATACACCTCTGCCCTGTCAATGCAATGTTGTCATGACTTACAGCACCCCCTGCTAGTCTAGTCCTGGGATTATCTTCTCACTGGTGGAGAAAAAAAAAAATTTACTAATTTCAAAACTCATCTGAGGAACCTTTAAAACAAGTGCACTCATCGTAGTTCCAATTTTATTTCCTTGCTAACACTTCAAACAAAGAGGTGTGGAGGAGCCCATGGCCTGGCAATTGCCTCCATCTTTAAGAAGTTGTTCCTTTCTACAGAGTATCTTTCTCATACAGTTTTGATACTAGCAGTTGATATCCTCTTTGTTCTTCTCCAGCAACTCCTAATTTTGCCAAGTTATTGGTTGGTTTTGTGATCAGTCCAAATATAGACTACACTATGTATGCACTCTCATTTGCAACCTTGAAAAGGTTTACATTTAAGACTCAACAAGAGACAAGAATGTTATTCACTGAATCCTACACATATGATCAACTGGTGCCTCTTGAAACTGGGGGGGCACCATTTGTAGTCGGCGGTGAGTGGGGACTGCCTGCAGATGCCAGCAGTGGTGTCGGCAGTGGGAGGGGAGGGGGTGTGGCAAGCAGCTACCGCCCACAGAAGCTGATGGCGGATGTGGCGGCTGCCAATCTCAGGGGGAGCACGTGCTCCCCTGTGCCTCCCCCACACGTTGTCTATGCCTACACAGATGTTGTCCTCTGTTAGTGGAAAGCCAGACTCCAGATTTTAGCACATTGAGTCAGGCACTTGGAATCTGAGAAGCTGATAGATGATGTTTATCTTGCTGCATCAAGAAGCTAGATGAGTCAGGTCTGGCCCTAGTGCTTTGGGGTGGGACTTCTGAATCATAGCAGTAGTGCCTTGCGGGGGTTGTAGATCCTCTTGTATTCACCGAATCCTAACATTAGCATTCTATTTAATTTAAGTCCTGTTGCATTTGGTTTTGGAGTACAAATCTAATCTTATCACTTTGGTGTGTGGGTGCTACAGCAGTTGAAAATTAGGGATGCGGGCACTAGTGCTATATTCACAGATTCATAGATTGTCAGAGGCTGGAAGGGACCTTGCAGATCATTGGGTCCAGCCCCCGCGCTCTAGGCAGGAAGACAACTGGGGTTAGGTGACCCCAGTGAGGTGACTGTCCAGTTTCACTGTGGCTGGGAGTGAGTGTTGATCTCATTGCTCTCAGTTGTTGGAAGCATGAACCTTGCCTCTTGTGCTCTGGGATCTCACTGTTGTCAAAACAACCTGACAATAAATCTTGGTTCTATAACATTTGTATGTCTGCAACACTTTTGTTGAAGTACACTTGGGATTGTGGACTGTACTGTGTGAACTGAAAGTTCAGGAAGTGTGGTTCATGCTTCACTGTACAACCATGGAGAAAAACTCTCTGAGATGTGTAGAAATTAGGATAGGATGAATCGAGCCTTAAAGAATGGAAGCCCTAACCTCACAAAGACATCCCTTGCCATGCTCAGAACCAAGATTAATTCTGGATGTAGGAATCTGACAGGCTCTGTATCAAAAGAATTACTAAGGTCCAGCTCTGCTGCAGCCTCCTACCCCTCCCATTCTGTAACGTTTTCAAAGAAATAAAACACTGATCTGGAAGATCTGATCTTTACAATCCCTAGCACTGCTTGTGGCTTACATATGATCTGGTCAGCAATTTCCCTCCCACCCCCTTATTTGTCCCATTTCATTAAGGATTAAAGCTAAGAGCAGCACTTTCTCAGGCTCAATTTCACTGAATTTCTCATAAATGCTCCCATCAGCTCTAACTCATTTCACTCCTCTGACTGTTCCTGACTGCTTGTGAATCTTTCCCAGCCCGAGCCTTGCTGGCCCCTTCTGTGCACCAGCAAGACACTTGAGGTTTATCCACTGCAAGAAGAACAAAGCAGCCATCAGCTGCCCAGTTGTTCATTACAATCACTCAGTATAACTGCAGCTGGTGAAAATCAGCTTTGGCTGGAGATCCTGAGCCTATGTATAGAAATAGGAGCAGCTGGTGTGGCTGACGCTATGGTGCACACACAGTTAATATGCTGACAGAAATACTGAGGTTTACATCTGAAAAACCAGATATAAAAATAATATGATGAGTAAGACTAAAATTCCCTGTTCTGAGCTTCCATGGGGCCTGCTCCCCCCCCCCTCATCAGGGCTCAGCAGTCACTTCTGCTTTTCTAATGTGCCTTGCAGAACTGTGTCCTGGGATGAGTCAGAGCACCACTTCCAGACAGTGCTGTTACTGCACTTGGCTCCCACAAAACAGCCGGAAAATGCCTTGCTGGGGGGGGGGGGGGGGCATGGCTCTCAATTTTCTTCACACACTCCCTAGATTTTCCCTTTTTCTCCCTTGCTATCCCTTGAGATTGATCTTCTCAAGTCCTCCTGACATTTCTTCAATCAGTTTCTGTTCTGTTTCTTTTACTAAACCAGCAAGCACCCCTTCCCTGCTGTCACCCAGATCTCCTTCTCAAATCTTGCACCACAAGATTTTTGTTGCTTCCCTGAGATTTCCCTGGGGTCTTGACATCCTTTCCACGCTACCGGTGTGATCCCAGGGCCTAACACCACAACTCAACCTTCACTGCAGGTACCTTTACAACTTCCATCAATATCTGTGCTTAGCAAACTGTGATTGCAAGTTGGTAATTCTACTGTCTTGCTCATCTCTTGTTGTCAGGGCTGTGAAATATCACAAAAAGGTAGAAGCATGACATTTATGGAAGGTAAAAGTCCCAGTAATCGAATGCAGAGAGCCCTGCTGAGTGTCAGGGAGCATCCTCTTAGTCCCATCAAGCTTTTTTGACAGAAATTCAACCAAAATAGTCTATTCAGAGAAATCAAGACCAACTTCCAGCAGTGTGGTCAGGGAACTGGAACTTCACTTCTGGTGTACCAGTTTAATCACAAGTAGATGTGGTATCTGAAGCAGTTTCATTGGAAATACTAATTCTGACTTCAACCTAACTGTGCTCTGGATAAAAGAAATCCTCTCCCGGGTCAGGACAGCAGCAATGGAAAATACAGCACATAAGGGCCAGAGTTCCCTTCAGTAGACCCAAACAAACACCATTAGGGCAAGGGAAATAGCTGCTGGATCCAAGCACAAGGTACACAGGCCTCATTTCTAAATCTGCATTGCACAAGAAACCTTGGTGACATGCTTGAGTATAAAATCTGAGGACAATAGCAAGTTATTCAAAATGCTCACAGGCAAAGTACCACATAATTCCCTACACTGTTTGAATAGGTTAGGAAGGTCACTATAGGTTTCCCTTGATCTATGTGGGTTCTGTATATGCAAATTTGCTCTTATGTGATGATCATTTTTAGACCCATAATTCATTATATGCAAGGTAAATTTGCTTTTATGCGATGGGCATAGGTGCCCTCCCCTCCACCCCCCCACCCCCCTGTTCAAGCAGGTAAGTCTGTGGGGGGAGGGGAAAGGACTGTGGGGCTGGGGTCCCACTCACCCCAGTCCCTACTGCAGCAGCCCTGGGAGCAGCTGATGCCAGCTGCGGAGGGAACCATCAGTGGATGTATGGTGGGGGGCACCTCTTGCTACTACGTGCCCCCTGGAAGGACTGCGAGGCTGTGCCGGGCTCTTCCCGGGGGGCTACTGCCCCTGGATCTGCATAGATTTCATAGACATTAGGGCTGGAAGGGACCTCGGAAAATCGTTGAGTCCAGCCCCCCATCCGAAGGGCAGGAAGTCAGCTGGGGTCATAGGATCCCAGCAAGATAAGCATCCAATTTACTCTTGAAGGCGTTCAATGTAGGTGCTTGAACCACCTCCGATGGCAGGCTGTTCCAGACCTTGGGGGCTCGGACAGTAAAGAAATTCTTCCTAATGTCCAGCCTGAAATGGTCTTGCAGTAGTTTATAACCGTTCGAACTTGTCATCCCTTGGGGTGCTCTGGTGAACAAACGTTCCCCCAGATACTGGTGGTCACCCCTGATAAACTTGTAGGTGACCATCAGATCACCCCTGAGCCTGTGCTTTTCCAGGCTAAAGAGCCCCATGGCTCTCAGCCTGTCGTCATAAGGTCTGTTTTCCTGACCTCTGATCATACACGTGGCTCTTCTCTGGACTCTCTCAAGCTTCTCCACATCCTTTCTGATTGTGGAGTCCAAAACTGGATGCACTACTCCAGCTGCGGCCTCACCAAGGCCGAGTACAAGGGGAGAATGATGTCCCAGGATTTGCTTGAGAAGCATCTATGGATGCAAGCCAGCGTTTTGGTCACTTTACTAGCCGCAGCATCGCATTGCAGGCTCATGTTCATCTTGTGGTCAGTAATGACCCCCAAGTCTCTTTCTTTTGTAGTGCTAGCCAGTGTAGGACTGCTGAGCCTATAAGGATGCTGCAGGTTTTTCCTCCCAAGGTGGAGAACCTTGCATTTTTCAGTGTTAAACACCATCAGGTTCTTGTCTGCCCATCTGCTGAGCCTGTCCAGGTCAGCCTGGATCACCCCCCTGTCTTCTGGTGTGGATGCTTTACCCCAGAGTTTGGTATCATCGGCGAACTTGGCCAGTCCGCTTCTGACTCCAGTGTCCACATCATTAATGAAGATGTTGAACAACTTGGGTCCAAGGACAGAGCCTTGGGAAACCCCACTGGTCACAGGGCACCATGATGATTGACTTCCATCAGTTACTACCCTCTGGGTCCGAACACGGAGTCAATTCCCCAGCCAGTGGATCATGGTGGACCCAAGGCCACAATTGGCCAGTTTCACCAAGAGGTAATCATGGGATACCAGATTGAAGGCTTTTTTGAAGTCAAGATATATGACATCAATCTCTTCTCCCTTGTCCAGGTGATAGGTCACCTGGTCATAGAAGGAAATGAGATTGGTCAAGCAAGACCTACCCACAACAAACCCGTGCTGGCTATCCCTCAGTCCATTAAGGATGGCCTCTTTAATAAACTTTTCTAAGATCCTCCCCGGGATAGAAGTCAGGCTGATGGGCCTATAGTTTGCTGGATCCACTTTCCTCCCTTTCTTGAAGATAGGCACCACATTGTCCTTCTTCCAATCTTCAGGCACTACACCAGAGCGCCAGGAGTTCCCAAAGATCCATGCCAGAGGCTGGGCTATGATGCTCGCCAGCTCCTTGAGTACCCTGGGGTGTAGATTGTCAGGGCCGGCTGACTTGAAGGTGTCCAGCCTTCTCAAGGTGTTCCTTCACAAGGTCAGCATTGATGGAGGGCAAGGGATCTCCCTCACCCGGACCTCCCTGTCCCATACTGGGCATGGGCGTCCCATGGGACTGATGAAAGACCGATGCAAAGTACCCATTTAATAGGTTGGCTTTTTCCTGGGTGTCAGTTGTCCCATCTGGTTCAGCAGGGGTCCAATGTTGCCCTTGCGTTTCCTCTGGCTCCCCGCATATCTGAAAAAGGACTTTTTATTGTCCTTGATACTCGAAGCTAGTTAGAGTTCAGTTGCAGCCTTGGCTTTCCTGGTTCGGTCCCTGCAGGACTGGACCAGTGCAGAATATTCCTCCTTGGAGGTGAATACCATCCTCCATCCTTTGTAGGCCTTTCTTTTTAGCCTCAGGAGGTCTGCTAGATCCCTGGAGAGCCAGGGGGGCTGCTGTGCCTTCTTGCTGCCTTTCCTCCAAGATGGAATAGAATTAGCTTGTACATTGAGGATCGCTCCCTTGAGGAGCAACCACTCTTCCTGAACTCCCCTCCCCCTGGGGTCATGGTCCCTTAGGGCCTCACTGACAAGCCTCCTGAGCTTGTCAAAATCGGCTTTCCTGAAGTCAAGGACTTCAGTGTTGCTGACTGACTTGCCAGCTTTATGGCGGATGGTGATGGTGATCATCTCATGGTCGCTGTCACCCAGCTTTGCATTGATCACTAGGTCGCTGATTAGGTCATCCCCAGTAGCCAGTACCAGGTCAAGCAGCGCTTTACCTCTTGTTGGCCCATAGACTTCTTGAGTCAGGTAGAGGTCATCCACCCACGATAGGAAGCTTTGGGACCGCTCGGATTTTGCTGAGTGATCTTCCCATGAGATGTCTGGGTAATTGAAGTCACCCATGACAACCATGGTCCTGGAGCATGCGGCCTCAGCCAGTTCCCGGGCAAACTCCTGGTCAAGCTCTTGGCTTTGGGTGGGACAACAGCAGGCTGCTGCTGCAGGCTGGGGCTGGCAGTGGCACCAGGATCTTCCCAGCACTCAGAGCTGTTGTCCCGCACATGGATCCAGGGGCATGCGCCCCCCGGGAAAAGCCTGGCACAGCCCTCCCAGCTCACAGCCCTCCCGGGGAGGGCATGGACTAGCAAGAGCTGCACCCCCCCACACGCACCCACTGACGAGGTCCCTCTGCAGCTGATGCTGGCCGCTCCTGGGGCTGCTGCAGCAGGGGCTGGGGTGAGTGCTGCTCTGTTCCCTCTGCTTTGCTCCCTTGTGCAGCCCCGGGAGTGGGAAAAGATCAGATACAATCTACTTGCTTATAACATTCTCTTTTCTCTTGGCTATTCTGTTTCTGCTGCATAACATTCCCGGTCATTCACGATTCAAATACATTTGGGACATTTAAAATAGTAAACGTTTCTCAGTTTCAAACCACACAGTTTCTAAGTGAAGCAAGTGGGAGGAGGCTGTTCACAGCATGCTGTATGGAAACAGTGCCTTCATGTGGTGTCTCTTTGATATAACAATTTGAATAGTGGTTCCTCTTGCAGCAACATTTGAAGCAAGCTGCTTCCAAGAAAGCATGAGCCACCACTCTTGTCACTGCTGCAGAAAGCTGAGACAGGAAGTGTCAGACAGAGCCATGAAAATAAGTGATTTGATGGCTTAGTGGTCAAGGTGGAAAAAATGTAAAAGAAAAAATTCAGGTTGACCCAAAATGAAATATATATATTTTTTCATCTAAAACAGAAAGCAACAAAAATCATTTAAGGCTAATGAAACCCAAAATTAAATAAAGTGTTCACTTTTTGGAATGTTTTCCCTCCCTTTTTCTTTAAAACAAAGAAATGTACTTTCATTTAGTTTTTGATAGCTTGTTTCAAAATGAAAAGTCAGTATGTTTCATTTAGCAAATATCAAAATACAACATTTAGAGTTTAATTGTTTCCCTGTTTTTTGGCTGAAGCTGTTTGCTGAATCTAGGACAAATTAGCAAATGCTCTTAGGTGACCTAAAGCTACATTTCTAGTTAATGAACTATTTTGCTGGAAAAAAAACCTGTCTAGACCTAGTGCTAATATGAAGCTTTTGTAATTGATCATGTAGCACTCCAGTCTTCAAGGGCCTGTCCACCACATCATCCCCTAATAAGGCCCAACTGTCATTCCTGAAACCTGTCTGCATATGGTTCAATGAGTCATGACAATTTGAAATTCCCTGACTCCTATTTGGAAAATTGCCTTTGACTCTACTGATGGAGAAAAGAAGGAAGGTTTGATAAAACAATTGTACATTTGTTTGCATAATGACACCACTCAAAACCCAGAAAATCTGCAAAACGAGCATGAGGATGAGATGCAAGGGGCCTGACTTTCTGCTCCACTCCATGAAGATGTGGGAATCAGGAAGGGAGTGTGGAAACTCAGAGCCACTGGGTTCAAGAGGCTTGGGGAAGAGGGAAATTTATTCACTGCTGAAAGCACCTTTTTCTATTTATGGCCTCAGCCCTTCTCTACAGCTACGGACAGACATTAAAAAAGCCTGAGCCTGAATTGATTCAACCTTTGCAGGTTAGTCTAACCTGCCTAGGCTGAATCAGTGTGTAACTATACAGACATCCCCTCTGGACTGAAAAAATGCAGGCACATGCCTGCAGTGGCTTAGGCTAGAAGCCAGGGGGAGCTTGAGCAGCCCTCCCTTCCCTTCTACAGTGCTGAGCTGAATGGGGCGTGGCAGGGAGGGAGCCTGCCAGGATTTACACAGCATTTAGTTACACAGCAGGGAGCATTTATCACCCCATCAGCAAAACAAAAGGATTTTTCATTAGTTCAAGCTCTTCTTAAAATACTTGTTCCAAAGAAGGAGCGGAGGGACATTACCAGCTACCTGTTGATTAGCTCTAATGAGCCCTAAGCCTGCCTTTGTCCTGTCTCCTACAGCACTGACCGTAGCCAGCATGTGGTCTGCTAGCTAATGCTGAGAGGTGTCTGTGTAAGGCAGAGGGGAGGGGGTAATCCCTGCTTCAGCAGGGAGTGGGGAGTGGGGAGGGAGGAGCAGAAGGAAGGGAAGAAGGGGTAGGGGAAGAAGGGGAGGAGGGGAGCAGGAGGAAACCAGGCAGATGCCTTGTATGTGCAGTCTCTGCTGGAGCTGTAGCCAGGGAGCAGAGAGGAGGGGCCAGCCCAGCTCCCTGGAGCAGACAGCTCCCCCAAGCTCAGAGGGCATGCCGGGATACTGGGAGACTCTGATTTAACTTAAACCAGGAAGGGATCTGGAACAGACATTGTGTAAACTGGTATGACCCAAATCAGTTAAGTCTGATACTACATTCAACCACGCTTATCTCAGACTGGTTTCAGCCATTTTCAAACCAGTTTATGTGCACTGAACATCTGTTCTGTTACAGGTTTAAACCAGTTTCTGATCACTTAAACCAGTTCATGTGTAATGTCTGTCCCTAGCCTACAAGACACTGATTTAGCCATGTTAGTCTGTGACCAATAGACTTGATTGCTGCCTTTATATCTAAGAATACAGTTGCGAATGCTGGAAAATGTCCAATCAGTTCACAATGCAGCAGTGGCTTCACACTCACAGTATGTGATATGTAGAGCACATTTCCCTCAGAACTACTCTGCTTTGGCTTCTTGTGGGCTACAGATTAGCATTCAAGGTCTTGAAATAAAATCCTAGCTTTTGTGTGACCAATAACAAACTCCCAGTGACCTTAATGAGCCCAGAATTTCATCTTCAGTCCTGATGCTTTAAGTTCTCAAGAGGTCTGGTCCAGATTTCTTGAAGAACCTCCCCTGACTGCAAGCATGACCACCGATCCCAGCTATGTTCTCTTGGAGCTAGACAGGGACAAGTAGCTGTACTGCTGGACAAAGGCTGTGGGATGCACAATAACTATGAAGCATATAACTTCAAAACAAAATACAAAAATCACTCATTTAGTTTGTTTCCCAAATAAACAAATAAATCTTGTGCCTCTGCATGTGGAAAAAACATAACAGTTAAAAAAAACAACTGGATTTGGAAAGCACTAAGCAAGTCTGATGTGCATAGTATAAGGAGGCTCTCCCTCCAGTTGGTGCGATTGGCTGCGGGAGACCCCCCTCCCCCCCGGGGTCGCTGACTGGTTGCTTGGGGGGGGGCACATGTCCCCCCCTAAGGTGACACCAATTGCCCATGCCTTGTAACAAGGCCCTAAGGAGATTAGAGTCGGATGGGGTAAGTGCCAGTCAGGATTTGTGATGTCTCCTTAGGAACCAAACCTTTCTGAAAATTGGGGCAGGATGTGTGGGGAAGAGGCAGGGGTTTGGTGTGCATATTGCAGGGAAAATGGAAGGAGGTAACATAAATGTAAGAGAGAAATTACCACATTTGCGAAGCCTCCTGTGCTTCAGCTTTTGAGGGAGAAATGAGGCCCTCTAGTGGCCTCATTTTCTGCAGTGGGCCTGGTGGGTGCAGCTTGTCTCTGAAAGTCATGCCAGGAGAGGGCTTATTTTTATGGAGAGTTGATGCAGCAGTAATAACGTATCTGAGCTTTTCATAAGGTTCCTCAAGATACCCAAGTAAGGGGGCTGGGGTATCTTCAAAACTCACAAATTGCTACAGTCTTTGGAAGATGACCCTTGGGGTTTGTGATCACTATTACAGCATGTCACTAACAGGGAGGTCGGCCAGAGGTCTCCATTGTGTTAGCTGGTGCACACACGGAAGGGATAGATATCGCCCCAAAGGGCTCACAGCCTAATCGGACAGGACAGTTATGGCTTCCAGACAAGCAGGAGGCACACCTGAGTGCCTGGACTGGAAGTCCTCCTCCCTAACTTGTGTGACCTGAGCGGCACCCCACTGAATAAGTGGATTTATGGCAGTGTTTTACCTCCTCCTGGAGGAGCCAGGCAAGGGCAAGCCTGAGCCCACCCCTACCTCCTCACACCCCGGCGTGTCCCCATATCCCTGGTTGAGAATCACTGACACCTGATACTGTTGCACAAATTGCTAGTTTCGTGCCCCTGGAGGCTAAGTCCAGATACCTCAAGGAGGGAGTCACACGCTCAGGCTGGGTTCATTATAGGTTTATTGATTGCGCAATCGATCGACAAAGGGGTTAAGCAACCCAAAGCAGAGTCGACCCCAAGGTATTGTCTGGGGGTCTCTTAATCGCTTACCTAAACAAAGAACCTTGTCGTGTTATGCAGCTATTGGTTGTCTTACAATTTCTACAAGCTTCTGTTCAAGACGTCACAGTTTTCATGGTCATATCTAAGTTTCCACGGGATGTCAAAGTTCAAAGGTAATCATGCTCAACTTATTATGGGATATGTCGCACCTGTGTATTTTGCACAGGGGTACTGCGGTAAACTTGGCCTCTAGTAACCCTTCTTTGTCTTCGTGTAACTTTAGGTCACTGTGCTAGTTCTAAGGGTTAAGCAGACCTTAACCTATATGCAGAAGCTACTTGCAAGCCATATTGAATACAGAAGCATATTGCAAAAATAAAGCATTATGTCTAAATTTAGGCATTGTGTCTAAAATCTCGCGTATTTGTGCTACAATACCTTCAGGGAAGAAGCCTGATGGGGCCTTGTCTCTGCCTAATCTGCTGTCACAGAGCAACTTTTTCACAAATGGACTTTGAAACCCAGGGGAACATGACCATCCTTTACTTCCCCTGTGCAAGATGCTTTTCTACCTGGGAGAACTTTTACAATCTTTGAATTCTCCTCTGCCTGATGAAGGGTGCTTGGGCCCAAAAACTTGCAAGGAAAAAATTGTTTTTGCTACTATTTAATTGGTCTAATAAAAGATAATTACTTCTACCCCAAGAGCTTCCTCTGCCCTAATGTAACACACTGAAGCGTGGTTGACCTTGGAGGGAGCAGGAGCAGGAGCGGGTTCGTGCTCACAAAAGCATGCATCTGTTCCAGGTACCCTGTGCCCCCTGAGGTGCGCCTTGCCCTCCCTTCCACCCAGCTCGCTAAGAGCAGGTTGTGCTTATGGCTGAGCAGGGAATTCAAGGGCCAGCATAAGCCATCCCGCTGGCTGGTCTCTGGCCTGCGCTAGCTCTGGCCCGTGACCTCCAAAATCCGCCGCCGGGCCTGCGCCTCCACCCAACTCCCTGCGCCCCACCCCCAACCAGAACGTTTTGCGCCTGCGCAAAGCTGCCAAACACCCCCCAGCTCGGGGTGCGATGGTTCCTTCCTGCATCCCGCGGGCCGCCGGCCGGAAGTGCGCGCTGCTTCGCCAGTCCCCCTTGGGGTCGCGGCAGGAAGTGTCCGTCGCCTCAGGGCCCCCCGGTGCCTGGACACCGGAAGTGTGCGCGGCGGGGATTCGCTCGACGGGGCAGTGACTTTAGTTCCGGGGAGGGGGGGAGCGGGGACGGGATGGACGTGGCCGCAGCCAGGAGGCGGGGCTGGGAGGCCGGGCGGGCGGGGTGTCCCATGCGGAGCCGCGGCTGGATGGCAGGGGCAGCCCGGAGCTCGCGGGCCGCGCTCGGTAACTGCGTCCCGGGCCGGGGGGAGGCTGTGTGCGGGGTTTCACCTCGCGGCCAGTCAGTGCCGCGGGTCGCCGGGCGGGAAAGAGCCGCTCGCACCTCCGCGCCCGGTGCCGTGCCTCGGAGCGGAGCGCCGCGCTGCACGGCAGCCCCGGGGAGCCGGGCAGGGGCCGCTCGGGGCAGGTGTCCCTCCCGCCGCGGACGTGCCCTGCTTTCCTCCGGCTGCTGGCAGCGCCTGCCCCGCCGCGGGCC